>NC_140068.1:23827511-24422677 GCF_964194135.1 Talpa europaea
AGCACACTGCTGAGGGGAGCAGTAGGCGGCAGGAGAGGTCTGCGCGCCATGTGGGACCCTCCTCCGGTGCCAGGGAGCAGCCGGGGATCGAACACACGCCACAGAGGCCGCGGGCAGCTTCGCAACCCAGCGCTCAACCGCTGCGCCACCGGGGAGGCCCCTGGGCCATTGTCATCTTTCCAGACTTTATATATTAAAAAGTGAAGTGACAAAAATCAATGCTAAAATTATTATTTTAAAAACATATGTACTTAACTAATTAATTGCTGACAACAACAGATTGTTGTATGTAGCTTGATATTCCCAAGGAAGTGAAGAATTTATAGAGGTGAACTTGTGAGGGACTATACTTTCAACTGGAAATAAAGCCAGCTTTAAAGACAACCCTCTCCCCTCTTACCTCAGTCAGCTTATCTCCATGACTGCACAGTTAACCCCACTTGGAAATCACATCAAAATCTCACTTTTTTAGGCTTTTTCTGGCCTTAACATATGTCAGGAGAAATGGCTTGCCCAAGTTTTAGAGAGAAGGCTTTGGACAAGCATTGTGTGAGGTATTTCACCATAAATTCTGGCTGGTGTCTGGCTTACACTGTAGGACTTTGTTGCCCTTTAAGATCATATCACCTAGCCAGACACCTCGACACAGACTGTCCTGGCTACTAAAGCAGCAGCAGCAGCAGCAGCAGACATGCACTGGAGGGAGACTGGCAGACATGCATATGGATGAAGTCAGGCCTGGGAGCCACCAAGCAGTGCTGACAACCTGGAGGGACTGAAATTAGCCAGCCGACACCAGGGTGCCCAAACTGGTTTTACTGCCAATGTCTGTTGTGATAAATGGGTGCCCCTGTCCCAGTAGTTTATCATCTTAAACATCACCTTTCTCTCTGGTGGGGTTGACAGGAGTTGCTGAGGCAGCTGAGTTTCCAGGAGCAGGCCTGGGGCTGGCTCACAGAACACTGAGGCAAACCATCCCGATATGTCGCCATAGGTCCTTAGAGGGGTGCTTTCTAGTGGTGAAGAGCTTACTGTAAATATCAGAAACAGAACTCAAAAATTATGACTCCAACTTACAACCCCCTGAGGAAACTCAAAAGTATGCGTATTTACCTCAAATGAATCGACCAGTTTTAAAATGCAATTTCAATTGCTTCTGATAGGGGATTTTATTTTTCATTCAAAAATAGTCCTTGAATCTGGTTTTGTAGGTTGACTTTTCTCAATTGGAGGAACTCAAGTACTTTTTAGCCTCAGCATTCTGAGCTCCAAACAGTCTGGCGTCAGCATGCAATTAGCCTGGGCTTCTAAGAGTTGGAGCGCTATTTGCTCAGATTGTATGAGCAAGAACTGGTTTTATAAGATTTGTAGGTTGAGCAGAGTTGGGCTTCTTAGTTTAATTTTTTTTCCTTATGAAAAGTCTTCCCCAAAAGGATAAATTATTGAAAGAATAAGGATGAAAGCCAGGGACATGTCACCAAACTACGGTGGTGAGAAAGGGAGGAAGTTGAATGGGTTTTTTCTCAAGGAGCAAATACCAAATATCAAAGTAAGGAAGACTTCTTCTCCTATCATTGCTCAAAAAGCACCCAATTGCAGTTAAAAGCACAGAACCTGGAATCCCCCCAAATACTTACCCACTGAAACATTGAGTCAAATGTATTATCTTTATCATAAATCATAAAAACATTTTTTTCTGTTTTGTTGTTGGCTCTTTGATATTATTTTCCTTCCTAGATCCCAACACACTGATGTACGTATTTACTAAATGGCTATGCCTCCATGAAATACTATCTTTGTATACCATTAGGTAGAAGTAATAATAACACTAAAATAATTTATTATATTTTTCTAATTTTAGCAGCTTTCATTCTTTTTGAGCAATGACTCATTCTCTTCTGTTCTGGCAAAATATCAGGCCGAGAAATGCAGTCATTTGTTTAACTTATAGGAGTAATTTTTTCCTCACTAAAGTCAAGAGAAATTTAAGTATAAACTCTTAGATTGTGCTTGGAAGCAATTGTTCTCAGAAACACTCATGACTCAGGTCTGCCTGGCATGGTTATGTGCTGGAGCTGTTCGCTACATCCATATTACTTTATCTAAAATGTCTTGGATGCACCTGTTTGCCACTTTATGGACACTGATGTTGGATTTGCCTCTAGTTGAGCTAAGTGCATTGCTAATTTAGAAATCTGCCTAAAAACAGCTTCTCGGTCTCAAATGCACAGAATGGGTGCATTGAGAATGGGTGGGGGGGTAGGGAGGAAAATAATTAGAATCAGTTTGTACTGTGAGACAACCCCAAGCCAATGAAATGTCTTATTTCTGTTGGGAAACTAAACTGTAGAAACCCCAAGGCAAAGTCCATGAAGAATTTTTTCATGAGGTTAGCCAAATGTTGTAGGTACTGCCCCAAACAAAGGAATTCAAGAATTTATGAAAGCCACAATTATTATGCAGGAAAGAAGGTATCATTTTATTTCCTTTGCTATCAGGAAGAGAGAATGTTCAAACTTTTGCATCAGTGTTACGGAGATTTTACCTCATCAATTCAAACTAACAAATTTTTGTTGAATGATTATTGTGAGCCAAATGCTCCTATTACTATAGTTGACCTCCAACAAATAAGCAGCCAGTTATTTCACCAGCAAAATGGGTTATTCAGTAACAACAAAAAGCAATTTGGAACCTGCTGTCTCCTGGCATAAAACTTGCATACTTCCCCAGGACGAAGAAAGAAACTTTCTTCTATAGATTTTGGAGGAACTGCTTTAAATGCAGAGTCTTTTGGAAGAAACTGAAGTTTCGAAGTATATGGGGTTATTCAGTTGTTGGGTTATCGCATTCTGTCGTTGATTAAGCTGTTCCTGAGTAAGGGGTCTCTTCCATCCTCCCTCTGAGGCAGCCAAGCAACATCATTTCCTGAGGGAGAAACAAAAATGTCTCTTCGTGTTGGATTCTGTAGTGGGCACTGATTCCAGTCACATGAACTTTATTGTAGCCTCACAACCACCTTTATTTTTTTTTTAAAGATTTATTTATTTATGCATACAGAACTGCGGTGTAGGCCAAAGGTGAGGAGGGTGAGAGGATTCACCAGAGACAGAGCAAGGAACAGAACAGGCGGATTGACTGAAATAAACTGCTGAGGGGAGCAGCAGGTGAGACAGGAGAGATCTGCTGCACAATGTGGGTCAGCTCCCTAGCTGGGCATGGAACTCTTGCTACAGTGGGTGTGGATAGCTTCACAGTGCTGCAACTTAACCCCTTGCACCGCCAGGAAGGTCCCACAACCACCTTTAAATGAGATTCCTGTATACTAATTTTCACACTATTCCTTCTTTTTACACTAACCCTATCAGGTGATAACATCTCCAGTTCAAAGAAAGGAAATTTGAGGCTAACAGAGCAATGCTAACACTTACCAAGTGGTTACTATCAGGCACAGGGCACTCTTCCCTCATTTCTTTTCACAACAATTTATGAAGTAGGTCATGTTTCTATCTTTATCTTAGGAATAAGGACAGGGCGAAAGAGAAAGTTTAGGGGACACATCAAGGTCTAGCTGGTCACAAATCAGGTGCTCTGATTCCACACTGTACCTTCTCTGGTAAGCCCAGGTAAATCCTGGAGAGAAGCAAAGTGATTCGTTCTTGGGAGCACAGATAATACATGACAGACATTTGAATCTCACGATCCTACAACCAATGCAGGGTTTTACCCACTTGACCAATAATACCATCCACACTGGTATCTCTACATTGGACTGTCCTGTGATCTAACCACTGCTTTCTATTTCAGTAATTCCTCAGTTTTCCTTATGATTTGTCTTTTTCTATAAGACTGTAAGTTCTTGGATAAAGTATTTATTCTTGTAACTACCAGAGTTCTCAACTGACTGCAAGCACTTAGAAAGTATTGTGCAATTCCTAAGATGTAGGATCTATGCCTTTTTCTCTGTATTTTCATCAGGGATCACATGCATGTGGCACATGTGCCACCATTTGTGGCATTAAATCCACATATAATTTAGGAGACGTCTCAGTATGGTGCTCATAATAACCACCTTGAGTGATTGCGCTGTCCATTCTGATGAACCTGTCAGCCATCTGTGCCCAAGACAGGCCTGGCACAAGGTAACACCCTTGATTGTTAAGTAAATGAATGAAGAAGTGTTTGTCCTGAACTAAAGAACATTTTAATTCAGAAATACATAATAAGCACCTACCATATGAGAGGCACGGTGCTGGATACTTTAGGGTGAGAAGAGATATCTAAGACATTATTCCTGTCTATGGATTCTACCAACTCATCACAAAGATAGGGTCTAAATAAGTACAAGTCAATCATTTAGTAAATTTTGTTTCTATTAAAAAAATGACAAGATAGTAGACCTTGAACAAGAGATATCTATGCAATGCTTATTGCCAGCTGTTGAAGAGTAGCAAGAAATCAGAAAACCTCACGTAGAGTAGGTGGCCAGGTATACAATACTATGGAAGTTTGCAGAGGACAGTATAACCAGTTTTTGAAGGATTGGGAAGACAGTATGGCTAAGCAGAGTCAAAAGAGTATAATTGAGCCCGAGTTTTCATCAACAGATGATTGGATCAAGATGGTGCAGAAACACTGCAAAATGGAGGGTGTTTGAGAGACTTATGTGTATTAAAGCAAGTCAGAACAGTAAAAAATACTAGACATTTATCTAACAAACGATTTTATAAAAATCCTTACAAAAACTGGTGGACATTAATAAATACTTTGAGCGCTCTGAGGTTATGAGGGAGCTGTTAGAGAAAGGGAAAGGGAATGATAAAGGATGGTGATGGGAAAGAGGAGTGAACCCAGTAGGGTTACAGAGAGTATTCCTAACAGAGAAAAGAGCTTGTATACAAGATTAGAGAGAAGAGAGAAGGGCACATTCAGGGAAATGCAAATATTTTTGTATGATAAGAGCACAGAGTTTGAAGGGAAGGTAGGGGAAGAAGCCATTGTGTGCTGAGTACCATGGGAGAGGAATTCTTTTTTTTTTTTTTTTTAAGATTTATTTATTTGTGCATACAGGAGCTGGGGAACAGGCCAGAGGTGTGGGAGGATGAGAGGATTCACCAGAGACAGTGGGGAACAGAACAGGCAGAATGACTGAAATACACTGCTGAGGGGAGCAGCGGGCGAGTCAGGAGAGGTCTGCTGTGCCATGTGGGTTGTTCCCTGGCCAGCCGGGGATCGAACTCAAACTCATGCTGCAGTGGGTACAGATAGATTCACAGATTGGGTCTTAACCCCTTGCACCACCAGGGAGGCCCCAAGAGAGGAATTCTTAGGAAAAGACCCTACCAGTTTAGAGAAATCAAAAAAGTTTCTGAAACTAAATGGTTAATGGTGACAGAATTAGGGCATCCTGGAAAACCTCACCTGCATGTCTCCAATCCTCCAGCTTTATGGAGGTCTCCATTCTCTTAATATTTAAATAAAAACAGGTTAAATCCACAAGCTTCCTTCTTCCACACATTTCTACCCTCCACTGAACACACACTGTGTACCTTAGGAGGCTTGCGGTTCTTGTGATTGCTTTTTGTATCAGCTTTGTGTTTCCACTGGATTCTTGCCCTTCACTTCCTGCAGCTGGTCTTTCCTTTTCACCCTGCTCCAAATCATGCATAGATTATAGCCCTTTTCCCTGATACACTCAAATCCCACTCACACAAACTCAGTAGATTTTTTTACTGAGCATTTGAGGAAGGCTGTAGTGCAATTAAATATTAGGTAGATCCAGTCTTAAAATTCTGTTGTCAAATCTACCTTAGAGAATTTCTCATAAACCAACTTTCAAAAATCCATAGGCCTTTTATCTCCTTGTGTTCTCGCCTCATTCCCAACAATTTGACAGCCTGTCTTGACCTTTTCTTGTACTTGTCCTATTTTTTCAACTTGCTTAGCCATCCTTTTTTTTGTATCTCTCACTTTATCTTTTTTTTTCTTTCTTTTTATAGAGGCATGTTTTATTTATTTATTTGTTTGTTTGTTTGTTTCTTTGTTTATACAAGCACTGGGTACAGTCAGAAGCGCGGGAGGGTGAGAGAATTCACCAGAGCCAGAGCGGGGAGCAGAGCAGGCAGAAGGACAGAAGTACACTGCTGAGGGGAGCAGCGGGCGGCAGGAGAGGTCTGCGCGCCATGTGGGATCCTCCTCCGGTGGCCGGGGGGCAGCCGGGGATCGAACCGGCGCCGCAGAGGCTGCGGGCAGCTTCGCAACCCAGCGCTCAACCACTGCGCCACCAGGGAGGCCCTCTCTCACTTTATCTTTTACTCTCTCCCTCTCCCACCCTCTTTTGCTTATCTACCTATATTGCATGTCTACCTGATCTGGAGTTTCTCCCTTAACACCCAGGTGGGCACTGAGGTACTTATCCACACACTTTACAATATTATTTATTTCCTTCCCATTGAACTTCCCCAATTAAAGAATTTTAAAAGCCCTAAGCATTGTTCTCAGTGACTTTTGAATACACAGACTCCCTTTTATATAAAAAAAACTTCAAATTCTCACATTTATTGGTTAGTCAAATAGATTGACAGGGCCTCCCTGGTGGCAGAAGAGGTTAAGTCTCAGCACTATGAAGCAATCCGCAGCCACTGTAGCACGAGTTCGATCCCCAGCCATGGAGCTACCCACATGGTGTAGCAGACCTCTCCTGTCTCTCCTGCTGCTCCCCTCAGCAATGTATTTCAGTCAATCTGCCTGTTCTGTTCCACACTCTGTCTCTGGTGAATCCGTTCACCACCTCGAGCACGTCTGGCCTATTTCTTGTATGCATAAATAAATAAATCTTTTTTTTTTAAAAAAAGAAAAATGAATGACAGCTATCCTGCATCCACTACCACTTTGAATTTTCTACATTAGCTTAAAATATTAAAACACAAATATATCTTTTACTTATTATTTTTTCCAACATTCAATAACTGTTGATGGAATGATGATCTTTTTCTTAAGGCTCATTTTCCTAATCTCCCATAGCTCACCATGGTTCACACAAATTGAGAATCTTCAAGACATCAGAGGTCTCTAGTTAAAATGGCTGCAGGTTTGTTCTTCAGATTCACTCCTCTAAATCATCATTTGAAAATTCCAGGGAAAACATGGAAAGAGGGCAAAATTGCAATAACATTAAAGCCAGTATTCATTAATGAGTTAAGACTTAATCCTAAAGAAAATGCAAACATGGGGCCTCCCTGGTGGCGCAAGGAGTTAAGTACCGCACTATGAAGCACACCGCAGCCTCTGCAGCACAAGTTCGATCGCAGGCTGGTCAGGCAGCTATCCACATGGCACAGCAGACCTCTCCTGCTCGCCCGCTGCTCCCTCAGCAGTGTACTTTGGTCAATCTGCCTGTTCTGTTCCCCACTCTGTCTCTGGTGAATCCCCTCACCCCCTTGCATCTCTGGCCTATACCCCAGCTCTTGTATGCATAAATAAATATTAAAAAAAAATAAAATAAAATGTAAACATGGCCCTGATGTATAAGGTAGGGCAATAAAAAGTTAGCTTTCCATGTATTCTCACTATGCATCCCTAATTGAAAGAAATTTCATCAGTTGTAGAAAGGAAACACATCTGCACATACCCTGAAACTGCGTTTTTGGAGGGTGAGATTCTTCAATGGTACAATTTTCCCATCCCATCATCTTATCATTATTATTTCTTTTTCTTTATTTCTTCAGGAGCTATAATTTTCTAGGATTTCATCAAATCTGGATTGGCTTGGTAAGGCAGTGGCTTGTTGCATTTTGGAACATAAAATCAGTGTTAAGGGACAAATTCTAGATGAGCCACTGGAATGGTGCATTCTAGAGCTTTGATTTATTGTTTTTAACAAGCAAAGAAGTAGAGGCTTTTTTAAATAAGTCAAGAATGATAGCCTTTATTCATAATCAGAGGACCCAAAAGTGGAAACAAATTTCCTTTCTCAGTCCCAAGGAACCACACCTGAAAAATAGCTTCCAGGGCCCGGTAGCGCAGCAGTTGAGCGCTGGGTTGCGAAGCTGCCCGCAGCCTCTGCAATGCCGGTTCGATCCCTGACTGCTCCCCGGCCCCCGGAGGAGGGTCCCACATGGCGCGCAGACCTCTCCTGCCGCCCGCTGCTCCCCTCAGCATAAATCAATCAATCAATCAATCAATCAATCAATCTTAAAGAAAAAAAATAGCTTCCAGCATCAGAAATTAGGCTAGCTGGGCTTCCCCGGTGGCGCAGCGGTTGAGCGCTGGGTTGCGAAGCTGCCCGCAGCCTCTCTAGCGCCGGTTCGATCCCTGGCCACTGGGCGCGGGTCCCACATGGCGCTCAGACCTCTCCTGCCACCCACTGCTCTCCCCCTCAGCAGTGTGTTTCATCAGTCTGCCTGTTCTGTTCCCTGCTCTGTCTCTGGTGAATTCTGTCACCCTCCCGCGCTTCTGACTGTACCCAGTGCTTGTATAAATGAATAAAGAAATTAAAAAAAAAAAAAAAGAAGGAAATTAGGCTAGCAGCTAGGCGCATCAGTTGCTCCTCCAGAGCTTCTTATGATGAGTTTCCAACTGCTACCAGGTAGCTAGAATAAGGTGTTTTTTTTCTTTTTTAAGATCTATTTATTTATGCATACAACAGTGAAGACCCAAGAGCTGTTCAACTCCCTTTTAGATTTGGTCCTTCCTCTCTTCTTAGTCTCTCTTGCAGTCAGATTTCACCATGGAAACCCACTGATTTTGATCAATGAGTCATTAGAGTAAATCTCTGTAGGGGAGGAAAAGTTTACCTCAGGTACATTTAGGATCCCTGACTGGGTCTGCAAAACTGACAATAGCAGATTAACAGAGAAAAGCACCCACATTTACTTAAATTTTGTTTGACACAGAAGCCTTCTTAAGGAAATGAAGACCCAAAGAAATGTGAACAATTGTAGATAGTAAGCTGGAGGAAACTTAGCAAGACCTGTTTATTTAAATTCTTCTTGGCATTCCTTTGTCTTTGGAGATGGTGATAAGGATGCTTCTTTTCTCTGGGTAAAGGGAGGGCAGCTCCCCCCTGAGGGTTTCATGAACAGCTTGGGGGTGGGGGAAGGTCAAGAGGGTCAAAGTGACTTTTTTGTTCTGCTTTCTCAAACACCTTCAATCTTAAAATACCCAATTTGTCAAGGTGTCATATTAGATGATAGTATTTTTTGAACCCATAACCTTTCAGATGGAAGAGTGGTAACTGGAAAGTTTCCTCCTGATAAAGGAAAGGGGCACAGAAGGACAAGACCTGACCCTAAGCCTTCTTTCATTGTCTCCTGCCATTGAGTCTGGTTGGGAGAGCACCTTGTGCCTGGAGCTGTGGCAGCCACCTTGTACACATGGGGACAACCATGTGTCCCCTTCCTCTGGGAAGGCTGGAAGAGAAATCAGAATAGAGTATGAGTCCGCAAAAATACCAAATTCAACTTGGTCTGCTAGTTAAACAATACCATTATGTTTTAAGTCCTGTTTTTTAGATTTTTGGGGGGGTTTCTTAATATCAAAAATATAATTAATTTGGGGTCTAGGTAAAGATAATATAGCAAATCTGGGAAGAGCTGAGGTACAGGTCGGAGGTGTGGGTGGTGAGAGGATTCACCAGAGACAGAGTGGAGAACAGAACAGGCAGATTGATTGAAGTACACTGCTGAGGGGAGCAGCAGGCGAGTTAGAAGAGGTCTGCTGCCCCACGTGGGTTGCTCCCTGGCAGGCAGGGAATCGAACTCTTGCAACAGAGGCTGCAGATAGCTGCAGAGGCTGCAGATAGCTTCATAGGCTGCGTCTTAACCACTTGCACCGCCAGAGAAGCCCTGGCAAGTGCATTTTAAACAAAGGTAAAGAATGCATTTAAAATTTTCCTTTTATAGGGAATAAATACCAGAAAGATTGATCACTGGTCTCTGTAACTTTTTTAAAAATGGACCCTGTAAGTAGAGATGTAGGACAATATCTTATTAGAGTGAAGGTGAAGCTGGAGCTAGCTGAGAACAGATATGCAATAGACCTACATAAAACATGGCAAAAGGCTAAGGAGACTAAAACAGCAGGAGCAGAATTATCTGGAATCTGTGCTGTGAAGGATAAACATGAGGAGCTATTCTAGGATGCTCAAAAGGACAAGAAGATAGAGGTGAGAAAGGAAATATGTATTTATATTCCTAAATAAATAGTGGGGAGGAATCCAAAATATAGAAGACATCTTTTCTGAGTAGAACTCAATAATAGGAGAAAAATTTAGAAGAAAGCACCCAGCCAGACTGTTTTCAAGTTCAAGGAGGGAAGAAAGAAGAGATTGAAACTCACATATGACATCAGGCAGAGAAGGACAGTTAATGAAGCAACATGTAGGGAAATAGAATTTGAAGATTAGTTTCACTTATAGATGAAAGTACCACTGAAAATATTATAGGAGTTTTTTGGAGTCTTACTACTCAGTGGTTCTGTAACAGGGTGGTCCCCAGGAAAGGGGGAGGTTCCCTGCCCCACCCAAGGGAGGGTGGAGCTGAGCAGGAAGAGGGGAAGCTGCAGAAGAGACTGAGGAAGGAAGCAGGATGGAGCCAGGAGACCTGGAGGAGGCGCATGGAGCCTAGAGACACGTGAAGAAACTGCACTTGTCTTTTGGTCATGGACTGGGTGACACAGATGTGGGTGAGACCCGTGGGGAGGTGACAATGGCAGCTTTTATCTTGATGTTGATTTTGCCCTTTTCCTTCCGGGCTTGTCTGGTAGTTTCTGACCCTTTTCTGTGGGTCCCCACTGGAAGATGCTTTAGACCTGTGGCAGGCTTTGGGGCCTTGTTCTGGGCCAATCCCATATGGATGGACTTTTACCCACGAGGGGACGGGTAACTTTGGGTGCTTCATTTAGAAACTAGACTCTTTGCCTTACCTGTATTGTTTCCTAGTTTTATTAAAGTTCCTTCCCATTAAAGTCTCATATGTTTTGTGTTGATGCGGCGGATGGCAGAACCCATTTAGAATAGGCAGGTTTGCGGGGTTTGGGCTGCCCCTCTCCCTGTCCTATAACAGTTCTAAATCAAACTTGAGATATAGGAGCAGGTGGAAGAAAGTCAGACTTAAAACGAGTGCCAGCAAAACCGAGGACATGGGTGGGACTATTGTCACAAAGTCCATCTTCCTGAACTGGGGAGAAGCAGAGATTAATAGGGGGAGGACTAAGGAAGAAGAGAGGCTAAAGGGTCTGTGTCAGCAGGACTTCAGAGAAATAAGCAGGGGTTTCCAGGAAAGGTTTTCATACCCCCTTTTCTTCCAAGTTTGGTCCTGACCAGGTCTGTAGTGCTGGTGGATGCGCTTTTTACATGATAATGAGGTTGTGGCTTAACCCTTGTCTTCTACCTCAATCTTTGTTTCTGCCAGTTTTGCCTGCTTTTCTGGTTTTGTCTGCAAGAAAAGATAAACAGGAGCAGAGCAAGGTTGAACAAGGCAAGGACCAGGAACTCACGGTTATCAGACATGACAAAACTACTAAGTCAAACCTGGGATTGCAAAATAAAAAAGAAAGAAAAGTTCCCCTTTTTTTGCCCTAAAAAGGTCAAACAATAGTAGGTATGCAAGGATGCCACATTTTCTGAATTTCATTGTATGCTAAAGAAAAGACTGGGGTGCAGGGGAGGAGGGGATAGTGGTTAGAAAAAGATTAATGCCAGATATTTACCTCCACAGGGGGTACCACACATGGTCCAAGTACAAGAGGTTGCATATGAGACCTTTGGCAGCTGTTGGAATTACACCCCACACTCCCTGTGACTGTCCACAGGACTGGACTTGCCCTCCGGGAAACTGTGCAAACAAGCTTTCTAGTTCAGACAGTGCTCCCCCTTCATTCAGCACCCAATAGCCTCTACCAAGCTGGGGCCTTGCTTCAGCCTTGTGTGGTAACCTCACTCCCCTACAGACAACACTGCAACCCCAAAACAAAGGGAGAAGACAATTACAGCTAAATATAATCTGAGGGGACAGTTGTAAAGCAAGCGAGAGGAGAGATTAATGCTAACCAAAGAGAGGGGCTCTGGAAAGATTTTGTAGTAAAGGGGATATATGAGCTGGCTCTTCAAAGATGAATTGAATTTCCTTAGGCTGTGAAAGAAGGAGAAGGACATGTGGTTAGGAGAACAGCATTAAGAGAGGCACCAAAGTCTGGGAAAGTGCTGGACTTTTCCAGAAACAGCAAGTGGTCAGGTGGGTTGGAGAACGGTGCCTGGAGACTGTTGTAGGAATTGAAATCTGATGCACAGACAGGGGACTGCTGAACAAGGAGTCTGAACCACCAGAGAACAAGTGCATGTGTGGGGCTGACATTTAATAAAGTATAAATATATGGTGACAATGAAACACTTTATGTTCCCTGCTAGGGTGTTATATTAACTGGCTAATAATAGTGCCAAAAGCTTAATAGAACTGTTAATAGTATGCTGCTCAAATGCTAAACATGTATATAAATATAAAATACTATATGCTGACCATTGCATGGTGCCAGGTATTAACCTAACCTGATAAAATTGTGGGGACGCAGAGGACCAAGAAGCAGTGTTTGGGGGTACGATTATCATGCATTCATTCACTCAACAAACATTGAGTAATTACCCTTTGCCAAAGAACAAAGTTGGGAGTACAGGTACAGTGGGCCCTCCATGGCCACAGGTTTCTCGTACCTGGAATCAACCAACCAAGGATGGAAAAATTTATGTGACGTAGTTAAGTCTGCAATAATGGTTGCATCTGGGCTGATGACCTACACACTTTCTTCCCCTGTCATTATTTCCTAAGCAATACAAAGTAACAAATTACATGATTGTTAGCATTCACATTGTGTTAGATGTGATGATGTAAAGCATAGGGAAGGAGTGTGTAGCTTATCTGCAAATACTACGCCATTTTATGTGGGGACTTGAGCATTTGGGCATTTTGGTACCTGCAGGGGTTGTGGAAACAATCTGCCCTCAGACACCCAGCTACAGGGATGACTGTAGAAGCAAGGCAGGATTTTTGCCTTCAAGGACTTTCAGTCTAAGGGGGAAAAGACAAACAAGTGGATAAATAAGTACCTTAAAATTTCACAGGTGCTGGAAAATGCCTCCTGTGCAGAGGGGTGGCGCAGAGGGGATGGGGTACATGACAGAGCAGGGTGATTTCCATTAAGGGAAAAGGTAGCACTTTTCAAGAGATAACTCATGAAAAATGGGTTAGGATTAAGGGAAAAGCAGCAGGGAAGGGCCATAGAGAAGGGCCGCACAGCGCAAGTTTTCCTCCTGCAAAACATGAAGTAGAGGGCCTTATGTTTGTGAAGCATTCAGTCGGTCAAGTTGTATAATCACCTGGCTGCTTGCCAAAAATATCTGTGTGTGCACGCTTTTCAGTCTGCAGTTGGATTTAGTCAGCCGGCAAGCTTTCATTGTGTCGCCATTATGCACATAGGCTGTGTGAGGCATCCGGGGAAGAAAGACAAGAGGAAAGCAGGCAGGAACTCAAATATTGTGGAAAAGCAAGTGTTTGGTGTGCCCACCAGTTACAGTCGTGATTTCATCTGACTCACCGGGAGCGCAGACAATGTGGGTATTGTGGTAGCTGCTGTCCTCTCAGAGCCTGTGGGGCTGCCAGGCCTTTGTATGTACCCTTGCTGTGGGTCCCAGAGCACGTTTACATAGACTTTGGCTTGGGATCACATGAAAAGGAGCACTGCTGGTTGTCTAGCAAAGAAGCAAGACACGGGGTGGCAAGCAGGTCTCCAGAACTAAGCATTTCCATGGTGTCTGCAAAAAGTCGACCATTCCCTAAGGCACTTTTGGGGGGAAATGACTGTAAAGGAAGGAACTTTCTGGAGCAAAATGACTGGGGTGGCTAAACTTCATTTTGACCTTGAGTTCAGACTCACTTGAGGTCGGTTGCCTTTTGAAAAGGCACGAGTTAGGCGTCCTTACCCTACCTCTCCTTGAGCGCCAGTTGCTTGGAGTCCGCCCATGTTTAGGCCAGTGTCAACTCCGCTTCCTGCAGCATCCTCTCTTTCCTCTTGTTCACTGCAGATTCTTGGAAAATAAGCTCTTCTTTCTGGTGAACATAGGGTAATATCTTGCTTCTATTGTCATCATTAACCAAAAAGTAGACACAGAAAAAGCCTGCTCCTCTATGTCTCTCTTCATTGTTTTTATATTAAAATAGCACTGGAAAAATGACCCGGGTGGAAATTCTAATGTGTCATGAGGTTGCAATCTGGGAAGGCGTTAGGGACTGCCTCCCACATGGAATAAGATTTACAACCTGAGGACTATGGTGATAGTGCACAGGTGAATTGGTGGTGAGAATTTTATAGGGACTACACCTGAGAGGAGAAAGCAAATACCGTACAAAAATGAACAGTGATGTAAAGTATATATAAATAAATAAATTATATAGAATTTAACAACCTGGATGGGGAGCTTAAGGACTATAGAGGACTTGAGGAATAATAAGTAGCTGTCATGGTATGAGTGGAAAAGCTAGTTTTGAGCAGTATCTCTTAAAGCACACAACAGGAAGATATACTCCTCAAATAAAATTCAGGCCATTTGAACTTAATTCTGTAGCGTATAACCCATGCTGGTATGTCCTCTCCCCACCCCCCCACCCCCATGTGGGAATAGATTCATGGAATAGCCTATTGCAGCTTTTTAAGACTTTAAATGCAACTTGCTAGATAGGTAGATAATATTTAGCAATAATTTTATTTTAAAACTATCCATTCATATGGAAATAATGCTATTGCATCTCTGAAGAATTAGACGCAGTGCTAGCTGCTAGGTCTCAAGAGGGACATTGGTAAACTGGGATGGTTTCCAGACCCTTTGCACACATCCCAGTTTGTCAGTGACTGTGAACACTGACTAAAAGAACTAAGCATGCAGAGTTAGGTTCAGAAAGCAGGAAAAGAAGCTGTAAGCAGGAAAAGAAGCTGTATGCCTCTTCTATCAGATTTCTTTCCCCAGATTACAGCTGACTGACTTTGTGACTTTCTCCATTCTTTGCCCTACTTCTCCTTAATCCACCTTGTTCTAAAGTAGGATAATAAAGCATCAAGGGAAGAGACTCCTATATCTCAAGGTGTCTTCCTTTTTTGTAGGGAAACACTGTTTCTCATTTAACAAAAGGGGAGAACTAGGAAGGGTTAGAAGAAGGACAAGGTGGCCAAGACAATCTTCTGCTTCTCGAGGCTTCTGGCACCCATTCTCCAGCACCTTTGCTGAGAGAAGCAAAGGTGATCTGATCTCCACACTGTCATTGTGATCTCCTCAGGCTGCTTCACCCAACCTGCCCCCTGAAGTGTTTCATTTCTCTGAAGACTTTGTAATTCCCCAAAGTCATATATTTCTCTACTCTAAATATCAAAGACCAATTGCCAAAATATGCACACTAATCAACACGTCAAACGTAGATAAAATGAACAAGCAGAGATACTAAGCAATATAATATTCTTATCCAAATGTGAGAATATGACCCAGTTCTCCTTGTGTAGAGGAGGTTGTTGTTGAAGATTTTAGAATCCCATGGGGGGAAAGAAGAATTTGTGGAAACAGGACATAAATGAACCTATCAGAGATACTTTCAGGTCAGTAAGCAAGTGAAGGTTAAAACAGTGGGTAATAAATATTAGATAATAGAGATATCACCAGAATGTTATATTTCTTGGGAGGTGGGGGGAGTGGCAAGTATACAAAATGTTTTTTCTTCATACCTCCCAGGACCTAGGAAACTGCCTATCATGTAATTGTGCTAAATATTTGGTTTTTGATTAGCTGAGTAAATTGCGGATTTAATTTCAATTTTAATGATTTGTTCTTGGAATGCTTACACATTCATTGCATTTTATTGTGATTATTGCATTCTATTTCCTTCATCTAAATAGTCGATGCTTCTTTTACTTTATATTTTGGTACCTCCAATTCCCATATTCCACCAGGACCCAAAAGATGTAAAATTCTTTGAATATTTGTGGCAGGAAGAGATTTAGATCACTTTTATTGACCTGCTCATTTCACTTGAGCCAAATGGTATCTTTACTCACACCTTTCACCCCCGCCTCCTCCAGGCAGGGTTAAATGGTCTTAGCTCAGTCTACAATAACCATGTGCCTAAGCATGTGCTAGTTCATTTTACATACTTCTTGTTTCTGTCTCTTCTTCATTTCCTTTGCTGCTGCCTCCTTTTCTAAATGTTGGCATCCCCTAACGCCAGTTCTAGTCCTACCTCTACTTCCCTTCTCTTCTATGTCCCTATGGAAGCTCATCCTTCCCAGGGCCTTCAATACCAAATGCATGCTATTGAATCTCAAATACATCTCTAGCCTTCACCTACCACTTAAACTTCAAATCTGCATACTCAGTTCCCTACTGGACACTTTCATCTGAATGTCTTACAGACAAAATAAATGTTTTAATGAATATAAAATGGAACTTCTGATTTCTGATTGTCCTTTTATCCCACCCACAGCCAGTTCTCTCTTCAGCCTGCACCATGCCCCTGCATGGCACTGTAGAGGGCCTGGGAAAGGCCTGTGGTCTGCATATGGAATACTGTACAATGACCCAACTGACTGCTCAAACCCTAGGCCCATCTCAGCTTCTGACCCACTTCCTAATCCTCTAACTCTAATCATGAGAAAGTGCAGGGGTTTTTGTCTCCAAATTGTCTTGAATCTGTCTACTTGTCTTCAGTTCTACTTCTGACTCCCGTGTCTAAGCTATCAGCATCGCTTGTCAAGACTGAGGCAACAAACTCTAACCTGCACCATTCTCCCCCTTGAATAACAAGCCTCCACCCAGCAGCAGGACACCCAGGGGATCAATGTCCTCTCATGGATGGTGGGTGTCGACCACATCATGTGAAGCACACAAGAAATTGTTGCTGTGATCTGCAAAGTTGCCCCCTTTGTAAATCGCCCCCTTTAGACCTACCTACCTTCATCTATGCCCAATCCTGTCTACCTCTGCAAGTTCCCATTGTGCCCCATACATGAGGTACTGGTCCAACAGTTCCAAAAACATGGTTTTCCTGTCCTCAAGCCTTGACATTGCTCTTTCCTGTGCCCACAGTGCTTTTCCCTTGGCTACCTTTTCTTTTTCTTTTTTTTTGTTCGTTTGTTTGTTTTTTACCATTTACAAACATATAGCAAACACTTTTGCACCTACTACCGAAAATTAATGTCAATCTTTTGCCATTTCCCCTCAGATTGTAACATTGAAATAATAGAACAATATAAATTCTCTTTTGCTTATATCTCCTCAGATTGCATTCCACCTTACTCAGAACAAGTAATGGGTGTTGTTGGTTCCCTACTGTGCATCCACTTGTCCCTTCCTTCTTTCTGAATTTACATCGAGTATTAGGGCATCCTGTCCTCTCCCTAACACCTCCTGTGCTTCAGCCAAAGCTAACCTGGCCCGACTGTGACCCAGGCCACAGGAGGGCAGGCTTCCTGGAGGTGGCTCTTCATGTCCCCCGGGTCACACAGGGGGCAGTCTCTCTCTATCCTGCCCCTGATGGTTTGCCTTTTGAGAACTGCATGGGATAGAGGAGCCTGGCTATCTGAATTTCTGATCCAATGCCAAGACAGGAACTAAACAATATTCTTGTTTGTTCAGTCTCCATCCTCTGTCATCTGCTGATCTTGCAGAGCTGCCTACTCAAAACTGAAAACAACCTCAGCATCAAAAATAGAAGGAAACGACTCACATGTTTCTACCTTTCCTTCCAAAACCGAAAGAAAAAGGCAGTTTCCTTCTACAGCTAAGCTTTTTGCTCAGTATACCACAACTTGTGTTTATACTCGGCGCGGTGAAAAACTCACCCAAGACTAAGTCTCCATTCAGTCATAAAATGTGTGCAATACGAATTCAGAGCTGCAACACTCCGTCTGCCCACCTGTGACTCTGCAGGTGCTTCTTTTCACCAACCCTCTCCCTCTGCAGGGCAGCAGCTTCCTGCCTGCCTGTGACTTGTACATGCTGGGACCTATCTTCACTGACCTCCCTCAGCGGAGGCAGCTCTCCTCAAGCCTGCCCGCCTGCGACCATGTAGGCCTCTTTTAGCAAATCTGTCCCTTTCTGAGCAGCTCTTCCCGCCACTTGTGTCTATGAAAGTGTCTTTTACTCTTATCCCTTTCCCTAATAAACCTGCCCTTTAAATATATATAAAAATAATTATATAAATCATATAATTTTAATAATTATAATTATATAATAATTGTATAATTATTTAAAAATTATATAAAAATAACATATATATAAAGAATTCAGAGTTGACTTCTGTTTCTCCTCTGCTTGCAGGTTGCAGCACATTCACGTTCCTGACGTCTGTCACGGCTGCAGTCAGTGGCCTCCTGGTGGGTTATGAACTAGGGCTCATCTCTGGGGCTCTGCTTCAGATAAGAGCCTTGCTTGCCCTGACGTGCCATGAGCAGGAGATGGTGGTGAGCTCCCTCCTCATCGGGGCCTTCCTCGCCTCTCTCCTGGGAGGGGTCTTAATTGACAGGTACGGAAGAAGAGCCTCCATCATCTTGTCCTCCTGCCTCCTTGGACTCGGAAGCCTGGTCTTGATACTCAGTTTGTCTTACACGGTTCTTATCGTGGGACGCATTGCTATCGGGGTTTCCATTTCACTGTCTTCCATTGCCACTTGTGTCTACATCGCGGAGATTGCTCCCCAACACAGAAGAGGCCTTCTTGTGTCCCTGAATGAGCTGATGATTGTCATTGGCATTCTTTGTGCCTACATTTCAAATTATGCATTTGCCAGTGTTTCCCATGGCTGGAAGTACATGTTTGGCCTTGTTATTCCCTTGGGACTTTTGCAAGCAATTGCGATGTACTTTCTCCCTCCAAGTCCCCGGTTTCTGGTGATGAAAGGACAGGAGGAAACTGCTAGCAAGGTTCTTGGAAGATTGAGGAGCATCTCAGATACAACAGAAGAACTCACTGTGATAAAATCTTCTCTGAAAGATGAATATCAGTACAGTTTTGGGGATCTGTTTCGTTCAAAGGACAACATGAGGACCCGAATCATGATAGGCCTGACATTGGTATTTTTTGTACAAACCACTGGCCAGCCAAATATATTATTCTATGCATCAACTGTGTTGAAGTCTGTTGGCTTCCAAAGCAATGAGGCAGCTAGCCTTGCTTCCACGGGTGTTGGGGTGGTCAAGGTCATCAGCACTATCCCGGCCACCCTTCTTGTTGACCATGTTGGGAGCAAAACCTTCCTCTGTGTTGGCTCCTCTGTGATGGCAGCTTCGTTGGTGACCATGGGTATTGTGAATCTCAACATTGACATGAACTTCACCAATATTTGCAGAATCCATAGTCCTCTCAACCAGTCCTGGGATGAGTCTGTGTTTTATGCTTCAGGAAACCTGTCAGTCAGCAATGACACACTTAAAGGGTCCTTCAAGGAGATCACTTCTCATAGCAGAAGTGATCCCGTGAGAAATGATATGGATAAAAGAGGGGCATCGCCTTTGGCATCTTTACCAAGTGCTGGACTGAGCCAAACTGGACAACAGATAATCACTGATCCATCAGACATCCCAGCTTTTTTGAAATGGTTATCCTTAGCCAGCTTGCTTGTTTATGTTGCTGCTTTCTCAATTGGTCTAGGACCAAGTAAGTATTTTTATTCTTTTTTCCTTTCCTCTCTCCTCTTATGAATTTAATGTATTATCTTCATACACTAAGTTAATGCATTGCTGTGGAGTTTCCTGCTGTCATAGTATCTCATACTCATACGTGGAAATATTAAAAGCACCTGATTTTTCTACCATGTGGACAGCATGCTTGGCATATATCTGCTTGAGAAAGAGATGGGTCCAGTCTCAGTAAAGGGTTAGTTTCTTGTTATCCATCAGATGAGGGTATTTTAGCACCAATTGGGGATACGTGAGACTTTAAAAGATATTTATTGCCCAAGAGAATATATTATTTTATGAAAGCAAAGTTTATTAAGATAACAATATCCTCCATATCATTCCTGAATTTCTTCACAGCTGGAAGGAAAAAAAAATCAAGTGTTTAGATTTTCTTAAAGAAACATTAATGAATGCTTTCCAGCTATAATGATGAAAAGAACTATGAGTTGGGAAAGAGGATGCATTATTTCTTTAAGTTTATTTTATAACTAAAGTAACTCCTCAGGGTGAGTCAAGAAAATGGAAAATAAGGTACTCTCATTGAAGACTGCAAGGGATAGTTACAAGGGTGTTTTATTTGATCTACTCCAATTAAATAATTTAAATTCCTCTAGATCTACAAGTTTGCTAGAACAGATTGTTCCAGTGTTCTAGTCTTTTGGCCTCATACAAAACTCTGTAGGGAAGGGAAGTTGTGAAGGGTCTTCTGTATATTTTCTGAGGAAATAAAGTCTCTCTCTTCCACACTCAACTCCCAGCTACATCATCCTCTCTTTCTCCCCCTCCCTCGCCCTTTCTCCCTCTCTCACTCTTTTTTATATTTTTTTAAAGATTTATTTATTTATTTATACAAGCACTGGGTACAGTCAGAAGCTCGGGAGGGTGAGAGAATTCACCAGAGCCAGAGCGGGGAGCAGAGCAGGCAGAAGGACCGCAGTACACTGCTGAGGGGAGCAGTAGGCATGGCCGGAGAGGTCTGCGCACCATGTGGGACCCTTGCCTGGCGGGCAGGGATCAAACAGGCGCTGCAGAGGCTGCGGGCAGCTCCGCAACCCAGCGCTCAACCGCTGCGCCACCAGGGGAGGCCCCTCTCACTCTTTTTTACAGAGTTGGTATGGAAACTTTTGTTTGCAAGGATCAAACAAATTTGCTCAAGTAAAGGAAGTATTAGATGTTAAGAACAAGAAGAAGGCGTAGGTCATAGTGAAGGAGGAGTCTTGTGGACAACTGTAAATTTCTGGTGCTGGAAACAATAATACTGGGAAGAAAGTTACTTTAGGGCTTGTTCCAGTGATGCACTGACTATACATATTGACTGCTCATTCAAGTGATATATATAAAGTATCTAATCTTTTATTTTTTACTTTTTTTTAAAGATTTATTTATTTATGTATACAAGAGCTGGGGTACAGGCCAGAGATATGGGGGGTGTGTGTGAGAGGATCCGCCAGAGACAGAGTGGGGAACAGAACAGGCAGACTGGCTGAAATACACAGCTGAGGGGAGCAGCAGGTGAGACAAGAGAGGTCTGCTGTGCCATGTGGGTTTCTCCCTGACTGGCCGGGGATCGAACTCATGTCGCAGAGGCAGCAGATTGTTTCATAGTGCGGTGCTTAACCCCTTGCGCCACCAGGAAGGCCCTCATTTTATTTTTTTAAAGATTTATTTATTTATGCATACAAGAACTGGGGTACAGGCCAGAGTTGTGGGGATGAGAGGATTCACCAGAGACAGAGTGGGGAGCAAAACAGGTAGACTGACCGAAATACACTGTTGAGGGGAGCAGCAGGTGAGACAGGAAAGGTCTGCTGCACCATGTGGGTAGCTCCTGGCCAGCCAAGGATCGAACTCATGCTGCAGGGGCTGGATAGCTTCACAATGCCATGCTTAACCCCTTGCACCACCAGGGAGGCCACAAGTAACTAATCTTTTAAAAACCAGGTACTAGGGCAGAGAGCAATTGCTGGAGAGAGAGCAATAAACAAGACAGATATTGTCCTCTGCCTTAAAGGGTTAGGGTTAGATGCTTGAAGCTGTAATTACTGTGTTTTCTTCTTTCTGGTGAACAACTGGCAAGTTTGGACTGCTTATCTCAGTTAATTAATAACTGGATTGCATGTGACTGGTGTGGCTTCTCCTCCATCTCTGCTTCCTCATCTCTCAGCCTACTCCTACTTTTAAGTGAAATCAGTCTCTAGATAGTGATTGGTTCCAATTTCAGAGCAAGAGAGGGAATCTGATTTACTCAATCTGATTTACTCTATTCTTGGTTGTGTCAGTCATAGGGTCAGGCCTACTTCAAGTCTAATCAAATGTGGCTGCATTGGGCCACACGGTCTAAAAGTGGATGGCCTGAAATTGGCCTTTTCTCTGGCACTCTGGATGGACAGACTTCCCCAAAAGGGGCTATGCACAGGTGGATTGAATGTACCATATCACTGGCTTCTGATTGTTCCGATTCAATTTTCAACTCTGACATTGCTTTTTGAGATTTGCAAATGATAACTATCATTAATGAACAATTTCCTGGAAATAGGTTTTTACTATTATTTCAGGATTCAATTATCTTGGGTATGTACTTATGAGACATTTATCTTAAATAGTTTGTACTATTATAATAAATTATCAAAAATTTTGTGACTTATACAGCCAACATTTATTTCTCACAATCTGGAGGATGGATTCCAAGATCATGGTGCCTACAGATTCAATTCTTGGTGAGGACACCCCTCTCAATTTGTAGATGGCAACCTTATTTCTGTGTCTTCACATGGGGGGGGAGGTCGGGAGAGGGAGAGGGAGAGGGAGAGAGAGAGAGAGAGAGAGAGAGAGAGACACACTAGCTAGCTCTTTTGTTTCTCTTCTTACAAGGACACTAATCCCATTACAGATGTTTCACCTTCATGACTAATTATCTCCCAAAGGTCCCATCTCACCTACCATCACAAGGGGAATTAAGATTTCAACATAAGAACTTTAGGGGAGACACAAACACGTAGTTCTTAGTTATACTGACGTGGTTACTCTGATACATAAAGCTAATGAAGTGTGAGCAAGCATCTAATTTACATTTTTATTTCCACTCTGTAAAATCTATCAGAAGAGCAAGATATAACTACTATCAAGTACCAGGGAGCAACTTAAATTTTTTTGTGAGCTTTCATATACCAATAAAATACGTTTTGCTGTTTGCCTTATTTGATAAAACTTCAGCTGCTCATCACTTTTCCAGTGATTTCTTTTGACATCTTTTTTCTTATATAGGCATCATAATACAAATGATGACATAACTTTTCTTGCTTGAGCTATCAAGAATCTACTAAGACAAGTTTGGGGAAAAAAAAAAAAGGATGCCTTCTTTGTTTTAATTCAGAGAATCTCTGAGGTTGGCAGAAATTGAATGACTTTGATCTTAAACTTCTGGAACCAGCCTATTCAGATTAAGAGTCTTCCCAAGATCATTCTACCTTGCTGTCATTAGTTTTGGGGTAACTTTGGAAAATGTAGCAACTTGTCAGTCACACACATCACTTGATACTTTACTGCATTAGAGTTAACAGCTCCTTTTTGCAAGAAGTTCAATCTGATTTTGGAAATAAACTATCGAAAGGTGCTTGATATTTACCTTTTAGGGTTCCTCAAGTAGTATTCTGTATTAATTGGTTTCAAATATAATTTAAACCTTAGATTCAAATACTACTTATTGACACCTATTTGTGTCAAGTCCCATAGTATATAGTATTTATATACTTCAGAGTACTTCATTCAACTGTCAAAAGTCTGTGAAGAAATGTTATTCACCAAATTTTACAAATGAAGACACTGAATCTCAAGGGATGGAACGACTTGCTCATATAAACAAAAACATCTATTGTTTTCTGAAATTCAATGTTAATTCTTTTTTTTTAATAGAGGCATGTTATTTATTTATTTGTTTGTTTGTTTGTTTTGTTTATACATGCACTGGGTACAGTCAGAAGCGCGGGAGGGTGAGAGAATTCACCAGAGCCAGAGCGGGGAGCAGAGCAGGCAGAAGGACCAAAGTACACTGCTGAGGGGAGCAGCGGGCGGCAGGAGAGGTCTGCGCGCCATGTGGGACCCTCCTCTGGTGGCTGGGGAGCAGCCGGGGATCAAACCGGCGCTGCAGAGGCCGCGGGCAGCTTCGCAACCCAGCGCTCAACAGCTGCGCCACCGGGGAGGCCCTCAATGTTAATTCTTAATCCAAGATAAAGCTAGTCAGTCTTGTGTTTGTCTTCACAGCAAAAGTTAATAATTTTTAGTTTGGTCCTCTCCATGAGGATACATTGGCACTAAGAGTGAGTGCAAAGAGTGTGTTCTTGTACATTGCATGTAGCTATAAAAGAACCACACTTCAGTGTATCCAAGACAGAGTCTCTCTCTTTCTCTCTCTATTTTCCTCTCTCTCTTTCTCAAGCTCCACTGGGTAATTAAGCACATACTTAATTAAAAATAAGTAATAAATGAAAAAGGAGGATAATGAGAATACAGAAGTTTTTGATGTGCATTTACCTCAGAAACTAAACTTGATTAAGATCACGTTTAATGTGTGTCTTGGTTAGAATTCAAACTTAGTTATAATAAAGACCAAGATAACAATGACTTCAACAAGAAAGGAGTTCCTTTCTCTCTCACTTAACAAGTGGAGCTGGAGACATCTGGGTGCTGTGGGGTAGTCCCAGGTCAGGCACCAGAAGGTTACAGTGTTCCCAGAACTCATTCTAGCCAGCGCTTTAATATTGGTTCGTAGTCTATCATGATGGATATTTAAAAATATTGAGATGCAAGATGCCTTTTAAAATTTCATCACCCTTCACTGATAGCTGATCCCTTGAGAATAAGTAAACTTCACAAAGCCCAGTCAATTAAAGGGAGGTAGGGAACAGAAAAGCCTGGATAAAAAGACAATATGAGAGCAGTTGTGTCAGACAAGCAAGAGGAATGTAAGTGCTATGGGATAAGACATTTTTTACAGGAAATAACTCACACACTATTGCCGGAGAAGCCAAGGAAGCAAAGGTCTGGAAGGTGATTATTAGAGTGAAAGGAAATAGTCACCAATCAGGCCCACGCAGGGAAAATGGTGATGTCTGCAGAAAGCTATTGCCTCTGCCTCTGGTTGCAGCCTGAAGTCTCTGTCAGTCAGCAGCAGATCAGGGAAAAGCAAGGATAACTCACTCTGCTAAGACAAACTGGATTCTTAGGGAAGAAACGAGCCCACATCTCTCACCTCACTAACTCCGAAGACAATGGCCACTTGCAAAAATACTGGTGTCCTTTCCAGCGTCCTGCCAAGGGTGTCTGGCCTCATTAGCTGGTCCTCACTAGCTGCTCACGTGCACAGAATGCAGTGATGCCCAGATCCCTGCCCACACCCCGAAAGCACAGGTTGAGGTGTCACATTGATCTTCCAAGTCTCACGTGATTTTTTTTTTCCTACCAGCCTTAACCCAGAGCTATGCAGCATCCTCTGGAAACACAATGCTGAAAGCTTTGCAAAAGTAACACAGTACAAAAACTACCAGAATAATAAACTCTGGACTAAGACTAGCTGTGACTATAGAAGGAAATATTTCAGAAGGTCAAGGGCCCTGAATTCTCTTTTTAGTTGTTTTGATAGACATTTATCTCTTTAAATTAAAGTATGTTAAATTGTTAAAATGTATGACTAGCTTCCATCCATCTACTTCTACCAAAGAGATGAAGTCATTTCATGAACATCTCTTGGCCTTGGTTTCTTTAGCTATAAAACTGAAAACACTCCTTTGCTAATGCACTATAAAAGCGCTCACATTTGTTTTCTCCGGAACATTAATTATCTCCCTTGAGCTGAGGACTCTCACTTATCTCCACTTCTATCATCTCACATGATTCTGGTTTCTTTTTTCCCAGTGAGTACTGGACTTTTCCATTTTGATGCTTCACTGTTAGCCAAACGCAAGAAACCCAAAAGTGAATTATTTTCCCTCTTAGACCAGGGGGTCTTCCCAGGAGCACTCAATCTTCTGGTCACAAAGACTGATGCTCTCTGGTCAATGATCAAATGGTCTTGGATATTTCCTCACAAATGGTCTCTGTGTTTATCCTTTCTTTCCCACATCTGCCATTTCAATTTATCCCGTATGGTCTAATTCTAAATTACTGAGAGATTCTTCCTCTACTTTGCTTATGTTCCAGGCCCTTCTCATGCCCACTCATCCTCCATACCAGTATTCCTTAAATGTCATTTTTTTCATGTCACCAAATGCTCACAAATTTTCCAGGACTTCTTTCTTTCACCTCAGAGAAGTCAAATGCCTTACAAGATGAGAAGGAAATTAGAATTTATCTGGTCCAATTTTCCCTTTATAGAAAAGAAATGAAAAACTGAGAGAATGAGATCACAGATTCAGGACTCGAATCCCAGTCGGAAGCTTAATTCCATACTTTTACACTACCCTTAATTTTTTTTTAAATTTTTTAAATTTATTTATGCATACAAGAGCTAGGTACGGGCCAGAGATGTGGGAGGGTGAGAGGATTCACCAGAGACAGAGTGGGGAGTAGAGCAGGCAGATTAACTGAAATACACTGCTGAGGGGAGCAACGGGCGAGTCAGGAGAGGTCTGCTTCACCATGTGGGTTTTTCCCTGGTGGCTGGGGATCGAACTCGTGCTGCAGAGGCTGCGGATTGCTTCATAGTGCGGTGCCCAACCCCTTGCACCACTAGGGAGGCCCTACACTATCCTTCTTTGAGGGAAAATTGACATGACTTTCAAAGTCCTCCATCATGTCACCCAACTATCTGTCCAACAGTGGGGAACACCATTTACATTGTAGCCTATAGAGCTGTCTTCTAGGAACACCTATGACCCCATGTAAAAAACACTGCCTCCTGGTGTTGTGCATGATGCAATACCCTCTCTGGGCTTTGTTACCCCTGCTCTATGCCCAAGTCTGGAGACACCAAGACCTTGTTGTGGCCTCTGCCTTCCCCTCTACTCTGCCCAGATCCTCCCTATCTTTAAAACTCAGTGAAAGTCTCATCTGTATGAATTCACTCCATTTCTTAGAAGTTCATTGTTATGAACTACTATTATTTTTCTAGTGTAGAGTAGTTCAGTTTTGGGTTAAAAGAGCTTGAATTTAAAATCAGAAAACCTGGGTTCTAATACTAGCTCCTCTACGTACTGGCTATGTGATCTTTAAGTCATCTATTTCCTCTGAACCTATATCTTGTCTCTGATTTGAGCATAATGATACCTGTTCAAGCGTCAAGTGAGCTAACCATGTGCAAATGTTTCAGATTTTATAGAGTATGATATATATGGAAGTTACCATGTGATAAAACAACTTAGTGCTAAATGATATAGGGTATTGTTTCTGTACGCTTACTAACCAGAATAAGTTTGTTAGCTTGTAAACTCTTCAAAGCAAGAAACAACATCTGCTATGTTTCCCCCTCTCCCTTCAAGTGACCATTGCTAAGTCTGTTTGAAAACAATTGATTTTTTGGGCCTCCCCAGTGGCGCAGCGGTTGAGCGCTGGGTTGTGAAGCTGCCCACGGCCTCTGCAGCGCCGGTTCGATCCCCGGCCGGGATTTTTCTATAGGGGGAAAGGAGAGAGAGACTTTAAAATTAGATGTAGATGTAGAAAAGATCTGAAAGAATGCTTTACCTTTGTCAAGTTATCTAGCGGGCAGGCTAAGTCCGAAGTAAGCTAGAAATGCTAGACAGCCAGACAAACTCCTATTGCTGCCAGACCCCATCATGAGGTTTTTTTTTTTTTTTTTTTTTTTTAACAGGCTGATCCACACTTGGACATAATTTATAAAAATCTCATTCTGGCTTTGCCTGTAAGAAAAGATGCAGGGAGGTTAGTTGTGCCTAGAAATAGATAGTAGGAGGCATTTAGGGCTTCTCTTTGTTATGCCATAGAGTTATTTGGGGATTTCAGATATCATATCTAATGGTTGTCCCAGATTTGGGGGGATGACACCTTTGCTTTTTTGTTACAACATGGAGAAGAGAGTCCTTTGGAGAATATCTTAAACAAAAAATAATGCTTGTGAGATGAGAATCTAAAGGCTGAAGGAGGTTTGAATATGGGAAATGGAAATAGCTCTTCATCCGGTTGTCTCTCCCATTTATTACTGCAGTTCCAAGGATGGGATCGGTTATTTCCATGTGAAACAGGGAGGCTGCTGTCTCAGACAGAACCCCGACCAGCCCCCACCGGACTAGCAATTTTCCTAGAGTTTTTCTTAGAAGGATTTGAATAAATGTCCCTTTTTCTTGCTAAGAGTTCCTTATGTCCATATCCGTATTGCAGTTTATTCTTTTTTTTCCTAAAGAAAACATAGCATCAGAATTCCAATTTAGTCACCAAAATTGTGTTCTAGAGTCTTGGTATAAACTACATGAGCCTGTGGAGTTGAAAGAACATTTTTATTAGGAGCAGAATTTCACATCAGGTCTTGAATGCCTTATAAAATATTCTAACCTGATGTGATCAATGCATGGTTATTTCATGCAGGCAGCTTATTGCTCATAATAGAAACAAATCCTTTGTGTAAATAGTGGTATAAAGGGAAAAGTACTTGCAGTTCTGAAGTAAAATTGAAAGCAAGATTAAACCATCTTTATTAAGCCTTCTTAAATATGAGTTGACTTTGAACAACATTCCTTAATTTTATTTGATCACAGCATAGTTTTTCCTGCCAAAAATGTTTCTATTTTTAGATTAATGTGTATGCCCTACATCATTTTACTTTACGGTTCTCTGTTTGCCTAACTGTTAAGCCAATCTGAAGTTAACTCATCTGAAGTGTTACTTGTACAGAAACTCACCCTTCTTTAAATAACTACTCTACTCAGAAAAGTGAATGGGCTTTTCTCTTCTTTTCACAATAGTTATTAGGGATTTTTTTTAACCTTGAATTCTTATGTCCGCAGATTAATTAATTAATCTCCTCTCCCAACTCATGATTCTTTCCATTATGAGCAGATGGAGGAAATTTGTTCAAGGTCGTGTCTTAAGTCCAGTAATGAAACTATGATTGTCATTCTTTAACTGCCTTTGTGTTCACTCACTCTAGCGGAACCTTATGCTACAGGCTGAATGGCAGGTGACACAAAATCACCTTCCCTGGTCTTTTCTACCAAGTAAATAGGCAGAACTTTCAACAAGAAAGCATGTTGGCATGATTGAGCAGAGCAGAAAGGGACAAAGCAGTGGAGGTCACTCCTCCAGCACCCATGACATGACGTGATGGGCATAGTGCCAGGTTGGAAGATTCAGGGATGGATGAGTGACATGCAGATCTCATCCTCATGGAGTTTCAGGAGGGCAACTCGGAGTGTGAAAGAAACATAAAGAAGAACAAGTGGAATAGCAGGGTGAGAAGAGGATTATTTCAAAGCGAATGGTCACAGAGGCCTTCTGACCTTCAGACTTGCATGAAGAAAGCAATGTGGAGACCTGTGATGAAGAATGTAGCGGGGATAGTGGCAGACCAAAATCTTGAGGGGCATGTGAGCTTGGATGTTCAGGAGCCCAGCAAGAGAGGCTGTTGAGGCTGTACAATGTGGTGTTTGAATTTGGGCAAGGCTTTGGCATCAGACTGCCTGACCTTGAGACCCATTTCTGCAAGACTTTGTAGGACTTTGAGTAAGTCAATTCATCTCTTTAGGCTTCAGTATGCTTATTGAGAAAATGGGGCAGTAACATCTACCTCAAGGTGTGATTATTATTGGGCTGAATGAAGCAATCTCTATAAAGTATACTTAGTTCAGCACCTGGCACGCTACATGGATTCAATACACTTTGTTATTAGTGCTATTAAATGTCTGGCCATGGTCTAGACAGGAGATAAATAGTTCTGATAGTGCCAGTACTGACCTCAGCTGGCATTTTGCTTAAAACCACTTCAGGACACACAGGAAGGGCTCCATAGCCTTGTACTGAGTTATGGCCCCACGGTGCTTCTCGCCTCCCTTCTGTACTCCATTCCAGTCGGGTAAAGACTACAGAGAAAAGATTTATGACTTGAAGTAAGATTCAATTCTGGATTACCTACCATGAAGAGAGATTCCTAAAAACCCAAATAAGTTTTCCAAAAAATCTTGAGGCTTTGGTGAAAAGTGAAAGGAATGATTTAGGCTGAGAAATACCCGGATATCCACTCTTCTAGTTGGTGCAACTAATTTAGACCATATGTTCTGTGTGCACAGAAACTCCGTTCTATTCATTGCTGTTTCCTGGAAACTAACCCAGGTATGGCCCACAGAAAGGGCTCAAGTAAGTATTTATTAGATTAATAAAAAAAGTGTTTCTGGAACTCTCTCTCTGCTTCTGTGATAAAAGGAAAGTTCTTTCTTTAGTCTGGGTATAAGATATCTGATCTCTGGTATGAATCTGAGTTATCTAGGGAATGAGAGATAAATACAATTTGTGTGAAACCTATACACATTTGACTTAAATTTTTTTTGAGGAAAGTTGCTCAGTTGAGGATGTATGGCCATTTCCAATATTTGGTGATAAAGAAGGTTCATGTTTTAAATTTCCTAGAAGACCATTAAAAAGTTACGGTGCTAGACAAAATATTCAATTCTAATTTTTTATCCAATTTTCCCCTTAAAAAGAGTTTGATGTTTGCCATACCACAATATAGAATTCTGACCTTGGTTTAGTGATTGAATATATTTAAATTTGATTCTTTACAAAAAAAAAAAGAATTGAGGCAATTCTTTCATAATTCTCCTTAGAGAAATAAGTGGAAATCTGAACTGGAATTTGGGATTGTTTGTGCTTACTTAGTTAACATTAGAGTTTATTGGAATATTTTAGGGGATTATCTCAGGCTTAAGAATCAAATGATATTAAATCCCTCAAATGGAAGTGGAAGTCCAAAGTTAATAATAATAAGAAGATAAAAGATTTTTATAGAAAAATCACGCCATAGGTACAAGTAAAGAAATTCTTATAAACTGTAAACAGACTGAGATTCTTTTTTTTTTAATTTCTTTATTTATGCATACAAGAACTGGGGTACAGGCCAGAGATGCAAGGGATGAGAGGACCCACTAGAGACAGAGTGGGGAATAGAACAGGCAGACTGACTGAAATCCACTGCTGAGGGGAGCAGCAGGCGAGACAGGAGAGGTCTGCTTCGCCATATGGGTTTCTCTCTGGCCGGCTGGGGATCGAACGCGTGCTGCAGAGGCTGCAGACTGCTTCACGGCGCGGTGCTTAACTCCTTGCGCCACCAGGAAGGCCCCAGACTGAGATTCTTAACCCATTTGCAAGCTGACCTGTCAGTTTCACAAAAAGCAAAAAAAAAACTCCTTGGGCCGAGACATAGGGCAATTTCTCATAGTGATGACAACAGCTGGAATATCAATCTGGGTACCACGTCACAAATCCCAATGTTATGCACACAACAGGTTCTTTTAGAGGAGAGGGATCCCAAGTTTAGGGAACTCAAATACTTTATAATAGACAATAAACCAGTCTGCTGTATCTTCTGAAAAGAGAGGTTATCTTCAATTTACAGAAGAGTAAACGAACTTCATCTTTGAGAGGAAATACTGTCTCTGTCATCCAAGGTTATTTTTTGTACAAACATATTTAGAAAGACAGCCTGGGGGGCCTCCCTGGTGGCGCAGGGGGTTAAAATGCAACCTATGAAGCTCACCACAGCCACTACAGCACGATTTCTGTCCCCAGCCAGGGAGGTGACCCACATGGCGCAGCAGACCTCTCCTGACTCGCCTACTGCTCCCCTCAGCAGTGTACTTCTGTCAGTCTGCCTGTGCTGTTCCCCACTCTGTCTCTGGTGAATCCTTTCACCCCCCCAAAACTCTGGCCTGTACCCCAGTTCTTGCATGTATAAATAAATAAATCTTTAGAAAGAAAAAAAAGGAAAAAAAAAAGAAAGACAGCCTGGACAAGTGCAGGCAGCACCTTTGCTCAGGAGACCGGTGGAGAGTTATCTCTTAATTTACACATCCAAAGAAAGGTCTCATTTCTGTTTTAAACAAGAAATTAGACTTTTTAAAGTTCAAAGACTGTGCAGCCTGACTTTTTGTTTCGTTTGGCCTTACCCATTTAGCCTTTTGGAGGATCAGTAGGAAGTATAAGAATCATCTGCCACACATTTTAATTTAGATTTTATACCCAAATCACTCTAACTTCTAAAAATGTGGCTCAGCTCAAGACTGTGAAGATTCCAGTGATGTGGAACAGCAGGTTCTAATTTGGAAGTTTGCTTAACTGCTTCACTCCAAGTGTTACTGGGCTTAGAACAGAGAGGGTTATAGACCAGATGTACATCAAATGTTTCAAAAAAGATTTTCTTTGTTTCCTCCTGAGATGCCAGGACCCTAATACTCAGAACCATCACCATCAAAGGTTTTTTAAGTGCTAATCTTTTCTTCACCATTCTTATGGAATAATTGCATACCTTTAGAGAAGAGGAATATTGCATGAATTATTATTATATATAAGCATATCTAAACAGTGGCTTTAAGTGTGTATATGGTTAAGATTTTTTTCACATATTTTGTTCTTTTAAATATTGGGTTTCAATTATCAAATATTTACACAAGTACCTTTTTCTGATAATTTATTTTTGATTGTTGAAGTGGTGACTTATGTAGTACTTGGGTCTTAGCCCTTAAAATAAGACAAAGTGAACAAAAAAATAACATCTGAAAGGTTCTACACTAAATTCGCTTATAAGCAAGTTTATATTTAAGAAAGATAAGCCATAGCTAATTAAACCTCATTTTCCTTTTTAGAGGTAGACCATACAGCATGAGTACCAGCCAGAAGAAAAAATCTGACACTACAATTTGGAGCATCAGCACGACTTACCTAAGTAGCAGCAACTGGTCACTTAATAACCAGTGTCAAATTTTCCTTTCAGTCTAGTACTACACTTACAGTTGCCCTTGGGCATATGTAATGCCCTTGAATACTATGAATATTGGAGAGTAAAGACAAAGGAAACAGCCTAAGGTTTTAGCACTCCCTTAATAAACATAATTAGGGACTCCCTGGTGGCTCAGGGGTTAAGATCTCAGCACTATCAAGCTATTGCCAGCTACTGTGGTCTGAGTTCAATCCCAGGCCAAGGAGCTGACCCACATGGCCCTGCAGACCTCTCCTGTCTGGGCCACTGCTCAGCCTCAGCAGTGTATGCACCTCTGGCCTACATTCCAGTTCTTGTATGCTTGGATAAATAAAGATAAATCTTAAAAAAACTTAAATAAATAAACATAATCATTTATTTATTACTTTATTGTTTTCCAGATTACAATGTTAATAATTTTTCCAAGGAACATTTACAAAATTAAAAATTCTGATACTTTTCTATTAAAGTCTAAAACAAAAATCAAGAAAAAAGTACAACATAAAATATTGTATCTGAAGCATGGCATCATATTCAAGTTACAGTTTAAACCAGAAAATACTATTTTCTTGTAGTGCTTTCTTGTTTGTTTTGGATTTTGAACTCTGTTCAGGAGTCTGAAAATTGAGATATGCGCTCTCCAGAGTTTCACTTTCCAGGGTGCCCCTTCAATGAGACACCTGACGAAATCCAATTCTTGATTTTTAGAAAAAGTCCATTTTTCAAAATTCTCCTTCTCCACCTCCTTAGCAATAACTGTGGCCCCACTAAAATGAATGCATGCCGTTATCAGTGAGAAATCTTACGATGATACATACTCTAAAATAGAAAAACCTTAGGAATACCAGTCAAAAAGACAATTAGAAATATTGGTGTAGGTGTGGTATGGAAAAATGATTGTAGTGGTTGCATAATAATCCTTTCAAAAGACAAGATATTGCCAACAATTCCCTTTCAGCAAAAGTGGAGGATAATATAAGGAGTTACCAGCTGATAACAGCATTTCAAATAGCTTTTGTTAATTTAAAGGATTGAGTGACACTGCTATTATAAAATTTCTTCAATTCTCTCTCTACTTTCATTATCCTTAAAAACTATAAATTTCAGTCATTGAAAAAGTAGAATTGCCTGATGTAATCCTAGAAATAAGTACCATTCACCCACTGATAATAAAGAAAAAATTTCCCAGTCATTTCATTAAGCAAGGTATTACCAATCAATTTCACTTTTAACATTTATTTCTACAAACTTGATATGAGTCTATAGTTTTGATCATTTTCATACAAACTATCGTGTTAATAACAGAAAAAATATTTAGAGGCTATAAGAAGAAAGCTTAAATTTTAATTTGTCATTTTTTTCCCCAGAGAAGTGTGGTGGGGAATCAATAAATGTCTTTCAAGTTTAAAAATGCATTCCAGTAAGTTAAAATACTAAGTTTAAAGGAAAGAATGAATGAAAAAGAACACAATATTTATGTTAAAAACCTTATTCCTATATTTTTTAATGAATGATGGGTATCATATTCATATGTTGCTTAAATTCCATTGGGAAGACTTAAAAGAGTGATGTATTTAAATGTTAATAGTTTATAATACAATAGAAATTGCATTTATGCTATCATTTAAATTCATGGTGAAGAAATGTTAGATGTTGACTTACAGAGGAAAGAAAGGGTTTTTTTTCCTAATTATTTTAAAGACTGCACAGATAGAAAGTTTGAATATCAGTCACACTTCTATTCCCAAATGATACCTGCTCTTCACAAAAGGATTCTGGCATTTAACCAATTCTGGCATTTTTTTATTGAGGGGCATTCCATGTAGTCCCCTAAAATATATATATATATATATATATATATATTTTTAATCATTTCAGGTAGTTTTGCCTAGAAATAATTAAGGCACAAATATTGGGGAATATTGAGGTTTTTATTTTATTGCTTTTTAAGAAATCCAAGATTATATTTTTGAATAAAGTGTTTATTTTAGAAGAGACCAAGATGAGCAGAACTCCTAGAAACTAGAAGAAGTGAGTTGCCATAGATAAAAATAAAAACAAATTACAGCTACTACTTCAATCCTGATGTTTGAGATAGTAGCCTGTGGATCAGTAACTTTTTTGAAAAGAAGAATATTTTCACTTGGAGAACTTATGAGTCCAGAATTTAAACATCTGGTTGGAAGGCAATGCACATATTCTCTATCAAATCCACATTTTAGTATCTCTGAGTCCGAGAGCTAGGTATGCTGCATGTTGCTTGCCAAGGCAATAAAACCATAGGATTTGGCTTCATTCCTACAAAGCATAGGACACTGGTTCCTTGGCTAAACAAGTGCAGAGCTTCCTCCAAAGTTGCTAAGCTTTCTCTGTAAAAAGTTTCAAGACCTCCATGTGTCTTTCAAACATTGGGTTAACACGCCAAACAGATTTGGGAAGAGCGCAAGCCAAACAGAATGGGTGCTTGGAGAGCCACAGGGTTTAAATCTGAAATCACTGGGAAATTTAAAATGACAGCTTCAGTGGAAAAAGCTGCAGCAGTGGTAGAAATATTAAGGAGGGAGGAGATATAAGTGTGGCAGCTTATTTGTGCAGGGTTAAGTCATCTCCATCAATTGTCCCTATTAGCCCAAGTCCATGTCTTCCACTGCACAGAGACACTCCAACATATTTGCCCTGTGTGGCCTTTTTATGACACTGTGTGCTGCATAAACTGTTTGGCTATTTCACTTGGATCACACAGGTACAAAGGGGGAATCATGATTAATACCATTCAAAACAGGAATTCCAATATCTAGATATGATCTCTCAGCAAGTGCAAAATGTCTATAATCCTTGTAAAGAAGATGTAAAGACCTCTGCAGACTCTAATATTTATAGGGGTACAACTTGCTGCGGTAGTCCTGGAATGATGGGGTTAATGGTGGAATAACAGGGGTCAAGGTAGAATGTTTCAGAGCCTGCTAAGCCACAGCAGTCACACTTACTGTAGAAGAGCTCACTGTGACTCCGAATACTCTGTGGATGCCTCATGAGCAAATCGCACAAAAGCTCCCCTATGAGCCCATCATGGTAGGAGATGACAAGGATGCCCAGAAAAGTCTACCACTCCTTCACTGCAGCATGTGGCAGTAATTTTATTTTTGTTGGGGAGAAATTAAGTCATTTCATTGGAAAAAAATAGTGATTTTAAGAATACTTCGACCTGTTATTATCAACATTAACATATTAAATCCTCATGTGATGATCTATACCTCTGTGCTCTTGTGAACTGAAATAGACATTTTTCCATTCCTTCTGCTTTGTGCTTTTATAGCTCATTCCCATGGAATATGGTTGTCTATAAGATTCTGGTACCATTTTGCTCCTAAGTCTGTTATGGGGGGATACTTACCTTTTTATAAATTCCATCTTGCTGCAAGCACCACTATCAGACTTTTATTTATTTTTAAAGATTTATTTATTCATGCATACAAGAACCAGGGTACAGGCCAGAGGTGTGGGGGGTGAGAGGATTCACCAGAGACAGAGTGGGGAGCAGAACAGGCAGATCTACTGAACTACACTGCTGAGGGGAGCAGCGGGCGAGACAGGAGAGGTCTGCTGCTCCATGTGGGTAGCTCCACAGCTGGCTGGCATCGAACACACGCTGCAGACAGCTTCACAGCACTGCGCTTAACCGCCTGTACCACCAGGGAGGCCCCTCTCAAACTTTTATATCATTCTCTGAAAATCTGTGATTTTTATGGTTTTGAAATCATGGGTAATATAATATTCTCCTTATTTTTGATTTGAGGTTCCATTTGGGAAGTTGAACCACCTTTGTCAAAACACTTGGCAATCACTGCAACATTTAATTTGTCATAAGTAGCCAAACCAAGGCATCAATTCTTGCAGTCTTTCCATTAGATCAAAAAAGATGTGGAACCTTTCAGCAATGTTACATTGGTTTTTGAAATGTCAAGTGCAGGGATCGTCTGACAACAAGTTCCCAGCAGGAATTGGGAAAGTAAAGTCTCTTTTTCAGTATTCGGTTTATTGCTCACTAACTGGTTAAACTGCCCCCAAAGACTTGACTCCTCTGCTGTACTGAATGCACACCTAGGACAGGCTGCAGTATAGATCTTGGGTTCTTTTAGGCAAACTTGGCAATTCAGACTGAGCATTTATAACTAGAGCTTTGAGCAACTTTCCTGTCTTTTTGTTGGCGAGATCCGTGACTTTTTTTTTTTTCATGTTTTATTTATTTATTTGTTTGTTTGTTTTGTTTATACAAGCACTGGATACAGTCAGAAACGCGGGAGGGTGAGAGAATTCACCGGAGCCAGGGCGGGGAGCAGAGCAGGCAGAAGGACCGAAGTACACTGCTGAGGGGAGCACCGGGCGGCAGGAGAGGTCTGCGCGCCATGCGGGACCCTCCTCCGGTGGCCGGGGAGCAGCCAGGGATCAAACCGGCACTGCAGAGGCTGCGGGCAGCTTCGCAACCCAGAGCTCAACCGCTGCGCCACTGGGGAGGTCCGAGATCCGTAACTTTTTATAGCAGTAGGATCAGCTCATTCTCATCTGAGGCCAACATGATAATCCAACCCTCACCAAATAATTCAAGAGGCCATTATGATGAAAGGTGGAAAGGGGAGGAAGAAGGTTTCAGAGGTGATGAGGTAGGGATGCAAGTAGATAGAGAAAACCTGTGCTAACTCCTCTATTAAAAGTAAATGATAGAGTGTTCCTTCCCCAACCTACTCCTCAGGAGGGGGCACAGGAAGATAGGTATGTGGCATGGATTGTTTAGTTTCCAAAAATTGTATTTTTATTATTTTATCTTGTATTTGTCCAAAGATAGGTTTTTACAAAGGCTCCTTCAGGCAGGATTATGTAGTGGTCTTTCTACTTGTAGCCAGATCTCCAGATTGCAAAGCTCAAAACAAGGTTCCCTGAGCATTGTACTTATAACATTAAGTGAAAAATAATTTCACCTATGATATAATCTGCAAGAACCTAGTGAAAGTCTTTTGGAGCAGGAAGTGGAGAGGGCAATGGAATTTTGTTTTTAAATTCCCTGTTAGGTTGAACAATAAGAAGCACATTCCTTTTGTTACAATTGTCTTCCATGATCTAATGGTAACCCTTTATATAGATTCACTTGGAGAAGATAATCAAGAAAAAGTTTTTCCATCTCCCTGGATACTATAACTCAATTTATTTTATTTTAAAAAAAACAGCAAATTTACTCTGTGCCCTCTGTAGAGCATGATCTTATTCTGAGTGGCGAATTGTAAAATTAGAGCAGAGTGGATAATCCCATTCTGTCCAAGTGGGGTGTCTCCTAGTTTCTTCCTTCTTTTCGCACCATCTCCTCTGGGCTAGGATGGTGCAGCTGATCTGGGTATAAAAGCTCACTTTCCAACACAGGAATCCTTAGCCAGCAGTGAGCCAAGACTGAAGCAACTTAAGTTTTTGCATGGAATCAAAGGTGCTTATATTCCACATTTATTTATTGATTAACAAACATTTATTGAACCATTGTAAAGAGAGCACCATGTTTAAAAACCACGAGTTACAAAGTCTCAGTGCCACATTGGCCGTGAGCTCTGTGACCTCATAAATTATTAAGTCCTTTAAGCCTCAGTTCCTTGTGTGAGAAATTAGGCAAATTCTCTTCTGAGAATTCTAACAAATATGCTGTTTCTAAGCTCTTCTCTTTTGGAGAAGATAATTCTTATCTTGTAGGGATTTTGCAAGGATCCAATGAGATCATGTTTGTGAAGTGCTCGTCCCAGTGATGAACTCATAGCTACTTCATTAGACAAACTGGGCTTGATAGGCTGTGAGCAGAAGACAAGTTAATTTGTTCCTCTATTGCCCTTGCTAATCCCATCAGACAGGTTCCATAATGGTCCCTGTCACTCTCAGATAATAAAAAGTGCTCTGATCAGTTTTAGTGCCAAGAAGTCTCCACTCAGAAATTCAGATGTTTAGTCTGGTATAATCATCAAATCTTGGAACTCTGTTTCATTTAGAACTTCTCTCCACTCAGCTTGCCCAAGGCCAAAAAGGCTGAGTGGAAGAGGTGAGAGTAGCTGGCTTCCTTCCACCCACCCTTCTCGCTCCATTGCCTACTCCCTCATCAGCTGTGATGTTGGACTTCTACAAGGTCAGGGCCAATGCTGATTAGAGGAAAAGGCCCAGTTCTCTGGCAGGTAGAACTGGGCACTGGGGTGCCCATGCTTGGTGGATATCCAAAGCCTGCTCTCTCATTGCTGCCTGGTGTCACATACCAGGGTTTTATGTCCTTCCTCTAGTCCCCTCGGCCATGGTCAAACTCTCAGTGTTTCTCCTGATCAGGTGAGGGGAAAGCACATCCCTTTCCCCTCCTGCTGAGGAAGGACAACCGAGCCTGCCAACCACAAATCGTGCAGGATGAGGGGGGATGAGGTGAACGACGAGTGGGCTGGCCCTCAGTTTCAAGGATTTTTTTGTTTGTTTTATAATTTTGCTGTTTTCCACCACTGTTCCCTTTCTGCTAGTGCCCTGGTTGGTGCTCAGTGAGATTTTTCCGGGTGGAATCCGAGGGCGAGCCATGGCGTTGACTTCCAGCATGAACTGGGGCATCAACCTGCTCATCTCTCTGACGTTTTTGACTGTGACCGGTAAGCAATCTTTGCTGTCCTCTTATGCCTTTGGTGCTCTTAGGGCAGACGTTAGGGAAGTACTGGCGCCTAAAAAAACACTTTATTGTGGACATTTCAAACATTCTCAAAAAGTAAAGCGAACGTGTATGAACTCACTACCCAACTTAAATAGTTACTGTAGGGTAGGTAAAGTATCAGGCTTTTCTGCCCTCCCACCATTGGGCTTAATGGTGGATGCTTGCAGCCCTGAATGTGTGCCTGATGGCAGACACCTGTAGCAAGGTGTGGGCATGCGTAGGTGGGTACACCTGGGCTGAGAGACTGGGTTTATAAGGGTGGCGCAGCAGAGTGCAGTGTGGTGGTGCGGTGCCGAGGATGGAGGAGTGCAGTGGAGCGTGCGCAGGAGAGTGACAGAGCGCAACTGAGTACGGCGGCTACAGAAGGCCGAGAGCATGAAGACAACAGGCCTGCTAGTACTGTTAATGAACCTACCTGGTATGGGTTGGTTGCGTTACAGTTACTAATCTGAATTCATTTGTAATCGGACCTGCTCTCCCCACCCCTCCCTTATTTTGAATGATAACTCAGATAGAATGCCATGTAGTCTGTAAAATTTCAGCAAGATCCCCTGAAAACGAAAAACATTTTTAAAATAGGACCAAAACATCACTATCAGATTAGAGATACTGATAACAATCACCTGGTGTTAAATAGCCAGTGTTCTTCAAATTGTTTTATAATTATTTTTATACTTTGCTTGAATCACCATCTCAATGTATCTTTTACAATAGAGTGATATTTCTCATAATTTTTAGGTTTTGGCTCCATTTTTCCTCCCTCACCTCTAGATCTTATATTTTTAACAAAGAAAACCACATCATTTGTTTCACAGAATTTTCCCTAGGTTGGTTTTGCTAATTTGGTAATGCTGCATGACCTTTGGTCTTTTGTGTTTTCTGTAAATTGCTATTTAGATGTGGAGGCTGGAGAAGTAGATGGGTTTCCTGGATCCAGTTGCAACATGGGCGTGTATGGAAACTTCCGCACACCAACAAGCACTTCTCAGACACTAGGGGGATGTCGGAGAAGGCCACTCAGTTTTGATTCTGTCTACCTGGAGAGAGTCAGGTCCCACAGTTGAAGGGCTCAGTTGCCCCAGGCCATCTTCCACCTCAGACACCAGTGACAAGCCCAGTCTGCTACCTGAGTATCTGGTCAATTGGCTACAGTCCGGAGGTTTTCATGACCCTCCCACCTCCTCAGACATCAGGTGCCAGCTTCAAGTTGGATTATTACCTGTACTTCTCACCTACTGGATATAAATCAGAGGCTCCCACAGGCTCCTACTGAGGTTTGACTAATTTGCTAGTGTGGCTCATAGAACTCAGGAAACACATTTACTCACTCGATCACCAACTTATTACAAAGGACACAAATCGGTAGCCAGATGAAGAGACACAGTGCCAGGTCCCAAACAAAGGCACTTCTGTCCTGTGGAGCTTGGGGTCCAGCACAGGGATACAAAGTGTTCTGGTTCCTGGATCTGGAAACTCTCTGAACCACTCTCCTTACATGGGCATGGTTGATGAATTCATTGGCCTTTGGCAGTTGAACTCTAGCTCCAGCCACTCTTGCTTCCCAGCGGTTTTCCAGTATGACTGGAATTTCCAACCTTTTGTCACAAGGGTGTTTCTCCTAGAAAAGTTTCCATCCTTACCTGCTTCTCCAAAACTCACATCTTTAACAAGGGAAGTCTTTATTATTCTCAACACTTAGGAAATTCCCAGGCTTTTAAGAGCTGTGAGCCAGGAACTATGATGAAGACCAAATATGTATGATAAATACCCTTTGGTCATTTGAATAACCAACTACTTATATTTTATAAATGATAGTATCATAGTAAGTAACCCCTTTATAGCGCAGCCGGCTGGCTCAAGTGCAACAAGTCTTTGTAAAGTGGTGAGCTCCTCATTACTGAAAGTAATCAAACAGCACAGGTTATGGGTTTGATGAGATGAACTTTGTATTTTTTTTTCACATTCTAAATTTGTATTTTATGCCCCAGAGAGAAAGAAGGACCAATTCTACAAGCACTTTATTAAACACTTTAACAAAACCCTGTGCAAGCAAAGCACAGAGAGATCAGACTTTAATTAAAATTGCCAAAACTGCAGAGCTGTTCCTGCCTCCTACTTCTCCCCTCCTCAGCACAATTGATGGACAAATCCTTAATTTGCTTAACTCTTTCCACATTGCGTTGACAAAACTGCCTCAGTATATGACTGCTTGGTCAGTTTCATGATTTGTGTCTAGCTAATGGTGATTTGTGACTTGGGCTGTTACGGGTTATCTGTACTGTTTCAGTCTGTGGCTGGTCTGAGCCTATTTTCTGAGTCAGCTTCCTTCTTGCTACTCCCCACCACAATGAACTTTCTTCTGCTGAGCCAGGAGCAGCAGCACCAGATAAGTGGTTGTTGGCTCCATTGCATTGGGGGACCTTTTGTTGTTCTGTTTATGCATGGGTTAATGGACCTTGAACTTGGTGAGGAACTACAGAGGGACTGTTCCTTTGACAGGAAGTGGTCAGTGGAAAAGCTAGGTTGGCAGGTGAACTCCATAAAAACCCTGAGGATCCTTGTAGATGCATCTTAGCAAGTTCATGCCTTTCATTAGAATCATTACTCCCCCCCTTTTTTTTTCTGAACCCAGAAAGAGGCATTACAAATACACTGCCAGCTACTGGAATGAAAAAATATTGCCAACATGAAACATTTCATTCATGCCGAGTAAAGAAGGGGAACTCATTCCAAATTAAGTCCATCTGTATAAATTGTCTTTAAAAATGTCCACCACCTAAAAATCAAACTGCTATAGTGATTCCCAAGAGAGAAATTGTGGAGAGGAGTCTTTACATTCTGCTTTTATGCTCTGATGTGATTTGAGGTTTTCTTTTTGCAGTGAGTTCATCCATTGCCACTTTGAAATAGAAAGACTTGCTCACCAAGAAGATGGTGTCAAGTTTATAATGTGATCGCTACAAGACTGTGGTCTGCTTCACCAAAAACAGTTGAGGCTGTTTGCAAAAGGGAGTTTTCAGAGACTGGTTAAATTTCTAATTTGTGCTTACTATTTTTCTGGACACTGCCAGTATTTTTGAAAAAATATTTTTTTATATGTTCCGAGCAGCAACTATCCACATGTAGGATCAAAGCAACACAAAATACAATTCTAACCAATGTCTTTTGTCCTTCATAGATCTCATTGGCCTGCCGTGGGTGTGTTTCATCTACACAATCATGAGTCTGGCATCTCTGGCTTTTGTTGTTCTGTTTATACCTGAGACAAAGGGATGCTCCTTAGAACAAATATCCATGGAACTTGCAAATCAGTGAGTATCCCATGCTTTGCTCTCGAAACAGCACTCTGGCCACATATGCTGCTTGTATCAATATATAGAACTAAAGAATAATAATATATAAAATGATTTCAGGACATTCCCTTTGGTGTGAAACCATATCTCAAAGCATAAACCAGTTTCTTTGCATGTGTTTTACTGGGGTGACTCAGTCAAGGAGTAGAATAACCAGTGCTTTATAACAAGTGAGGCTTTTGAAGGTCTTTTCAATAATTATTGAAGACTCTTCCATTTCTCTTGCTCCCCCACACAGAAGGTTGTCTTATGGTGGCTGTTTGGGGTATATCCTGGAATATCACACCCTGTGGACTTCAGCCCTTCCATCTCCATCTTACTTGTAGGTCTCTTTCGACCCTAACCACCTGGGGAGGCTAAAATCCTCAGGGAAACTCTTGGACCTCAATATCTGCTATTATTCTAAATATGGCACAAAGTCATTTTAAGAAAGATCATTCCTTATATCAATAAGCATTTAGAAAACTGGTTAAATAAATTTCCCTTGGAGAGGTAGTCAAAACAATTTAACTTAGAAGTAGACTGTAGAAAATGCCTCCCTTTTAATTTTTTAAAAGGATTTATTTATTTATGCATACAAGAACTGGAGCACAGGCCAGAGGTGCGGGGGGTGAGAGGAGTCACCAGAGACAGAGTGGGGAGCAGAACAGGCAGATCTACTGAACTACGCTGCTGAGGGGAGCAGCGGGCAAGACAGGAGAGATCTGCTGCGCCAAGTGGGTTGCTTCCTGGCCAGCCCGGGATTGAACTCGTGCTGCAGAGGCTGCAGAGAGCTTCAAAGTGCTGCACCTTAACCCCTTGTGCCACCAGGGAGGCCCCTATTTTATACACATTTAAATGGCTTACATCTTTAAAGCATTTCACTTTAGTAAACAGAAAAATGTTCTTTTAATTCAAGTTATAAATACTAAATTGCAGCACCAATTTTTGATGGAGATGGGACCCTGTTTTAAAAAATAAAGTAAACATTCATTTACAAAGAGAAATATGTCAGGAAGGCTGGTTGTACCCATAGTTGCACTAGCACATTGCCTGGCTTGAGTCTTGCGAGGGGAAGCCAAGCGATTGGGTTTCTTGGCAAGCACAGACTCAGAACAAGACTATTAATTACAAATACACAATTCAGATAATTCATAGCCCTAGACCTTGATAAATGAGTGTACCCATCTGTACACTGGAAACATTTCTGACAGATTCCACTTCCAATCTACTGGTGTTCCTTCACTGCTCATGCGTCCCTGGAGCTTGTATCACAACAGTGGAACAAGTCATCCTCAAACACAGTGGTTTAAAATAGCAATTTGCTATCTTCTGTGATTCTTTGATTGGCTTGTTGGGGTGGGGGGCTCTGCTGGCATCACCTGGATCACTCATGTGGCTACATCAGCAGGCATATCACTTAGGCAGGAAGGCCTAAAAGCGTCCTTATGAGGTTTACATTCTAGAAGTCACACTATACCACATGTGCCATTTTCTATCTCCAGTACAAATATATCCCAGGTTTCAAGAGGTAGAGAAATTGACTTACTCTCTTGACAGTATGTAGGACAAAGAATTTTAAAAGGATGTTTAATCTACCCCATTTAATCTTTCTAAAATTATTTTAACCATTTTATTGATTTTTTATTGAAATGACATTAGTTTACAACACACTGTATGTTGTAGGAGTACAGGTTCACATCCTCAAATGCTTGCTACCGCATCATGTGCTAATATAATTCCATCACCAATGTGCTAATAACCCCCGCTCCCCACAGTCCATCAGATCCCCTCCATCCTTTGTTTTTGCCCTTACTCCCACTCTGGTAACCTCAGCTCTGTAGTCAGAACCAAAGAGTTTGTTTTTGGTTTTATTTTGTCTGTTTCTTTATATTTCATAGGAGTGAAATCATCCAGTATTTTTCTTCTTCTGACTTATTTCACTAAGCATAGTCCCCTCAGGTTCCATCTGTGTTGTCACAAATGGCAAGATTTCATCTTTCATTATAGCTTTAAAGTATTCCATTGTGTTTATATACCACATCTTTTTTTTTTATCAAGTCATCCATCCATGGGCACTTAAAATTCATTTTCGCTCCTATGAAACAATCTTCTTCTGTGGATTCCCTCCTACCTCACTGACCCCTGCCTCCTTATTTCTCCTTCTAGTTCTACTTTATAGTTATCTATAGACTTATATCCCATGCCTTAGGGTCAATCAAACCCTCTTCCTTGAAGTCCTGAGTAATTCTAGCCCTAGAGAGCATTCTTTTCTCATTTTTCTCAGTATTTTCTAACTCCATTTTCTTCAATATTGCCTTAGCTAATATACTTGTGGTTTTACTGCCTTAACTAGGTTATAAAGACTTGGTTTCCAGCAATGGTCTTCGCCCACTATCTTTTCTTATGTAGCCTCTGAAGTGCCTAAATTAATACTGATTCCTATTAGATGATTTTAAAAATCTACAGTTCAATTTGATAATAATGCTGATTTATTGTACATAGGGATTACACACAAAGATGGAAAATCCACACCCCACATCAGGGATCACAGAATAAACTGTACAGATTTGGATCTGTGAGTCATGGGATATGATTTAATCTATAGTCTAACACAATCTAAGCAACGGAGGAGGAAGGGGTAAGTGAGACATTCAAGCAATATGAGACCACTCCCTTCACCACCACTTCAGGCATTATCTGTCCAACTCTTGGTCAGCCATTCACTATGGACCAAGTACTGTCCTAGGAAAGTACTGAAGATCCAGGGGACAAAGAATTCATAGCTTCTTTGTTGTAGGAGGCAGACAAGAAAACACACTACAGCAATACACTTTGTTACACAGCACAAAGAAAAATCATGTTGATGGGAAGATTTCATTTATAAGCTCCCTGAAAGAGAGAAAAACCAGACTGAATCTTGAAGGAGTGATCTGGGCAAACAGGACTGTGTGGGAGTCAGCAAAGGCAGACCAAGCAGACTCCAGAATACTCACTGGTGTGCTATGAGGAGGACAGGTTTTGAGTTGGGGATAGAGAGATGAGCCCAGAACAAAGGGCAGAGGGCAGTGAAGAAGGATCTTTTCTGCCTCATAAAGAATTCACATTTTACCCTGAAGGTAGTGGGGTGTGTTAGAAAAACAACAGGGCAAGAAGGAAAGTAACCCAATTTTTATTTATTTTTTTAAGATTTTTTTATTTATACAAGCACTGGGTACAGTCAGAAGCAAGGGAGGGTGAGAGAATTCACCAGAGCCAGAGAGGAGAGCAGAACAGGCAGACTGACGAAACACACTGAGGAGAGCAGAGGGCAGCAGGAGAGGTCTGCGCGCCATGTGGGACCCTCGCCCGTGGCCGGGGATCGAACCCGTGCTGCAGAGGCTGCGGGCAGCTTCACAACCCAGTGCTCAACCGCTGTGCCACTGGGGAAGCCCTAACCCAATTTTTAAAGAAACACTCACACAAGATATGGACGATGGAATGGGGAGATGTTGAATGAGGGAGATCTAGGAGGAGTCTATTTCAGGAATCAGGAAACCGAGGCCAGATGGGGTGCAGGGATAGAACCTGTACAACTTGGGAAAAGAGGGAATTGGAATCTCTCTCCAACTTAAGAGGATAACTCAGTATATACTGGGGACATTCATTGATGTAAGCCTGGAGGAGGAGAAAGAGTAGGTGTGTTACCTTACATTAGTATGTAAGTAGGTGTAGAGCCACATTTTGTGAAGTCTAAGCTTTTGAGGACCTGGTTTAAGAAAAAATAATACAAGTTATGAATGGAAAATCAGACATGACTACATAGGTCTTGGAGGGGGCTATGCAAGTGAGGGGCCCTGGTGTTTGAGTCATTGGCTTTCCATAGGGACTGGAATTTCTACCAACAGTATATGAGTGTTCCATTTTTTCCATATCCTTGCCAACAGATTGTTTTGTATTTTTTTTTTGTATACACACACATACTTTGTGTGTGTGTGCATATATATGTGTGTATATATATATACACACACATACTCACATACATATATATATATGCCATTCTTGCAGGAGTGAGGTGTTATCTCTAGAAATCTGACTACAGAATTGAGGCTACTAGAGGGGGAAGTTGGAGGTGGGATAAAAGGAAGAGGGGCCCAATCATTTTTGGTAAAGGACTCTGGATGCTTTGGTGGTAGGTGGAGTATGGATACACACATCATAGGAGGTATGAACCTACTCCCCAAAACCATATACAATATTATAAACAAGTGTTACCTCAATAAAATAACAATGTTAATAATCACTGGCTTTATCAAAATCTACCTTATTTAGATGTACTTTTGAACTACCCATCTACTAGCTTGGGAACAAAATTCCTGAAAAGTAAGTTTGTTAAATTTCTTGTGAGCAATACTAACTAAAAAATTGAGGTAGGGCCTCCCGGATTGCGCAGCGGATTGAGTGCTGCGCTGTGAAGCTGCCCGCAGCCTTTGCAGTGCGGGTTCAGTTCCGGCTGGCCAGGGAGGAACCCACATGGCGTGGCAGACCTCTCCTGCCTGGCCCACTGCTCCCCTCAGCAGTAACTTTGTCAGCCTGCCTGTTCTGCTCCCCGCTCTTTTTGGTAAATTCTCTCACCCTCCGGCAACTCTGACCTGTACCCCTGTTCTTGTATAAATAAATAAATAAATAAAAATTGAGGTAGAGAGAAAGTAATTAATTGAAGAAAACTAAGGGCCTACTCTATTATCACTCCTTTTTGTACCTTTTTTATTTTCATGTCTAACTTGAAACTGGAATGTTCTGTATGAGTTAAGGTAATAAGTCTTTTTCATAGGAGGCTGTCAAATAGAATCAAACTGCAAACCAAATGAAAATTTGAATTGAAGAAACAAGATTTAAAAAAAATTGGACTTTCTTTCCATCAAGCAGACCTCCAGAATAAGACATTTCCTAAGAATATAAAAATATGAGTAACTAAAATTCAACTGAATCTATTTATTCAGGATATGGGGTGGGGAAGGAATCTGTCTAAATTAGTAAAACTCTAAATCATGAAATGTGTTTGAAAGAATCACGTTTCTGTTACTTTTGAATCATACAATTACTCAAACTTTAACCTAAACCCCTCCACGATAGTTAAAAATTACAGTAAGAGAGAAGCAAAGTTCTGTTCACCCCTGAACAGACTACATGAGTTCTAAGTGGTGTGCAAGAACAAAAATTGATAAAGCCACTGGGGAAGAGAATTATGAACGATGATATGGCTAAGTAATTGTGCATTTTAATCTCATTTATGGAGTTGCAACAATATGGAGGAGGGATGTGTCCCTGTGGGAAGCCCACTTCTGAGGGTGGAAAGGAAACAAAGTTGCTTTCAGAAAACTTGGCTAACTCCTATTTGTGTAGTACCAGAGAGCCAGGGTCTGTCTTAGTTTGGAGCTGCAGGTTGGCAAAGGCTTTTAAATGAAAAGGTAAGCAGAATTGTGTGAGTTGATCCAAGTATGTATGAAATATATATGTGTTAAACAAGCTTCCCTGGAAGAAAAATATCTGAGACAAAAATATAAGTAAAATAATAGTATTGGAAACTCTGCAAGCTAGCTAAGCCAATGTGGGAGGCAGCTGAAAGGTCAGTGAAGTTGCTAGTACAAGAAGCTGTGAACTCTGAACTTTTAGACGTGAACTTGAAGGCTGAAAAGGACACTACTTGTGAGTCTGGTGGAATTAAAGAGCAGCTTAAGACTGGGCTGAGAGTCTTTTCAAATTTAGGAGTTAATGAAACAATGAATCCATTTTTGTCACCAGGGAAATAGTTCTAATGTGTAGTTCCCTAGGAGTTTTTCTAAGACCTGAAAAAGAAACTGTAACATCAAATTAACTTCAAATCCTATACAACACATTGCTCAGCGTAGTCCTCTCTCATATTTGGAGTTGCTTCATTTACAGTGGACCCCCTTAAGTGTCAACACCCTCAGTGGACAGCCTGTTGCGGAGGGTGGTGGCAAACTGTATATATGACACTATGATTTTTTCCTATCCATACACATCCATGATATAGTTTAATTATTATTTTGAATGGGATTTATTTTTCCCCCAGATTTTATTAACTTGTAAAAAATATCATTTGCCTAACTATATATAATTTGGGGAATGATGTCACACCTCCATATGTACGTATGCTTCGTTCATCCTCCACCAGACTCCCATGCTGATAACCAATTTTAATTTTTGTATGAGGCACATAGACATTCGCAATAACATAATAAAATAGAACAATTATAACAATACACTGTAATAACAGTTATGTGACTGTTATTGTACCAGTATCTTTGGACTGCAGTGGATGCAGTTAACTGAAAGCAAAAGTGTGGCTGAGTAATGGGGGACTTATATGGCTCAGAAAACACTATTCTTCTGAGGTTAAATTCTTCAGTGTTGCAGCTGAGAGGTCAAAAGATTTTCGCAATAAGTACTTTGCAAGAATTTTATTTTGAACTTCCGCTCTGACAGCCACAAACTCAAAACGGGATGCTTGGCATATTTGCTATTTCAGCTGTGACTGTGACTTATTCTTTCCCCCAGCTTAAGTGGAAACAGAGAAATCCAACAAGGTTTGTAAATATATTACTTCTGAGGCTTATTTTTCATTTTTGCAATTAATTGTATGTGGTATTCCCTTCATTCATTCACCCAGATTCATTTATTCAACAAATATCTATTAAGTGCCACCCCTTGTTCTGGGAGCTACATTAATCAGCGAGAAGAATTCCACAAGAAGGAAATCACACTCATAGGATAATTTTTTTGTGGGCTACTTTTGCCCACTGGTGACCTGAAAAGGTTATTCAGAGAGATGACAACCTCTAAGACAAGACCTAGGCAGTAATAAAGAGCCAAACCTGCAAAGCCAAGGGGGATACAGAATTCAGGCAGAGAGAAGAGCTAGTGCAAAGGTAAACCAGGAGCATGCTGGACCTGCTTCAGGAACCAAAAAAAGGCCAGGAAGTTGCAATCTTCAAGATTAAGTTAGAAAGTCAGTAAAGACTGGTATGTAGGACTTTGCAGAGTGAGTTTGGATTTTATTCTAAGTACAAGGGGAAGCACTGAAGTATTTTAAGCAGGGGAGTGACATAATCTGATATACATTTAAAGGCACGCCAAGTGAGTGTCTGCAGTCACAAAGCTGGACGCGGCAGTGAAAGCACACAAACCCCGCTCTGGGTCACGTTTTAAATCATGACCACTGACCTCAAGTGGCAATCACACGAGTCCCTGATCCATTACCTGCCTCTGTTCTAGACAACTGCTTATATCACCTTTTTTGCTTGAAAACCTTCCCACCTCCTCGCTCCTGCTGACGGTCTGGATTCTGACTTCTGTGAGAAGGGGCACTTCTGCAACCTTCCCCATAACCCAACACATCAGTATTTGTATTCAAATACACAGTCACCCTTCTGGGTCCTGTTAACTCCATCATTCCTTTGTGAGACCGACCACTTTGCATTCTCCTCTTCAGGACATTCTCCAGCTCTCCCCACTCACTCCTATATCATCCATATTTTACCTCTACTGGTTTTCTTTTTTTTTTTTTTTAAGGTAATTTCTAGGGTTTTTTTTTTAAAGATTTATTTATTTATACATATAAGAACTGGGATACAGGTCAGAGGGGCTGTGAGAGGATTCACCAGAGACAGAGTGGGGAACAGAGCAGGCAGACTGACTGAAATACACTGCTGAGGGGAGCAGCGGGTGAGACAGGAGAGGTCTGCTTCGCCATGTGGGTAGCTCCCTGGCTGGGGATTGAACTTGTGCTGCAGTGGCTGCGGATAGCTTCATAGGTTGCGTCTTAACCCCTTGTGCCACCAGGGAAGCCCTGTACTTGTTTTCTACTTCTCATCAGCATAGAAACCTTCTGTGTGATTTTTCCTCCCATCTTAACAAAAACCAAAGAGGTCTTTGAGCCCATTTTTCTTCTCTAGTTTTTGCTGTTACCAGGTACGGCAAAGTTCTCCTTAATAGTGGGCAGTATTCACTGTCCTCACTGCCTCTTCTCGTCCTCTCGTGGGCCTGTTCCAATGAGACTTTTGTGGCCACTACTCTGAAATTGTTCTCCTTAACATCCTTCCATGTTGCAAAACCCACTGTTCAGTTCCCATCTCTCATCTTAGTGGCTATTTTGGTGACTATCCCCGCACATAGCTGAGGTGAGCATGCGCCCTTCTTCCAGAAATAGTCACTCCACTGTCCTCCTGTACCCACCTCCTGGTTGTCTCTTACCCTACTGGCCACCCCTCCTCAGCCTGCCCCAGGGCATTCTCCGACCACTCCTCTATCACACGCGCTGGCTCCTTGAGTTCAAAGCTCTGGCGTTTATGACGTGTATGTTGCCAGTGAGTCTCCAATTTACATCTCCAGCTTTAATGTCTCCTAAGTATAAAGCTTGTCTACTTAAGCTTGCTTTACATCGTATTTCAAATGTCTAACAAGTGTCTCCGACTCACCGTGTTCTAAGTTGAACCCCAGTGACTGCCAAGCCTACTCCAGTCAGTCTTGGCCACCTCAGTTGATAGCACTTTATGCTCTTTGCTCTGGCCACAGCCTTTTCTGACTCTTTCTCACACCCCACATTCAGTCTATCAGGAAATTGTGTTGGTTCCTACTTTAAAATATATCTAGAGCCTGACCACGCCCCCACAGCCCCCGATCCGAGGTGCCATCATCTCCTGTATGACTGTGATAGTTTGCTCCGTTTCCACTCTCATTCCTCTCATCTGTTCCCAACACAGCAACCAGGATCCCTTCTGAGTAAAAGCCTTCCAGAGGTCTGCAAGGTCCTACATGCCTTACTCTTCTCCATCTTTTAGCAGTCACATTTGGCTTCTGTGTTGTATCTCAGACATACCAGAAACACTCAAGAAATCAGGGCCTTGGCACTTGTTTCCCTGCTCTAGAATTCTCTTTCTCTAGATATCCATCTGTCTCACCGCTTTACCTTTTTTGAATTTTTCCTGTCACCTATTTAGATTACAATTATGACAAACTTTTCATCCATCCTCCTACCTTAGTTTTCACTAAAGCTGACATTTGCTATATTTTGCCTGATTCTCGCTTCACCTACATTTAATAAGCTCATGGAGGGTAGGGAATTTTGTGTTTTGCTCACTGCTGTTTCTCAGCACCTGAAACAATGGCTTGGCACCTAACTGAAATTCATTGCGGAAAGAATGGACAGGAAAGTAAGACAACGAAGTCAGTCAGGATGACACGAACATTCAGTTCCAGAACTTAGATGGTGAGTAAAGGGCGCCTGAGACTAGGTCTCCTGGTGGGGAGGTAACAGTTTTAGGTTTATGAATTTTGAGATGCCCATTAGACATTAGGTAGATGGCTAAGTCTAAAATTTTGGAGACATGCAGGGTTAGGGTCAGATTTGGGGGGTTATCCACTTCCAAGTGGTATAAGTCCATGGAACCAGATAAAATCATCTGATCAGAATAGAGAGAAAGGAATGAGGCCCAAAACAAAGCACTTGCTTCAGGGTTAAGCAGAGGAGAGTATCAATAAGGGCTGAAAGAAGCCAACATGAGGAAAGCCAGGGGGATAAGGTATTGCTGAAGCCCATAGAATGCTCTAGGGAGGGAAGACTAGCTGGTGTTGAATGCTGCTGCAAGCCGGAGCATGAAGGAGAGGTGACCACTGGTTCACTGGAGTGAGAGGGCAAAGCTGACGCAAGAGTGGAAGGTCATGAGGACACGGGCTAGTCTACTCTTTTCAGGGGAGGAAACAGGATGCTCATATCTAGACTCTATTACCTACCAATTGCTGCTCCACTCACAGTTGCCTACTCACCCTTTGATCACTCTGAAACTACAGACCACTTCTTCATGTACCTGCATGTCAACAAATCTTAGGCCATTCCAGGACCTGGAATCTCATGAGTATCCATCAGCATGTCTTTTCTTATGTTGTTGAAATCACACTTTTACTGCTTAAAACTTATGCTTATCCTTGTTTCCTCTATTAAAATATAAGCTTCTGAAAGCAGGTGATTTTAATCTGCTCTCTCCTCAGCTCCTACCATAGAACCAGGCCTATTATGGCTACTGGAGTAACTGACTAAATTATAGGAAGATATATTTGAAAGAGGATGGAGGTTTAAAGGTGGTCTTTTTTTAAAAATGTAAAATACTTGAACATTATCCTTATGTTGATGGAAACGATCCTGTAGCAAATAATTTGTTAATGCAGAAGTGAGGGGATAATGCAAGACAGAATATATGCATAAAAATATAGGCATGTTGGTAGTTTGAGAACTGGAAAAAATATGAGAGGATCTGGGATGATACCTTCATTAGTCTATATAATAAATATCCTTGGAATCTTTCCCTGAAGTCAGAAGACAGCCACCTTACTCTTTGCATGAAACTGACAAAAGTTATGTGGTATTCTGAATTTCATCACACACTAAAGCTCTGCAATAAAAATTTCTTAGGTGCATAGCTAAAAACTTAGAGCCCCGGGGTGATTTTTAAAACATTAGCCTGCATATTTTAAGTACTGTAAACTAAGAATGACATTTTCATTAGTGCCTCCTTCTCTTTCAGGAACTATGTGAAAAACAACATTTGCTTTATGAGTCATCACCAAGAGGAATTAGTGCCAAAACAACTTCAAAAAAGAAATCCCCAAGAGCAGCTCTTGGAGTGTAAAAAGCTATGTGGTAGGGGACAGCCGAGGCCGCTTTCTCCAGAGACTTAATGGCATTGAAATCTTACAAATTTTGATTCATAAGAACCCTCAAAGTAGGGTGTCTTTGTACCAATACACACGTGCCACTCGCTTCCATGCCTTCTCTTCAGTGTCAGGGGCTAGTGTTGAAAGGACACCCTGAAATGGTAGACACCCTTTCATCTCCAACTATCCAAAAGGAACTTCAAAAAGTAAATGAGGTATAGGTTCCCAAGTGATCTTTTTCTGAGCACAGTATCAGGTTAAAAAAATACTGGCTGGTTCAGTACTTCCCACCCATGGCACAGAGCAGCAGCCTTTGAAAAACTCGGAGCTAGTGATACAATCAATTTCTGCCTTAATGTACATGTGACAGCCCACTGGGGTACTAGGTGCTTCGAGTCTTGTGTAACAAGGAAACAGGGCACAATGTGGACAACTGCACACATGTTCTAGGTTAGGATAGGGTCCTCGCTAGGATTCCAGTGATGATTCTGAATTACAATTCAACATGTACAAAGACAATACAGCTTATTTTATGGATGAGCTACAATACAAAATTTCCTACTTTTATGAATTTCATGTAGAAATATAGTATTAAAAGTTTTGTAATAGTTGAGAAAAGTAAGCATTTTCTATCCATTAAAAAGTGTGAATAGAAAGGCCAACTAAAAAATGCTGGGGCTGTATTTATTTAGCAGTCATTATAAAACACTTGGAAAGGAGTGAGGCCAGTAGATTATCCAAATTTCTAAGCAATCAAGTTGGACTTATTAAATCAAGCTTATGAAAATCCTCTCCTTACAAGGCAAGGCTTTCATAACTTAACAGCAATCCATAGTTTTCTGTAATTTTTCATACTCCTCAGGAATATCACTACCTCAGACTATGACACACAGGCTGTAACATGTTAACTGTCAGAAGACTATGTACAGGCTAACGACATCCAGCCATCAGAATTCCCTCACTGTGCTTTCCTCTATGATGAAAGAGATGGCCAACTGTACCAGAAACTTGGGTTTTCATCCACAACAACGGATTTCTCTTTTCTGTATTTCTCCAGGTAAATTTTAGGACTTGGTGAGGCATTTTACTAACAGAATTTGGATATACATAAAACTAAGAAAGCTTGAACAACCTACTTGAAAAAAGAACTTTAAAAGTATGATTTACCCTGAAGAAAAGAAAATTCTAAGTGGCCAAAACCTTTCTATTTGGCTTGGAATTTTCCTACTGGCCCCTAACAGACTGTTCCAATTTGATATGTAGGCATATGACTTACCACATTTCTCTTGTAACAAAGTGGATAGATTATAAATTTATGTAAGCACCAGAACAAGTGTATTATCAGAGACTCAGGAGAAATTACTGGTCCTGAAATTACTGTCCAAATTAAAATTGTTGAGGGTTGTTAGGAGATCTTAATTGTATAACAGTACATTTAATATGCAAGTTAGAGCATGCACTGTTTTTCAATCGCTTTTTGTTTTAGAAGAATGTGTTTTGTAGAGGATCAATTTATGAAATTTATTATGAATCTTCAGTGGAATAACATGCTAAGATTAAAAAAGAAAAATCAAGACATGTAATTGAAATTTTTTTCTTTGCCACAGATTAGCTTTATGTATCTTTTGAAATCCAAACACTATATTCTTTAAGCTTTATCATCCTCATTTAGCCAGTTACTGTTAAAGGGCAGGAAACCATTTATAAACCTAGTAGGTTTATCACTAGCAATTTCAACTTTAGTATCTCAAATACACTTTTATTTTTATTATTCAGAGTCTGTAAACAATTCTGTCTTTAATTTTTACCCAATATGCCCCCAGAGCTTTTTGCTTTTCAAAAATAAAAAAGGGGGAAACTTGTCACTTGTATGTATATGTTCACAATTTTTATTTATAAAAAAATTTACAGCACTTGTGAAAAGCCAGTAGAAGACACCAGACACACTCATATCTTACCAGTTTTGTTAAAAGTTTAGTGGGCGAGCCATGACACTATCCAGGTGATGCTCATGAAGCAGCCCTGAAACCAGACCTGGTCAGATTGTCTTATTCTTTCTCTTTTCTGAGAAAGCATTTGATAAGCTACTGTTCTAACCAGTTTCAAGTCACTCCAATACTGAAAATATTACAATATCTAGTTTTGCACATGCCATATAACCATGTTTTTCCCTTTTTTTGGGTGAACACTGCAAAACAGGAGGTCACTAATTAATTAATTAAAACTTAAGTGGAAAATCTCAAATGGCCCAGAGTCACTGAATTTTATTCTCTATATTTTATGAGGTTACCAATTCTACTGGGTTTTAAAATGAAGCAAATAAAATACAAATGTTAAAAAAAAAAGTCTGACTATCACAATTAAGTCTTTCACAAGAAAGAAAATATAAAAGTTAGTCTTTGCCCCCATTTGAGGGGATGAGAGGCAGGATAGGGGAAGGCATTACGATAAAAATAAACAAAATCATATGTATTGTTAAGTGCAGTGCTTAAACTAGGTTTTCAAGATTTTTATAATATGGGAAGGAAAATACTAGAATATGGAGGTTAAGATGTTGCAATTTTTCTCAAAGGCTTCAACACATTTTGAAAATTCAGGTTTTAGTGGAAGATCATGTTGGAACACTGTCTCTATTACGTTTCTGTCGAGGGGCTAATCCAACTCACCACATAACCATTATTTCGCAGCAAAAATCGTGGGTTATACCAAACCCTTAAATACAAGTGGCAGAGCACAGCTGCAGCTTAACCCTGCATCACCACTCTAGGGCTGGTAGGTGAGCTGGTCATTGTTCCACAAATGCGTATTTATTATAAATTTCAGAGTAGCACTCCCAGATACTGAATGGTCACTCTTCAGCTACATTAAGACACAGCAAGGGGAAAAAATATCTTGCAAAATGGCTTTCAAGTTCAAGTTGAACTATATAATAATTATAACTGTGGCACAGAGGCAGCTTGTGGGCACTTCTTGTTAAAACAGCACAATGTATCAACTCTGACAAGACTCTTAGCTTAGCCTTGAGCACCAACCTAAGGTTATTACTCTCCTATGTCTAGAGTAGTCTTTCCAAGAATATCAGAGGTACATATGAGGTACAACTCATCACAGATTCTTTCTCATATCCACTTGTCCATAAGAGGTTTCTCTTTTTAAAACTACAGTTTTGTAACTTTTAAAAGATACTCAGCATGTTCTATCACATTAAATTAGCAACATAAAACATTATGCTTAATCTATAAAGTTCTACTCCGGTTTCCTATAATTTATATACATGTTTTTGTTTCTAATCTGCAAGGAAAAATCCTATTTAATATTTGGTAACACAGCGTTAAAAGATAGTATACACATGTGACATAATATATTTACAAAATACACTTCAAAAAAAGAACCCCACAAGATTCAGCAAAAGTCTAAGCTTGCATAGATTAAAAAAAAAAAAAAGAATGAATACAATTCTTGTTAATAGAAAATGAGGAAAATGGGGAATAAAAGTTATAGAATGGATATGAAGAGAGATCTTTTCCAAACTTTTATTTGTGCACATTCAATTGAAAAAGATAACTTTTACAGGTTCTTTGGTGCCCATATTTAGCATACAAAAATGTAAAAGACTATTCACAAATAAAACACATTAGCTCAAACTGGAAAAAAATAACAACAAAACAATTCAAGGTAGTGCACACTGACAGCTCTGCTTATCGGGACATGAGAATTACTGCGTAAATAAATAGAATGTCCTTTTGTAAAAGCAGCAATGTCATGTCTTGTAAACTTCCTTTTTATATTACAGCAAGGTTTGAAATAAAATCCAAAGGGACTGGAGCTTACACTGTAGCCGTGAATGAATAAAAGAGTCTATTTCCTCAATTACTGTTGGTCCAGTTTTCCTTTTGAGTCCAATGTGCAGCAGGTTTTAAAAGGTGCTCAGTTAAGATTTCTGACCAAATAAGATATGAATTATAAAATTTCCTTCCTGCTTTCAAACACAAATGGGTAAATCTGTTCCACAGCAGTAGCAACAGCCTTTACATTGGGACCTGCGACAAACACAACAGAGGATGAGGTGAGAAGAGGTAAAGAGAACACCAGGAAAAGGCAATTTCCCAGGATTAAACGTATTCAAGTCATTTAGAATATCAGGTATTTTTTTTTTAAACTTATTTGAGTATTTTGCTCATGTAAAACTCTTATGAGAGTAATAAAAAAAAAGTTTCCCTCAAGTATTTTAAATTCAAGATACCGTGAATAAAAAAATGATACTATGACAATATATAGGACACTCTTACAGCTCCAAACTGGAAACTATCCAAAGGCCTATGGACAGTGTGTTCACATGCTGGATACTAAACCACAAGAATGAATAGCCTACAACTACATGGAACAGCAGGAATGAATGTCACTAAGATAATGATGAGTAAAAGAAGACAGATACAAAATAGTACATATAAGATGTAAAAACAATATAAAATCAGGTAAACTAATCTACAGTGTTAACTCAGGAGAATGGCTCCCCTGGAAGGGGAGAAGTGACTGAAAGGGGTAAATCAAACATTATTTCTATTTGGAATGGTGACCTCTCATCTCATTATATCAATAAATGAGTTGTTTTCAATATCACAAAATACCTGTTACTGTGATACTTCCTGTTGAAAAAATCTGTAACGTGGCTCTTAGAGATTTTATTCGATAGCACACAGCAGGATGAAGTTCAGGTTCATAACTACATACAAAAAATTCACAATTAATATAAATACATTGTCAGACAAATAACGTGAAATTTGATGTTCTCTTGATTCCTCAAAGACCCACCTGGCATGAGGTCTATTATTCTTTGTGAATTCTGGCAAACGGATTTCAAATGGCATGTTACACACTGCCAAAACATTAACCACCTTAAAATCTGTAAATATTACCTTCGGGAGAGAAGTAAAACTCAATGAATTATTTTGAAACAAAAAAGTCTGCTCATTAGACAACATGTAATAATTTTTAATCTTTAAACAGAAACATCTTAAGCATGGATGACTTTATATTTTAAGTTATGAGTCACTCTTTAATCCTATAAATAAAGGGGAGAAAAGCTCAAGACAGGATTTTAAAAAAACTTGAGGTATGTACATAATTAAAATAATACATATGAAGTCTTTTGAATCCCATGTTTAGTTTTTCAATACTTTAAATGGAATAATTAATCTACTGGGATAGATGAGAGAGCACAGGGGAAGAAAATTAAAGCATAGTCCTCTTTCACAAAAGTCAAAATGGAAAAGTTGTTACTTAAAAGTTAATAAATTGGGCCTTCTCTGGTGGCGTGGCAGTTCAGGTCTGGTGGCCCGCAGACCTCTCCTGCCGCCCGCTGCTCCCCTCAGCAGTGTACTTCGTCACTCTGTTCTGCTCTCCTCTCTGGCTCTGGTGAATCCTCTCACCCTCCCGCACTTCTGACTGTACCCAGTGCGTGTATAAATAAATAAATAAATCTTAAAAAAAAAAAAGAAAAGCTAATGTTTTTTAAAAAAAAAAAAGTTCATAAATTAGTGAGCATGTACTGCGCTCCAAAAGTCAGGCTGGTTTTTTTTTTTTTTTTTTTTTTGTCGTTGTTGTTGTTGTTTTTAAATTAAAGATTTATTTTTTTAATTTATACAAGAGCTGGAGTACAGGCCAGAGTCGTGGGAGGGTGAGAGGATTCACCAGAGACAGAGTGGGGAGCACGATAGGCAGACGGACTGAAGGCCCTGCTGAGGGGAGCAGCGGGGAAGACAGGAGAGGTCGGCCTCACTATGTGGGATTCTCCCTGGCCAGCCAGGAATCAAAATGGTGCTGCGGAGGCTGTGGACAGCTTCACAGCATGGAGCTCAACCCGCTGCACCACTGGGGAGGCCCAGTAAGGCTGTTTTTTATATGCAACAGGGTAAATGACAGTTCTGTGAGTTAAGTTAAATGCTTTCTTTTGGGAATAGAGTGATAAAGTTGTGCTTTGACTACCTGGGATTTTCCTCAACATTTCTAATGTTATGGTAAGAAAAAGAGGCTCCAAGGCTACAAATAATGTTCTTTCACTAATGTCAACTTCTGCTGTCAATATCTTGAATGATTTTAGTTCAAATAAAGACATCTTTAAGTCTTTTGAAAAGCCCTTAGTAAAGCCACAATTCTGGATGAATGAACTATTCTCCAACTCAGTATTTGCTTAAGGCAGCAGTTGCAGAAAGTCTAAAATTGGGTAAAGTGGCAGCACCATCCATTATGGCTCCCAATACAGTCACTCTGCCCAAGCAGGAACACCCCAGTCTCCCCTGTAGTACTTCAGTGCCTTCCTATCACTTACACCACAGAGGAGACTGAATCTTCAGATAGAAACTCAATTTCTCACCACTTCTCACCCAAATCCCAAATAAGATAGGTCTGTCTCTTCAGGGACCATAGTTCATCTTTATTTTTCTTTCATTTACTCATTATTTACAAGTGACTGTAAGTCCAGACTACCTATTAATTTTATTCAACTCCACAAAATTAGGTTTACCTGCCAGCAATGGTCACCTTACAAGAGCCAGAAAGTAAGTTAAGAGGGTACTGCAGCTCTCTACATACCACCCTGAAGGTTACTCTTGAAGTGAGAAAAACACAATCTGTGCGTGAGAAGTAATGAAATTAAAGGAATTGGAAAGGAAGTTTTAATTTGTAAGGGAACAAGTCTATCTCTCTATGGGAAGGAATTTGGAGAAAAAAAAAATAAAGCCCAGACACTTGACAAAGACCCTGTGGGCAAGTTTTACCACCAAATTAGGTACTGAAGGACAATACAAAAAAAAAACAAGAAAAAGTCAATCATGCGGAGTTTCTGTGATGATTTCATTAGTTTGCTAGAGTAAAAACTTTAACTTTACAAAATAAATCCTTGAATATTTGCACATTGGATTTTTTTTTTTTTTTTTTTTTGAAAACATTACCTGAAAACCTAGTTTCTGTAGACTTCGGGCTAAACGTCTGGCACCAAATTTAGCTTCTTCTTCACTATGATTTTCGGGAAAGAAAAAAATTGTCAGGAAATAGATTTTTGTACTGAGGAACAAGACAAACTGTATATTTGGTTTTGTTTTTAAGTCTAGGAAAATGTTTCCACTAGAGGAAAATTAAATAAAAATTAAAAACCCAAGTAACATTTACCTTGTTGCTCCAGTGCAAATAATTTTTCCTGAGGACCAAATTGTAGCTGTAATTCTAGGTTTTCTAAGCTTCATTAATACTTTCTACAAAACAAAAACCAGAAAAAGGCTGATTATATAAGTGTTTCCAGATATGGTTCTGCTCTACATAAGTCATTTTATACTTAAATACTATTCCATGCTTACTCAAAATTGAAATAAACTGTTCTCCAAATCACACATTCTGAAATCAAGGACCATACTTACCACAAAGAACATATTAATACAAAAAGATTTTTAATTGAAACTAGAAGGTCTATATAAATCTGTCACTATTTTTGTGAATTCAATGTACTACAAGTATGTAAACTTTTAAAACTCTTACTCTGCTGTGGTCCCCCAACTGGACTTTGTCATTTGCAAAGATCCTCAAATAGCCTCAACTGTTCACACCTCAAGAGCTTCACAGTGGCTGTTACTTTCATCTGAAATATCTTTCCCACAGTTTTTTTATTCATTCCAGCCTCTCACCACATGTCACCTCCACACAGGTCTTTTCTGATCATTCCACCAAAACCCTCTTCCCTCTTCTCTCAGCTCTCCTTTATTGTGCTTTACAATTTCATCACTACTTTATACTGCAACCTATAGTTGAGATGCCTATTACATATTCAAGTTCAATATGCAAATCTTGAATGCAAAGTTAATGGAGCTGGAGGTACAATTGCTTAGACATGAAAATGAATTTAAAGCTAAGGGTTTTTGCATGAAATTACTTACAGGGTAAGTATAAACAGGTCAAGGGCCAAGATTTAAGTTACTGTGAATTTAAATTTTCATCGCAACTTTTTTTTTCAAAAAAGATTTATTTATTTATTTATTGAATAGCTGGGGTACAGGTCCAGGCGCGGGAGGGTGAGACAATTCACCAGAGACAGAGTGGGGTGCAGAACGGGCAGAGAGACCAAAAGCACTGCTGAGGGGTGCAGTGGGAGCAGCAGGAGAGGTCTGCTGCGCCATGTGGGACTCTCCCTGGCTGGCTGGGAATTGAACATGCGCTGCAGAGGCTGCGGACAGCTTCACAGCGCTGTGCTCAACGTGCTGCGCCACCAGGGAGGCCCTGCAACTTTTCATTTATGGAAATTTTCATTAGATACCTATTTATATATAAGAAAGATAAATGTTTGCTGAGTAATATAAAACAAATGAATCATACATTTCTCCTTAAAACTTTTGTTACATTTTTTAACTACTCCCTTTCTATCATTTGCCATATTATCAAAGTAGAGAAAGCTAGTTTGGGAAGACAAAATTTACCAAAGATCCAAAACAAAATTTCAGTTAAAATAAATACATGATAAAATGTGATGTACACATGGCTGAGAAACTACTGAACTGAGTTTATTCTATACTTGTTTTTTTATCAACAGCTTGACTATCCATTCAGCTTTTTCAGTTTTTCAACACAAACAAACTTCTCTGTCATATGGCAATGTTAAAGTTCCAAAGCAACATTAGGCATTTTCCCCTCTTAAAACTTTTTAGCAAACATATTTAAAGTAGTTGATCATTACTGATCATTATTGATAATTACTGATCAATTAAAAAATCCTTAATTTCAGGTCAATGAAATCTTTCATTGAATTTAATTCACCTTTACTTAGTTTTAGTAGTAAAACTTAATAATTTACTTAGGAATACTGGCATCTGATTTTTAGAGCTTAAAAGAGACTTCCTATGTTCTTAATTTTCATGATAAATGTATATACCTAATCATTCTTTGGTTTACAAAAACCAAATGAACACCTATTGTCATTTATAATGTTAATCTCAAATACTAAGCAAGTTATCAGCTTTTATTGTATTACAGGTTTAACAAAAACTAAAATTTAAAATGTCCAGGTTAGCGGATGGTCTCACTCATAGCAGGAATTTAGAAAACCCAAATAAGAGACCAGGAAAAAGACTAATTGCAATAAAGTAAAAATCAAAATCAATAAGCAACTATAGCAGAGACACACTACAGTGGGAGTTGGGGGGAGGAGAAGAGGGATTAGAGTCAGAAAAAGGGGTGGGAATTTTATCGGGAATATAACCAAAATGAAAATGCATACATTATGCAAAATGAAAATGATGTAAGAATTATATAAAATAATTTATTAAAAAAGAAATAAAAAAATGTCCAGGTTAGGATATGAGTCATGTTATTTTCAGCAATTTGTTAGTGAAGAAAACCAACTATCTCAGCTAATTCAAGAGAAGCATGGCAAGACACTACAAAATTTCCTATGTAACTATAACTACATTGAAATATACTGAATAACTAAACATGGAAGTATAAAAGTCCCCCTCACCAGTTCAAAGAAATTGAGAGAACAATGAAGTGTCTAGCAGTCAGTGAATTCTTTGGTAAGACTTGGAGATAGGTATCTCCAAAAGCTGCTGCTTCATAGGAGGGGTCACTACTTCTAAAGACTCACTGTTGAGTTCAGTACAACTAGCATATGGTAAGGTATGCATAATCTGCAGAATGAATACATTTTAGTATAACACTCACAGGACTACAAAATTAGGCTATGTAAGCACACATATTAAAATTCAGATACTCACTCCAACATCACGCTTATAAATTACATTTGCTCCCTCCAAAGCAATCTTCCTTAAGTTCAAATGGCATCTTGTTCTAAAAACACAGACTACATTTGTAATTAGAATGTCCAATGCAACATCACTGTCTGCATCCATTGGGGTAGTTTAAAAACTTAGCTTCCCACCACGAAGATCACATCCTGAGAAATAAAACAGAACAGAGTAATTAAACTTAAATGTTTTGTTACTTTATTTTCACAAATAAGCTTGAAAGGTAATATGTAAGAAATGAATCTACATTGTTTTCAAACATTACTCAAATCAAATCATGTCTCTCTGTTCCCCACTAAAAATGTCATTTTAAAAAGAATACTGTCTTACAAAATCTTTCCAAATCTGGACCTAACTTTCATTCCTTAAAATTAGTAAGTAGGGCCCTCCTGATGGTGCAAGGGGTTAAGTCGCAGCACCATGAAGCTATCAGCAGCCACTGAAGCATGGCATGATTTCGATCTCCAGCTGGCCACATTGCTAACCCAGAGGGCGCAGCAGACCTCTCCTGTTTTGGCCACTGCTCCCCTCAGCAGTGTATTTCCGTCACTCTGCCTGTGCTGCTCCTCACTCTATCTCTGGTGAATCCTCTCACCCCCCCAACACTTCTGGCCTGTACCCCAGTTCTTGTATGCATAAATAAATCTTTAAAAAAAATAAAATTAAATTAATAAGTAATGTTTACACACATCAGGAGCTTGCCAGACTTAATCTCTTGCTACTTGCCTTCACAACCACTATGTTTCAGGTTCATCAAAATTAGGGAAATTCTCCAAACACCCTATGTTCAATGGCTGGACTTTGTGGTCCCAATGTCCATCCACTAATGGTATTATATCCACTTTAGACAACTTGTTAGAGCTATGAAAAAAACTATGATAAGAGCACTTCTACAAACAAGCAAAAAAGAAGCCCAAGTTTTTAGTAAGCATGTGCCCCATATCCAGCTAAAATATCTCTTTGGATTTCCACATCTTGAAAAATAATGGTAATTCAGCTTATCTAACACAAAAAGAAAAAAAATCAGAAAACGGTAAACTACTGTACTGATAAGAGTCTTTAAAATCCAAAATAAAATTTCAGCTGAAATAAATACATTATAAAATTTCATGTACATGTGGCTGCTAAACACTGAACTTAGTTTATTCAACACGTAATTGTAGACTTAATCTTAAAACAGTGTAGACACTTAGTCTTTTTTTTAAAGATTTATTTATTTATGCATACAAGAACTGGGGTACAAGCCAGAGGTGCAGGGGGTGAGAAGATTCACCAGAGACAGAGTGGGGAGCAGAACAGGCAGACTGACTGAAATATACTGCAGAGTGGAGCAGCAGGCGAGACAGGAGAGGTCTGCTGTGCCCTCTGGATTAGCTCCCTGGCTGCAGAGGCTACAGATAGCTTCATAGTGCTTAACCCCTTGCACCACCAGGAGGCCCTAGACACTTAATCTTTAAGACTACTTGTAGCCATAATCTGAAAAATATTCTTTTTAAGGGTTCAAATTATTATATAATTAAAACAACAAAGATGCTGAGTCCAAACAAAATATGATAGAACACAATGACAAGTCAGGCCAAGACTTCTAGCCTCTTTACAGATCATACAACATTCAATTCTGTGCCTCAACTGTACTTCAACTTCATTAATTTTCTCCTCTTATATTTCCATAAACATGCTTATCTTTTTGTTTTTCTGGGTTTGTTTTTTTGTATATGTTTGAGCAGCCTCAAAGAATTTTAGTGTATAATGGATTGGGCAGGAGTGGCAGTGAGGACAACGGACATATATGTACAGAGATTAGTAAGGACTGGCAGTGATATTTAAGCAGCAAGCTCAATGTCTGATTAACCATGTAACTGTTAGGAGAACTCTGGCAAAGTTATGCAGTCTATCTACCCTTGGATATTTCATCTATACATGGGATAGATTGTATCTACCAGCATCGTAGATTTATATAAAATGTATAAAAAGTACTTAGTACATATATGTGGGAAATACCACAAAAATGACAGTGGTTATAGATACAGTAGGTTCAAATCAACAGGCAGAGCAGAGATTTCTTAGCATTACTTTCCATGATTATATTATAACCTAGATATTCAGCCATCTGGACACCAGGAGATTCGGCTATATTCTTATAAAAATTATGTGATAACTGTTGTAGACAGAGAATCCTAGTTTCTAAACCCACCTTTTCCTCACAATGAACAGAAACCAGATGTATAGTTGGGCACATTGTAGCAGAAATAACATACTCCCTCCTTATCTGAGGATGCCAGAAACCACTAGAGTACTGAACCCTGTATATGCATACTTGTAACAAAATCCAATTTATAAATTAGGCATAGTAAGAGATTAACAATAATAAAAATAGAACAATTATAATACACTGTAATAAAAGTTAAGTTAATGTGGTCTCTCAAAATATCTTGTTGTAAATAATATTCTCAGACCTTGGTAGACTTTGGGTAACTGAAACCACGGGAAGAGACTGTGGGGGGAGGGGTCCTACTGTACTGTATTTTTCATGCTTTTTGGCAACAGATAGTGAAGAAGCCACACGATTCTGTACTAGTCAATGAGATGTAAAATGAAATGGTTTTATGTCTTTTGGGAAGTCTGCTCTGAGGGACTAAAATAAGGCAGTAAAGACCCCTTGTACCTTCCTGCCCTTCTACATTCTTCTACCTGGAGATGGACTTGAGAGCTGGAGCTCAAGTAGCCATCTGGGATCATGCACGTATGAGGTAAAGATGGTAGAAGAAGAAGAAGACTGAAGAAGCCAGAGTCCCAGATAGTGAGAACTTCCTCACTGTCCTTATACGTCTTAGTTCCCGATTTTATGAATGTGAGAGAAAAATCAACTTCTATCTTAAGCCCATCATATACTGGAATTTTGTTTTAATTAATCAAACCTAGTGCTAACTAACACACATTCTCTGAGAATGTTCAATTTTAATGCCAGAATATCCAACGTTTCAATCCCAGTCTATATTAAATTTCTCATCTACTTAGAATTCCAAACAATTTCTTTTAGTACCAATCATGGAAAAAACTAAATTTATCAAGCCTGCAACTTTACTCCCAAAGCCACCAATTTTCTTTTCTTTTTTTTTTTTTTTAAAGATTTACCTGCAACTTTACTCCCAAAGCCACCTATTTTCTTTCTTTCTTTTTTTAAAGATTTATTTATTTATACAAGTACTGGGAACAGTCAGAAATGCGGGAGGGTGAGATAATTCGCCAGAGACAGAGTGGGGAGCAGAACAGGTAGACTTGATGAAATACACTTCTGAGGGGAGCAGCGGGTACAGCAGGAGAGGTCTGTTGCGCCATGTGGGACCCTCCCGGCAGCTGGGGATTGAACTGGCGCTACAGAGGCTGTGGCAGCTTCACACTGTGCTCAACCACTGCGCCACCAGGGGAGGCCCCAAAGCCACCTCTTTTCATTTGAATGCAAAAGTATTATTAACAAGAGCCTTTTTTCCCTCCCTACAAGCCCCTTACCATAATATTCATGAAGATGCATACACAGTATACTTTATTATGTTTTTTGTTAATATGGAATTATTTTACTGGTTGGCACAGTTGCTAAGGGGATGTATTTAAGCAACTTCACAAGAACACAAAAAACTTGAAAGTAACATTTAAACACAAATCTACTAACATTATAGTATAAAATATTTATGATATATGAAGGGGCTAGAAGAACCCCACCTAAGCACCACCCGCTTCAACTATAAACATCACAGTACAGTAGATACTGCTCCAGGTACTTCTCAAAAACCCTGTTCTCTCATCTTTCCCCTCCAAAGCCAGGGAAATCTCTCTGAATTGGTGTTTTATCAATCTCATAATTTCTGTGAAACTAATTACATATATATCATATTCCTAAACCCAACTACATCATGATTTTCAAAAAAAGGGGACAATATGGATTTGGTTTGTTAATATTTCATTTAGGATTAATTCATTTATGTTCATAGATAATCTATAATATTCCTTTCTTGGATGTCTTTATCTGACTTGAATGCCAAGATTCGTTAGACAAGTTAGTGCAGTTTCTGTCTTTTTTCTTTTAATTCTCTGGAAGACAGTTTATAGCAGACCTCATTTGAAAATTATCTGGACTTGTTTCTTGTTTGGTTGGAGAATTTTAAGACTAATTCAATTGAAGATTTTTGAGGCAACTGATGTCTTCTGTTTATTCCTGAATCAGTTTTCTTAAATTAAAATTCCTGGGGGAATTCTCCATTTTTCCCCTAAATTTTGAAATTTACTGGTATACAATTTATCATAGTTTTCTGATACACAAAAAATCTTTGCTACAGTACACTTATTTTTTTCATCACATTATCACTTATCCCTGTTTTTTCTCCTATACTTCATCAATCTTACTAGGAGGCTTATCTATTTTGTTAAGGTTCTTAAAAGAACAAACTCTTGGCAATTATTTGATCCTCTTTATTGTTTTTGGCCTAAATTCATCATTTTCCCTTCTATCGATCATTTTCTTATATTAGAAAGTTAGATGCTTAATACTTCAGGTTTGAACTTTTTTCACTTCTTACGTGAATATTCAAGATGACTATAACAGCATATTAAAGGTGTCTGAACCTGAATTATAAAATATTTTGATTACCCCTTGATTTTACAATATTTAAATTTTCATCATTTTTCTTATATTATTTATTTAAAAATTCTTTCAATACATGGTTTTTAAGTTCACTTAGTTAACTTGAAAGAATGATATACTATGTATACATATTATACTATGTTAAATACCAAACAATGCTGGTGCAGGTGTGAGTAAACTAGCATTCTCTTAAAATTTGGTACAAAAATTTTCTATAGGAGATAATTTGGCATTGTGTATTCAAATAATTAAAATAATCAACTATATACTGAATTGTAGTCAACTGCTAAGAAAGTATTTCAAGCAATAATTAAAACGAGCAAAGTATAGTTAGGATTATATATCACAACTCTGTACTAACAGAAGCTTAGATGTCTATCTAGAAGGTAATGTTAAGTAGAGTATAGCACAATATAACACCGTTATAACTGAATATTTTATAAATTACAAAATGACATGGATATAGACAGAGGTCCATAATGTGAAAAAAAAAGCTTGATAAGGGTTCATTTTGGTTTATATATCTACATATGTACTTATATATTTACAGTTGCCAAATAATAACATTCTATTTAGAGTTAACACCAGAGTGACTTTAATTTAAAAAATAGACATTTCTTCTATGGCTTTGTAGAGACTGGATTTTTCCTTTTCTAAAATGAATATATTAAATATAAGAAAAATAAAGCTAGTTATTGATTTACATATAATTTATCAACAATTTTCCCACTGCCAAAGGCTTAATATTAAGATAGGTATTTTGTCCTGTCTCTCAGGTGTTTTGTCCTGCTTCTCAAGTATATATTTAGTATGGGCTTGTCAACTATTTCCTCTAATAAAATGAAAAGTTTAAAATTGCCAGTGTCCTAACCTCAGGAAATGTCATGTTTCTATATTTCCACTAAAATGCATTATAGAAGTTGAAGCAGCTTCTCCCTCATTCAATGATTTTAACTTTTTTGACTTTCTAGTGGTATTCAAAAACATTACTTCAGCAGTCCTCACAAACCACAATTTTAAAGCAGTACCTGGAAAACACTGCCACCTCCTGGCTTTTGAGACAAATTGCATCCAATTTTAAATTTTCCGTTAAGTATAGGAAAGACATTTAAAGTGAAACGCCACAATAAAGTGTCATCAAAAAAAAAAAAGCAAAAATAACTCTAAAATCTAACTAAAAGCCAAAAGAACAAAATCAAAAAAACCAAGAACTACAGAAAAGTATATCCTTGCCATTAACATTGCATCTGAGGACACTGAGGGGGATGCTTCAAGGGGTTTAACCATAAAATTACCATCTGTGATTTGAGAAATGGCAGAAGGGAAATCTGGATATAGACCAATTTCCAAACACAACACGAGCCCACGTGGTCTCCTAGAGATAGCTGATTTCTAAAAGCAAGAGGAGCCATCAAAACTAATCTCATGTTCTTTATAAAGTTCCTTAAATAGCAGATTAGGAAATAAGACATTTTGTCTATGCCCACAGGTCACATGCCTGTGACCAATGAGAAAAGATAACATTTTGCCTTTTAGAAAGATGATGCTCATTTATATTTGTTTAATAGTATAGCATCCACATTAAGGAGACCCAGTGTGTTTACATTTTATTTAATATGTGATAACTGGGTAAGTTAGCTTTCTCTTTAAGTCTTAACTCTCTCTTTTGGAAAATGTGTGTTAAAAATCACTGCACTGCCCAGGGTAATTTAAAGATTAAATATGATTATCTATGCCAAGTACATAGTATATAGCAAATGGTTATTAAATGATGGATATTATTGTTTGATGGATTCACAGGTAGTTGGATATTGTAACCAAATAACACTATTTCATAAATTGTTGCAAAACTCGAGAAAAGTCACATTAACAGGTGGAGAAAAACAGTATCATAATAGGTTAGATAAGAATTAGTGGAGGGCCTCCACTGGAGGCGCAGTGGTTGAGCACTGGGCTGCGAAGCTGCCCACAGCCTCTGCAGTGCAGGCTCGATCCCTGGCCGCCAGCGAGGGTCCACATTGCGTGCAGACCTCTCCTGCTGTGCCCGCTGCTCCCCTCAGCAGTGTACTTCGTCAGTCTGCCTGTTCTGTTCCCCGCTCTGGTGAATTCTCTCACCCTCCCGCGCTTCTGACTGTACCCAGTGCTTGAATGAATAAATAAATAAATAAATAAATAAATAAATAAATATTAAAAAAAAAAACCAATTAGTGGAATAACACCAGTGGGTCACATTGTCTGTTCCATAAGCGTTTTATCAGACGATCACCATGTTTATGTGTTTACATAATGACTAGGTGGCACAACTCAGTAGCTGTGACAAAAACCAAGTTACATACAAGGCTAAATAGTTACTATCTGGTCTTTTAAGAAGGTTGCAGATTTCCAGGCTAGCCCAATGAGGCGCTATCAATAAAATAAAATTTAACGTTGGTAAATGTAAAGCTCACATTTTTATCAAAATGAACAAAATTTTTGTTCATTTTGTGTATCATGACCCTTAACTGCATCCTAGTTTGAATAAAATAAGAGAGATCTTAAGGAAAGCTGAGTGTGGAACTAAGTAATCTGTCATATTAGGGAATTAATATAAATTTTGTTAGTTAAAATAATAGGATGTTATGAAGACACATATGCTTATTTTTTTTGAGCAACAGAGTAGATATATTGAGAGGGGAATGTCATGTCTGTATTTTCTGATAAAATTCAGGTATCTTTCACTGTCTAAGCTCAGTGACAAATAGATTTAGATAAAGTTTCAGAAAATTCCCTCAGAATCTGGAATCTTGTCACAGGAATCAAACAAATCTGATGATCTCTTCAAGGTACAGAGTAAATGTGGGCAGTGAGTGTAATTGTATTTTTAGACCCCCCCCCAAAATGCCATATTTCTGCTTCAATTCTTAATAATTGTTAAATCTAAGCATCAAGATTCATAGGTATTCATTACAATACTCTCTTTACCTACATTATCTGTCTGAAATTTTTCACAAAATTTCTGAGAAATGTTTAAGACATTGTTTCACAATAGGTCACATTAAGACAACATGAGTTTTATATTACTTAAGAAAAAAAAAAACAGGGCCTCCCCAGTGGCGCAGCGGTTGAGCGCTGGGTTGCGAGGCTGCCCGTGGCCTCTGCAGCGCTGGTTCGATCCCCAGCTGTTCCCCGGCCACCGGAGGAGGGTCCCACATGGCGCGCAGACCTCTCCTGCCGCCCGCTGCTCCCCTCAGCAGTGTACTTCGGTCCTTCTGCCTGCTCTGCTTCCTGCTCTGGCTCTGGTGAATTCTCTCACCCTCCCGCGCTTCTGACTGTACCCAGTGCTTGTATAAATAAATAAATAAATAAATAAATAAATAAATAAATCTTTAAAAAAAAGAAAAAAAACCAAACAAACCTAGATTAGAGAGGAGTGTTCGGAACAAAGGAATAAACTCTTTGCATGGAGACATCCAGAATATCCTGACCTTATCATTTAAAGAGGGCACTGATATCTAGGGGAAAGTAGGAAGGCATGGGATATAAAAATAGTTTTGTGAGTAAAGTCTCAGGACATTAAGCACAAAAAAAGGAAAGAAGCAGTTCTCAAATATCTGGATAAAAAAGGAAACTGCTAGAGAAAATTAAAGTCACACAGAAGCAGATTTCATGAAATCATACCAAAACCCAAATATATGCAAAGTAGTGGGTGCCACAGATGATAAATAACAAGAAAATGGATGGCAGGTTTAGAGGATTAACCAGTGGCTGGGAATGTTACAAAAGTCTTCTGTAAGGTGGGAGATTACAATACATGGCTTCTAAGATCCCATCTAATTCTAAAATGCCAGGATTTGAATATCTTATGTGAACACATACTACAGACAAACCATGAATTATATACTAAATTTTTATTTTAGCTCTAAAGCTATTATATTAATTTAGCGAAATTAATGTCCCAATACTGAAATTGTTACTTGCCTTCAACAAGCATTTGTGTTCAAAGGGGCAAATTCTGTCTTTAGAATGTTAGATGTAATAAGGGGTAATAACATACGTCAATGAAAACTGCAAAACTTTTAACTTATTTGGCAGGTGACATGCTATCATGAGGACATTTTTGTACATGGCCCAAGAACTTACACTTTAAAAGCCAGTCCTGAGGGCTAGCTGGCATATTTGCAAATTTAGCAATTTTGATGAAAATTTTATTAACAGTCAGCCTGGCAATACCAATCCTTGCATTTTCCAAAGGAAAGCATTATATATTACCGATATCATATACAGCATTTAACAAGTGCCTTTTAAGTAAAAGCAAACATAACCATCACATTAAGTTAAAATCTTTGTTATGGGTCTTAACTTTCTAGCTCTGACCCTACTTAAACACCAATTCTGAAGACTAGTAAGCATATAATGTTCATGTGAATAACTTGTATTAAAAATGAATTACTCTAATTTTTTTTTTTTTTTTTGGTGGGACCCTCGCCAGTGGCCGGGGATCGAACTGGCGCTGCAGAGGCTGTAGGCAGCCTCGCAACCCAGCACTCAACTGCTGCACCATCAGGGGAGGCCCAAATTTTTAAAATTTAATTTTTAAGAATCTGTACCAAGATAACTACAAAGATAACTGGTTTTTTTATGGAAATTAACAACTCTGAGAGTTTCCAACAATTATCTACAGTAAAAAAATGGTAAGGAAAAATGCATTTTATGTTTCAATCAATAAAAAAAATTGGTATTAGCACCTAAAGGTAGTGGAAGATTTAATTTTTGATTTTCTCTAAAAGCACTTAAAGCAAGTCAATGGTTTACTCTCATGAGAAAGTTCCAGTTGAAAAATGAAGCATTTTGAATATTATATAATCTAATGCCCATCCCATAAGTAGGGTTTAAAATAGTAACCTATTTAAACATTTCATTATTTCCACATGCACTAACATATATCTATATAAAACTGAGAAAACAGTAAGACCTGGATCCTTTGTGACAATGGGCTAACTGAACTGTTCCTATCCTTATTTGTTAAATGCAAGTACCACATTTACTTTACCTGATAGTTTTGAAATATCAAAATAATATGCTATTGTATCTAGTCAACAAAGGATTTCTCAAAAAATCCTGACAATCTGATACATATGAAAAAATAGGAATATTGAACAGACTGATTTTCCCTATACTAAAGAGGGTAAACTTCAAATATTACTACTTGCATTTCTTCTCTGGTAACTTTTCATATCGATTGTTCACTTCCCATCTGAGATCTCTTAATTTCTTGTGGCTATGCAGTTTCTTGTTTAAAAAAAAAAATCTATCCCCACTTCTACACCTGGTTCACTCTCACTTCTTATTCTATAGCTCAGCATCACCTTCATTCAATCAATCCCATAACAATGAATTAGAGATTGAAATGTTAGGCCTCAGGCTGGGGGTGGAGATTCAACAGTGAACAAGACCTGGCAGGGGAATAGCAGGTCTCTCAGATAAGAGGCAAGAATATGAATTGCTTAGGACCCTCCTAAAGGAGGATCAGCATGGCTACAGTGGGAAGATTGAATGGGAAAGTGACTCAAGGCCAGGCTGAAGATGCAAGGAGAGGTCAAATCATCTTCTAAGCTGTATTTATGCCAAGAGTTAAAAGAGCAGCAAGAAATGACACACATTCACTTTTTTAAAAAAAAACTTACCACTGCTTTAACAAGAGAATAGAATGGAAGATAAGAATGGGTAGGAACTAGGGCTTAGGGCAGCAGGCCTGGAAAGAGTGACAGCAGTGGTGACCAGGGAAAATGAAGATAGAAAGAAGTAGACGGAAGAGACATTTTTAGGAGAGAGGGTGAAAAGAGCTTTGTGACTATATAGGGATTAGGGAAAGGGCAATGGAGGATGACGCCAAGTCTGTGGCCCAAGATACTATTTACTGAAACAGCAACACTGGAAGGAGCACAGGTTTGCAGGGAAGATGGGAAAAGAAAATTCTCCAGGTTAACAAGCTGTTTTGGGTATGTTGAAATGAAAGAACTTCTGTACCACTAAGGAGGAAATAATCAGAGCAGATAATCAGATAAGAGGCCATTTGCTCAGAAAAGGTCTAGGTCTAGACTGGAGGTGAATTTTGGAAACCCTAATACAGGAGACAATTGTAACCATGATGGGAAAAATAAGAAATCAAAGGGCGAAGACATCTGATTCCTCAAGATTGAACCAAAGTATCCTCACGCTGATTTCTATTACCGGGTTAGTCATGCCTCTATCACACTATTTCCCCACACTACACTGAAATTTCCTATTTATAGATATCCCCAGGGTAGACAATAAGCTCCTCAGACACATGATCAAATCTTATTATTGTACCTGAGTCTTGACACAGTTCCTGAGGCACCAGATACATTCAATAAAATGTCTGTTAAGAGTTCGTTAGCTTGAGATTATTAAAAAGCAGTATCTACAAATAAACACAAACACTGTCTCTAAAGAGCGCAGATTCTGGAAGAGATTACTTGGGTTAATCCAGACTCTACCACTTAAGTCGTGTTTATTAAATTAATGCCTTGATGCTTCACTGTCTTCATCTGGAAAAAAAGGGCAGATAACAGAACCTATCACAGAGTGTAACCAAAATTGAAATTTCATGCAAAGCACTCAGAATGGTAAGCATTCAAATTTAGCTATTCTCATGGTTACTATTATTATCTCCTCTCTTCATTTTCCATGGTTAGAGAAATGCTCAAAAATGGAAAGGATTTCCAGTTATTTTTTGTGGTCCTCAAGCTTTGGACACAAAAACAGATCATGTTCCTTCAAGTGTAAAAGGAAGGGGTAAAAATAAAGAGTGTAATTTTGATGTATTTGGTAAATTAAATTAGTATTCTTAAAAAACATTTTTTTTTAAAAAACAAAGTATGGGGGGCAAGGAGAAGAGAAACAGGAAGAAACAGGGAAAAAGATTCTAATCAAGTCTACTATATATTACTAAAAAAAATTCTGTTAACAGTGCTCTATAGGTACCATGAAAATTAGAAGTGAAATGCGTTTGGATATTAAATTGCAAAAACAAAAACAAAACCTGTTTTCCTGCTCATTTAACTTAAAAGAGTAAGACATCATTTTTCTTCAGCAGCTCTTACATGGGTCCTGATTATCCCATTTTAGGGGTTATCACTTAAAAAACTAGGACATTTAAAAATTTGTAGAAAATCTTGGTATTTGTCCTAAGTTACCCTGAATAAGTAACTATAATTTGTAAGGCTAGCCTTAGTCATTAAACTGATGCTAATAAAACAGCATAATTTTTACAATATTGTTTTCATTTGCAAGTATAAATGTTAATTCAGCAGGTAGCTAAGAAATGGAATGAACCCTCTTTCGATTTCTGGTTGGTGTCAAGGTTGGCATGCATAAAGTTCAAGCTTCTCTGCATTTTGATGTTTATTTCAAGGGTATGAATGTAAGGTTCAAATATTGTTGGTAAAGAATTTAATTGAAAGAAGACACTGCAAGGCAAAAACACAGGTGAAACGACCTGTTTTGATAGTTTCCTCAAGTAAATGTAGGCAAATTGTTTAAGATCTATGTCCTTTTAAGAAAAGGAAGGTAAGAGTATGACATTAACTTCAGGAAAACAGTGGATAGAGTTCAGACTTTTGTCATTAAAAAAGAGTAAAAATATAACAAACTTAGAAGCAAAAAACAGGATTACCAAATGAATACTCTTACCACATATAAGCATCATAAAGAACTTCTTATTTTACCGAGAACTGGTCAGGCCTGTAACTGAGGGTAGTATCACTCAAAAGAAGATAAGTATGAAGAATGTGGCTAGAGATAAGAAAGCCATAAGTTTTTTAAATTTGTAAACTAAGGTCTGTGAGACGGACTAACAGATTTCACCTAGCAAAATAATAAACTGAATAATTTGATAATAACATACAAGTAACAGAAAGGGTTCTTAGGTATAACACAAGACTGATTAGGACATTTTCTGATTGGAACACTGGTTCTTAACTATCACAGAACAGACTAAAACTACCAAGAGGTTCAGGGCCTCCCCTGGTGGCACAGGCGGTTGAGCGCTGCGAAGCTGTCCGCAGCCTCTGCAGCGCCGTTTAGATCCCGGCTGACTGGTTCTATCCCGGCTGACCAGTGAGGGTCCCACATGGTGCGGCAGACCTCTCCTGTCTCAACCACTGCTCCCCTCAGCAGTGTATTTTGTCAGTCTGCCTGGTCTGTTCCCCACTCTGTCTTTGGTGAATCTTCTTACCCTCCCGTGCATATGGCCTGTACCCTGGTTCTTGTATAAATAAATAAATCTTTTAAAAAAAAACTACCAACAGGTTTAACCCCGAGAGATATTGATTAACTAACCTTTTAAGGGCCCTAATTTTAAAACATTTCCAAGCTGTTTGTAATGGTCAGAGAGCTGAGAACCACTGGGCTGAAATGCTATAATAGGTCATCAAAATAATGGAATTTCCCTTTCAGCAGGTCCTTACAATGGGCTATATATTACATCAGGACTGTTTATCACAGAGAACATCAAGATTTCTGTACTCTGTTTACCATGCATTGTTTCCCTGACTTGGAGTCATGCACTAAATTGTCACTATCTGCCTTCTGCCTCTACACACTATGAAATGCTTCAAATAAATGGCTCACTGCTCACTGCTGAATCCACTATCACAGATGAACCTCTCTGGAGCATAAATACTAGGAACCTCTCCCTCACTCCTTTCTATCCTTAGAGCTCCTGAGACCCCTTTCAGTGGTTTTCCTCCCATGTCAACTACTGCTGCCTCCTCTAATGGAAGTCCATAACAATCCTTGACAAGCTCAATAGCAGGTTCCAGGAGCAAGGAATCCCCTGAATAGTCGACAGATAAATGTGAATCAATACTTGCAGCCAACTGTTTTCTTTCTTCATATTCTCAAATTCAAGATTCTTGAATGTTACAAAAACAATGCCTTAAATCCTTTTAAGCTTTCCAGGATTTAATTCATGACTTACGGCTCTTTAGTCAATCATGACCAATCAGAGATTCGAATCCATAATCCTATTAGGTGTATTTATTAAATTAAGCCAATACACTGAAAACTAGTAATCCCTTCAGAAATAAGACTTTAGCCTCTTTCAACCTCAGTTTCATCAGCTGTAAAATGGGAACATCAAAATAATAAAGTTGTTGTAAAATGTAAGTATGAAAGGTTAAAAGAAATAACTTGCTCTCTTTTGATTCTTTAGTCAATAGAAACACCATCTAACACTCTCTCACCTGAATCAGAAATTTCAGAATCATTCATTTCTTCTTTTTCTCCTATACCCAGTTAACTTTGCTTAGCTGCATCCAAAGCACCAGCATTTTAGGCTTGCAAATGTCATACAATACAGCCTTTACATGGAATTTTCTGCCTGCCATCTCTACAATCTATTCTATCTGAAAAATAAGCTACCATTATTATTTTCCTGTGCCATACCCCTGCTTAAAGAAACATCTCTTGGCTCTCTTACATGGAACAAAACAGAATCTTACTTGCTTGGCTTGGAAGACAGTGAACATCAATTCTTCGTATCTGCTCTTTGTAACCAAATCTTCCATCTCCAACACAACTTAAGTCTCTACATTTTACCATTCCTCTTGCAATAGCAGATCCTTTCCTGATTTTCTTTATTTGTCCAGAATGCCCTTTCATTCATCTAACAAATGATTACTCATAGTTGCATTCATTTAGTAAGCAACTGAAATGAATCAAGTGGCTACACACTGGGAATGTAGCTCAGATAAGGTCAGATAAGGGACCATCATGGTAGTTATGTTCCAGTAGAACAATAAACTGACAAGCAATTAAAATAATTAGAGAATGTGACCTTTGTTATATAAGGATGACACTAGAGAAATTTTAGGGGGAATGATCAGGAAGGCCTTCTAACTTGCTCAGAAATGAGAAAATATTCTTAAAATGAGATCCAGAAGGACACTAAGCAGTCACTAATGAAAGAGACCCCAAGCAGAGGTCACAGCAAATACAAAGTATATCTGAATTATAACTGTTCGCTAGACTGTAGGCACCAAGTTCCTTGAAGAAAACTGCTTACTTAAGATGCTTATTTAAAATTTGGCTCAATAGCTGGTACTTGGTAAACTCAATACATAGTTGCTAAATTAAATGAATACTTTAAGAACAACAGAAAGACTTGTGAGGGCTGAAGAATAAAAGGGAAGAGTAAACTTATTTCACAGTAACAATAAGAATCTTAGTAGCTTCAAACCACTCAACTGTTGACTCCCTACAATATCCTATTATTTCCTTACTTCATTTTCTGGTATGTTCTATACAGTGTGCTTTCAACTAACAAGTTGCTAACAGTTTTACTTCAAATCCCCAAATTCTGAAGGGTAATTGTGTTCCACGAGTTCTTAAAAAATAGAAAAATACAATTCCTTAGAATTCTGATGTAAGGAATTATTTTAATTAAAATACATACATAGATTAGAGAGTCACTTTTACATATTAACCATCCAATTTAACAGGGTTTAATGTTAAGGCCATTATTCCTCTTCTAACAAAAGTAAGAGTGAGGGTACAATATGAGGTAAAAATGAAGAATTTAATTTCAGACATTTGAAACTCTTCCAATTTAACAGGCCTTAAACAAAAAGTCAAGAAAGAGTAAATCAAAAGGTACAGGCTCTTAATGTACACATGAACAATTAACCAAGCAGTTTTATACTACGAGTTGAGATAGAATTTTCAAGATTACTGGTCAAAGATTTTCTCTGCTATACTAACCAAAAGATTTACACTAGCAATATGCTGCTGAGGTGATGATTAAAGTATTATTTATAAGGCATTTTGTCAGTTGTGAGATAATGAGCCATGTCACATTCCTTATCTCAGGTCCCTCCCACTACCACCGCCACCACCATCATCAAAAAAGACTGGAGAACTAAGTTGAGATTAGCCTATCCAGTCTGTGTTGAGGAAGGTCTAATGAGTAGTTGATTGTGTCTTAAACAGGGCTGGGTCTCTTGCAAATACCCTATTCTGAGACAGAGATTTTAGCATGTGGTCAATCTATCAGCAATTAAAGGATGCTCATTAAAACTTCACTAGGTTGTCCATGTGTACAAGTAACTACAGATACTCAAGAAGCTCACTTTAGCATAAGCAGGAGAGAGAAAAAGGCTTTGGGGCTCAACAAATGTGTATGGCAAGTTATAAACCCTGGGGTGGTTTCTTATTCCACAAAAGTTTCAGGTTCACCAGGAATCTTATCTGAGGTTCACATAATAGACTTCATACATGTTGATCGCAATCATGAGACAAATACGCATCCTTATATTTGCACTTTTGGATTAAGCATTAGATTTATTATCTTCATATCTGAAGGACAGCAACATCTGTTCCTGAAGAAGTGTGCTGGAAAGAACATTAGGGAAACATTAACAATGTGTCAGAGAGACCTTTATTTCACAATAGACCTGTTTTATTATGGACGATAGTATTGACACCTTGGAGATCTATTTTCCTAAAACTCTCCCACATAATCTCCAGAATAGCAAAAAGGATATGTGTACATAGCCCTACACACACACTCACACACACCCCCCTAAGCTCATATATATAAAATGCCATGATCATATTCTCTTATCTCAAAATTTATCTCAGTATTTTTTAGATCCAGAATGCATGATAACTATGGAACAATGTTAACAGTAGTCTATCAATATTAAATCTGCTATGCCCAAAGTAGTTATTACTCAACTAAATAAACAGTATCAATTAGACTTCACTCTCTTCAAACGGGAAAACAAAAGCCACTCCTCTAAATAAAAGTGTATTTGCCAATTTCCTGTGTGTGTGTGTGTGTGTGTTTTAAAAACCAATTAAAACAAAAAAACAAAAACAGCACAATATGGAAAGAGGAATCATAAAATTTTACCCTGTATATCCAAAGCAAATCTTATTTTTCTTCCTTACAAAGTATATTAAAACATTTGGACTTGGCCATTTCAATGGCCATCTAAACAAAGCTCTAATTATCAAATTAGTTCCCTGATTAGGTAGGTACACTTAGCATTTGGTGTTAGCCTTGTACATAATCTTGCAATATTAGGCAGTCATTCTTGAGCCATTTGAGATATTGGAGCAAAGCAGCAGTTTTAGCTACTTCCTAAGTTACAGGTAAACTACTATATAGAACACAATAACAGTGACAAAGAAAACAAGTTAAATGTCTTCACAATGACCTCAACAAGCTTTAAGTTTACTGTCATTTAAGGCTATCAAAGTAAAAAAATAGTGTCTTATGAGCAAGACTAAGTCTGCTAAATTAAACTGTTGAAGTCTATTCCTTTTATTAAGAATTCCATACAGCTCAACAAGCAATTAAGTCCACAGGGAAACAGCATTTCAATAGCTGCAGCGCTGTGCCAGATCACGTTTGCGTGGCCTTCATTTTCCAAGAAACAGAGATGTCTCTTTTTACTTAGTCCATCTGCTATAAATGATAACTAGATACCAATGTGACAATCCAAAATTGAAACAAGAGTGCTTTCCCCTCCCACAACCTAACAGGAGATGAGTCCCACAGTCAGTGATCACAAAGAATTTCAAAGTTTGCATAGAAAGTCACCAAAGTAAAGAACGCATTCAAGTGGCCTAATGATTCACATTTAATGAACCACCCAGAACCAACAACACTGTTAAGAGCACCAGCCAGGTAGCATTATTCTAGGTACTTTACACACTTCTCACAGCAACCATGTGAGGTAGTACGAATACTAACCCCATATGGTAGGTGAAGAACTGGGATCAGGACAGTGAAGTAACTAGTGCAAGGCCTCCAATAAGCAGCACAGACACCCTGCCATACAGAGGTAGGCTGTAAACAAAGGCCACATACTCTTTAGCTGTCCCTGTCCCTAATCCCAAGAAAGTGTAACTGATTTTGATCAAAAGCATGTCTCACAATGAAAACACTTGTAATTTATCAGGAAGAGGAAGGTTAACACCTGAGTCTTTGGAACCATATAACTAGTGAAAACAGTTTTGCTTCTGTTAAGGTGTGGTAAGTTTTCATGAAGGGAGTTAAACAGAAACATATCATGAACCAAGGCCAATAGAAAGACGTCTATGGTGCTAACACAACCAAAGTACTAATGTCATCCACACATTAGTTCAGAGAAAACACATAACACAATCTGATTTTCAGCCGCAGAGTCAAAAATCATTAGTCAAACTTTTGTGCTGCATTTCCTGGTCAAATCTGAAAAGTTTCATTATTGACTTCCACATGAAGCTCAGGCAGATTTGACCTGCCTCAGAATTCACCTTGGTGTACATTTCAATATTTATTTATGAATGGGACACCTAACACCATGCTTCTCAGCACAAAACCAGAGGTTGAAACCAAAATATGAAATTTACCACCCTTTTAGTCACAAGATCAGATGATAATATCTTATGTGGCCTGATTCCTTTCCATTGATATCCTTCTATAATTTTGCATTTTCACATCTATACAAACACACTATCACTCTTCTAAATGAAAGGCTGATTTGTGCCACAATGCAAAAATCAAATGGCAGACCTCAGATATGCTGATATTCCTTCACCCTTTTAAAATTTCCAAAAGTGGCAATCATATGACAAGAGCAAATACTGTATCTATTCAAGCCAGTAAGCCATTATTTTTAGTGTTTGAATTGGTTAATGCAAAGCTCTAATCATGTATGACAAATTTTTGCTACTTATAACTTGCATCCCTCAGCCAGTATAAAAAGTTGAAATTTTAGACACCTTGAATTAGATCCCTAATTTGATTAGATGCCAAAAAGTTTCCCTCATCCAGCAGGTTAAGTCCCTGGAGTGGAATGGTAAAAATATATCATCCTATTAAGATGTGACTCTTTAAAGTACACACAATAAGTAAAGATACAAGATGATGGCAACTCAAAGTCCTGCGCCTCAAGACAATTCTAATTTAGTGGGCATGATGAAATCCACACAACAATAACTACATAGCACCAGGCAGTATGTAATGAAGGATTTAAAGTTCAAATTTAGGTCTGCCATATTTTGGTATCCATGCATGTGATTTCTGTGCTACCTATAAATGCACAAAAAGCACCTGAAAACATAAATCTTTCATCCAGCTGTGCACACTGTATGTGGCATGAGGCATAAAAAAGGTGCAAAAAATGGGTATAAATTTCAGAAAATGTTTATTTAAATGTCACAATACAGCTGAATTTTCAAGGTACTACAAGTTCTGATTCAGATGTGATAGAAATAAATTCTAAAATCAATTTAAACTAATTTTCACATCAATAATAATTTCATCACATGGTCTATGATGCAACAGAAAGAAATCAATCACCGGGTTATTACGGGGCCTGCTTCATCTAAAAGCTGCACCGACACCCACTCAACTAGATTACATAGTATTTGCAAAATGTTAATATGGTACATTCACAATGAGAAATACACTCTCCAAAAATTTCAGCTTCATCTTTCATGTATTTGTTCTATTTTATAGCAAATTCTGCACATTATACACACATACACAGACATATATGTACACACACATCTATACAAAAATTCATGTGACAATTTTCCAGAAGAAAGTATGTAGAAATCACTTAGTTACCTCATATGCATTCAGGTGCAAAATGATCAAAAGAGAATGATATTAAAATTTTAAGAATTATAATTATGAAAATTAAAATTTCAATTTAAAACGCACAACAGATTTACAATACTCTTTTTACCTTTAAAAAAGCGACTATTACTGAAAAAAACTACAATTACAGTATCTATTCCTTGGGCTTCTAAAATGTTTGCACTCTATTCTAAAAGGTTCAAATATTTTTAAGTGTCCTATTTCAATAGTCTTGTCTCTCAGCACAAGTCTCTTACCTGTTGTACCACACAACCAACAGTTACTCAGAATGAATACAGAATATGTAACATCACAATCCCATTCTCCAGAAATAAAGTGGAGGAATACAGAAGGAAAATGCAACAAAGTAACATTAATGAAAAGGATATACAGGTCAAGGACATAGGTTGAAAACTCTATAAGAAAGAGCAGTAATACAAATAGCTTAGAAAATTATTTTCAGCTGGGACACCACACTAAGGCGAGGAACTAGGCAATACCAAACATTGCAGTGTTGGGGCAGAAAGCAGATAAAGTAGGAACTTAATTGTTAGCAAAAGTGGAAGCTAGGGTTTCACATCCCAGCCCCTCCACCTACCCCCCCCCGCACCTCCCCCCACTTAAATAAAAAAGGGACAGAGAGGACAGCAAATAAGGTCTAGGTGTGATGGCAACCCTGAGACTGAGGGAATATATAAAATCTCACACGCACTATGAAAATCCTGGGTCTCAATACACCTCAAGTGTGGCCCTCCCCTGTATATCCTTTTCTTTCTCACAAAAGAAAAAAAGCTATGAGAAAAGACTAATAAGCACGTTCTCAATCCATTAACCTAAAGATGACAGTAACGGGTTTTTCCTCAGCCTTAAAACGCAATTTTTAGTTTCTCAATGTTTACACTTCCCATCTCTGTTAAAGGAACCTATCCAGCTCTTTGCACACACCTGAACTTCCTTTAACAAGAGACAATGAATCTCAATTCCAATATATTATGCTTGCGTTAAAAACTCTGGTATCAGTCAATCAAGAGCACACAGAAGCAGATCATTACAAGCTTTTGAAAATGATTTTCAGGGCGGAGAGTACAAAGAGAAGGTGCTGGGGATGAGGATGACATCTTTTTGCTTAAACAGAGAAGCCAGACTTAGCATAAAAAGATGGGAACAAACAGAAGCTATAGTTGACATAATTGGTTCTGTGATTTATCAGTTTTACTTTCATCTTTAAACTTCCACTAAACATAAACAGCGTTGTTCTCGCTGTACATAAAAACTGTATTACTCTAGTATGTATACTGTGGCCTTTTCAGTATACCTCAAGAAAACCTCATTTACTGACCTAGAATGGTTGTGGAAAGTCTGAAACCATTAAATTGCGATGTGAGGCTTAAAGAGATAGCACAAACCGATAGGCCTTTAACCGGCCCTATCAAATTGAACTATGTTTTAAAAAAGATGAATAGTCCCTTCTCAATCTGAATAAAATACCATTTTCTCAAACTTTCAACGAGCTATCTGATTATTATTAGCACAGTTGAATCTTCAGTTTACATCTCTCTTTTCCAATTTCCCTGAGAATCTATCACTGCTTTTTCACACAAAAACCACACCAAGCTTGTTGCCTTTTCTTTCTTTACTCGAGCCAATTTTTAGGCACCGTTCTTACCCCTACAAAACACAAGCCCACTGCCAGTGTCTCTTTGGAACTGCAGGTGACAGATGCAGTCAGCGAGCACACAGCTGTGGATTGGCTGAAGTCTGAGTCTCCTTGCAACCAGCACACTGACAGAGCCCGCAGATGCACATTTCGGCAGAGAAGAGACTTTCACAAACCGTCATTCCCTGGTACATTTACTTTTAGGGTTCTTCCTAGCGATCACTGACCGCTGACCCCCAGCCTTAGCCCTGCCCTGCCCCCTCCCACAATTCATCCTCCTCAGTTCTTCATCAAATTTAATTATGGTTAATAATAACAACAACAGTACCAATAATGCGGGCTGTTGGCATTGCCAGAACCAGGAACGGGCGAAGCTGCTATTCGGGAGCCTTTCCGGCCGCGGCAGAGAGGCCGCCGAAGTTTTCTGGGGCGCAACGGACCCCGAGCATCTCTGCCCCGTCCCTATTCCCTAGGGTGAGGGCTCCGAAGAGACAGAGGGGGACTCTCCCTTCGCCTGTCTTTCCCCGTAGCGGATAACACGAAAAATAAAATACCTCCCTCCTTCCCCCACACCCCGCTCGATAAAGCGCCCAGGCAGCAAAGCCCCACCCCCACCCCGTTATCCCTAATGAGATCCCCAAATATCACCCCGTCCCCCTGGAACTGGATCCTCCTTCGGCCCCCGGGCTAATTCCCCCCACCCGGGCGTCTCCACTCCAGTCATCCGCCCCCGCGCACCCCACCCGATCCCGGCCCCGCACCCGCCTGCCCAGCCGAGGCGCCCCGCACGCCCCGCACCCGGGCCGCCCCGCCGCCCGCGCGGCCCCCGCCCCGGGCCGACTTCGGGGTTACCGTGGGAAGAGGGGGCGGCGGCAGAGGACGCGGCGGCAGCGCTGCTGCCGGTTGCGTCGGACGCGGAGAATAAGCTGGAGCACAAGGATGATGATGAGGCGGGCGCGCTCCCCAGTCTCCATGGAACTCCCGCCCCGGCCCGTTGCTAGGAGCCCCCGAGGCTCGGGCTCCGTCTTTCGTGCTTTGTTGTTCCGGGTACAAGGCGGCCGCCGCTTCCCCGCGACAATAAATAGAAGAGACGCGGGGGAGCATAGAGACTGAGCGTGGAGGCTAGAGCGCCGCCGGACAGGGCGCCCCTAGGCTCCTCGCTAGCCACTCATTTCCGGCTCTCACTGCTCCCGTCACTTTGCCCCGCCCCTTTCCCCACTTTCCCTTCCTCCTTCCTGGTCCTGCGGTCAGGCCGCCCCTGCCCGCGAGGTGGGCGAGGTGGGCCTGCCGGGGAGGTGGGTGCGTTTGGGCCCGGGTTTTTTTGTTTTGTTTTGTTTTGTTTTCCGCTTGAGAACCACTTTAGACGATTTCGACAAAACCGTGAATGCCTTTTACATGTTTCGGTGGTGTTCCAAACAGGAATACTATTTTCTGGAGTGCATTATAATATAAATGGACTTTTTTTTTTTTCTCTAACCTTGGCACTTTGTTAGCTCATTCAAGTTATAGAAAAGTCCCACCATTAACATCATTCACAAAGCTAGCCCTTAACTAAATTTGCAAAGGCATTTTCTGATAAAGTCTTCGTTTTTTCAGTTAGAAGAAATGTGTTAATTTACGTTGTCGTGATAAAGCGCTCATTAAAAATTTTAATCCTAGTCCGAAAATAGATGGATGCTGCATGGATGATGAAGGGACAACGCGTGGATGGAGAAGATAGAAGCTAGGCGGACAGAGAGACAGCTGGGTGGAGGAATGGGTGGATGGACAGACAGCAGAGGGCTCGAGCCACACCGCTGTCTTCTGTCCCTCCAATGTTTCTTACTCAACTTGGGTTTGCAGTCGGGACTCTGCCAGGAGGCACTTCAAAGCTTCTGCGCCGGGAAGCCTGATTCTGGAAGAAGTGGGGGTGCCAGGAGAAAAGGCCGAGGGGCGTTTGGGGGAGCTCACCCCAACAGCTGGGGACTGAGACCTTCCACGGCTTTGCGCCCAAATAACTCTGCAATGACCCGGGCCGAGGGCGCGCACTCGCGGGTTTGAACCGCCGCGCCGTGGCCGAGTAAGCTTCAGGGGGGGCCCGCGGGGGTGGCGGGAGACCCCCCCGCTGCGTGCGGGAGCCAGACTCGAGGTAACGGCTCTGGGGTCACAAGGCAGCGTGGAAGCCGCGCGGCGCCAGGACACACACCCCCAACCCCCTAGCCAGACCTGGTCTGGCATCTCCTGAGCTCGCTCTGGCCCTAGATGAGGCCAGTGGGCAGCTTTGAGTTAATAGAGCTACCGAGGTGGGCTCCATGGTACCTGGTCTGTGGTATGAATTGTTGATAAAACTATTGCTACCACTTCGCCTTTTTTTTTTTTGAAGATTTATTTATGCATGCAAGAAATGGGGTACAGGCCAGAGATCCAGGGAGTGAGAGGATTCATGAGAGACAGAGTGGGGAACAGAACAGGCAGATGAACCGAGGGGCGCTGCTGAGGGGAGCAGCGGGCAAGCCAGGAGAGGTCTGCTGTGCCATGTGGGTATCTCCCCGAACTCATGCTGCAGAGGCTGCGGATTGCTTCACAGTGCGGTGCCCAACCCCTTACACCACCAGGGAGGCCACCTAGTGCCACTTCCTTTTGAAAGAGAAGATACAGTTTGAATTGGGGGTTTATGGAGTGGGTCACCATCTGGGTATTTATTTACAGGGTCTCCAAGCATGTATCCTGATTTTTTGCTTCCCATTCTTCTTGTTTAGTAAAATATCTGAACATCAAAAAGCTGTAGAACTGTGGAATTTGCATAGTTTTCACTTTCTGTACTAATTTCTCAAGTAAGTGTCATAGTTTGTGTTGAGTGTAATGAAAATGAACAAGAGGCTATGTTGGAAAGGAATATCTGTGTGGTAGTAGGCACAGATTTTTAGGGGTTAACATGTCAGCTGGTATTTAAAAAAGATAGGCCTAGAAGGTATTTGCCCGTGTTCCAGGCAGAGGGAACAAGATATGCTAAGAGTATTCTGGCCAGAATATTAGTATAATGGGGCATCCAGATCAGAGCAAGGGAAAGAGGGACATGAGATGAAATTGGAAAAAAGTTAAAACCTTTAGCCTTCAGTGTCTTGTAGACCATAGAAGAGCTTTAGATTTTCTTCCAAATATAGGGGACTGAATATTTGTAGGGTAGAGTAACATGGTCTGATTTACCAAGGGAATGGCCCAGGAAATGCTCTGCTCCTGAGATACTACAACTGATAAAAAGTCAATTTTGTGGCAATAGTGACCAAATTCTAAGGCATTTATGAGGCACCTTCCTTTCAGGGACCTAACAAGATACCAGTTATTAAGCTTGTCAATTACTTTGGGTTCTATTTTGTCATAGATGGTGAACAATTTGACTCATTACAATAGCTCCCCATTCTGAAAATGGATTTGATTGTGCTGCAAGCACCTTTCTTTATAGACTCATTGAAGCTTTATACACTATCTCTTCAACCCATGTGCCATTCCAAAGAATTCATTTGAGTACAAAAAAGAATGATATCAACCCTGTGGGTTTCACTGGTCTTATAATATATTCCATTAATTCAGGTGCCAGGTAAGTTTGAATATAAGGTATCTATTCTAAGCCAAGACTCTGGATTAATACAGAAATTAATACCTGCAACTAGGGAATTGAATTGTCTGGCCATAAAGAGTAGAACTGGTTTAGTCAAGGTGGGATGAGGACAAGAAGGAGGGAGTTGGTCAGGGAGTTGGTGAACTTAATCAGTTAGAGCAGTGCTCTTGAAATGTGATGTACAGACCAAAGCCAGACTGGAAAATGTACTGATCAGAAATAAAATAGGAGTAGGAATTGAGAGGAGGATTTTGAAGCTTTTCACAATTTGACAATACTGTGACATATAAGTGAGTGTCCAATTTTGTATTTATGAAAACATTTGTGATGAGGTGGTAAATAAAAACAAACAAAAATGGATTCTACACCATAGATGGCTTGAGACACTGGTATAATGTTTGTTACACCCATGAAGACTCTAGCTTTATGAACCTGGTTTAAAAATATCAGGCCACTGGAATATGTTGGCTAGAAGTAGATCTTATATCCCTTAGTGATCTGAAAGAGACAGGCTGTGTTCAGCATAGACTTTCTCTAAGAGACAAGTCATGGGTGGGTGATAATTATATAACATTGTTAAGAGGAATCATTTCTGCCAGTGGTTTAGTTAAACTATACTGATAAGGATCAGATAATACCTATTCTGCCAGTTGAAACAACTAAATCTTCAGCCTCATAGGTAAGACGCTATTTAGAACTGAAGAGACCTAGGGGAATCAGGGGTAGCTCATTCTTCTCAACTTTTCCTATATATCTTCTGCTGTGCCCCTTTGAAAAAGGTAATTGAAAAATTGAAAAAGTTAATTTCATTATGCTAGTTGAGTGGTGAACAGTTTAGGAGAATCTGGTGCTGTAACCTGGTTTTATGACCCCAGCAAGTTCCCTCCCCCAACCTTCAGATAGTCTATGGCAAAGGTATTGAACTAAGAATTAGGGAGATGACAGTTACTAGGCCGTTTCCAAGAGCTAGAAACAGGAAGGGCAGAGTCCATGTTCAAACCTTGTGTCTCAATGATATTATAACAAGCTAATGGATTTCCCCCAAATGACATTGACTGACAGTCAAGTAAATTTTAAAGTTTTGTGAGAAAGTCCTCAACCTGGAAAAAAGCATCTACTACTGTGCTGTCTCACAGACAATCACCTGGTTCCCATCCTATAGAAAGATGAATCTGGGTGTCAAGTCAATCCCACAAGGTGTCTTCTCTCTATCCCTCTAAAGACAGGGATTTTGGGGATAATGGACAAAGGAAAACTTGACAATTTGTTGGCTGATCAATGATTTCAATTTCTGTACTGAAGAAAAAAGGTCCTTATGCTTATTACTGTTGCCTAACAGGAAATGGTATACACACCTACATCCATACTTTACATCTCTGATTTGCCCTTTCTTGTTAGTTTTTGTTGTTTTGTTATACCCCCTCATCCTTTATTGTATATCTGTGGATTGGGAATAAATTAATACGTTATTCATCTTTTAGCCACATCTGAACCTGATTAAAATTGACTACACTCAAAGATCATGAATTTGAAGCTGATTTCAGTGGCTGGATATGACTTTGAGTTTTCTTCTTTCGCTTGGTAGAAATTAAGTATATATTCTATTGCATATAGGATAATTACTGGAAGGACAACTATAGCTATGGTGAAGTCTCTCTCTCTCTCTCTCTGTGTGTGTGTGTATGTGTGAGGGTGAGGGTGGGGAGCATGTGGGTGTGTGCATGCACTGAGCAACCAAATGATGTAAGGAACATTTACTGTTTTGTTAGACTAGAACTTCTCTCTTCTTTTGGGAAGTGTACTGTACTCTTCTTTCTACTCCTTGTCTCTGTCTAATCAAATGGGAGCTATAATAGCCACAGAGGTTGAAGAAAGGTGGGCTTCTGAGCTAAACTGGCTAATTTCCTCTACTGAAATTAATTTATTGTTCCCTGTTCCAAATTCACTCTTTGTGCCTGCTCTATGAAGATGGATCTGGGCCCTTTAAATGTTTTTCTTTTGCTATTGCTAAAGTATGTCAGTAGAAAGTGCTAGAGAAACATTGTAGTAGGAAAGATTTTTACTTCCCAGTTTCAGTCTGCACCCCTAGCTGTCTCCTGAAGCATGGACAGCTTTCTAGAATCTACCTTCTACAGCACAGGTGGCTTCCCCAGCCCCACTCAGGGGTCTGAAGGACAAGCAGTGGTAAATCTTCTAAGGGGACAGAGCAAAATGGGAAGTTGCCAATGGTTTTGATAAGTGGACAGGGCCTTACATCAGAAGACTGGTGGTGGGCCTCCCCTGGTGGTGCAGCGGGTTGATCGCAGTGCTGTGAAGCTGTCAGCAGCTTCTGCAGCGAGGGTTCGATTCCTGGCCAGCCAGGGAGATTCCCACATGGTGTGGCAGACCTCTCCTGTTGTGTCTGCTGCTCCTCTCAGCGGTGCTTTCAGTCTGTCTGTCTGTTCTGCTCCCTACTGTCTCTGGTAAATCCTCTCACTCTTGCACGCCTCTGGCCTGTGCCCAGCTCTTGTATAAAAATAAATAAATCTTAAAAAAGAAAAGAAGAAGAAGACTGGTGGTGAAGTGTGGGGAAGAGGTGTGTGAATTGCCTCCTGTGAATGGGCACAAACTGTGATGATATTTGTGTCCTATTGAATGCACACTGAAAGTATCCACTGAAGTGAAGAATTTGCAGGTGAAATGGCATAGACCCATAGACTCTGGGTATCAGCCAACCACTGTTCCCAACCAGTACTTTCTCAATGAGCCTATTAGTTTGGTGGGCCTATAAGTGGTTGTAGTGATGCAGGCAAAGCGTGCACTTAACCTGGATTTCCCCTCACCATGGCACACATCTGCTGACATTACTACCAAATGCCTAATTTGTCAACAGTAGAGAACAATATTGAACCCCTGATGTGGCCCCACTCCCCAGGGTAAGATTTATTTATTTATTTATTTATACAAGCACTGGGTACAGCCAGAAGTGCGGGAGAGTGAGAGAATTCACCAGAGCAAGAGTGGGGAACACAACAGACAGAATGACGAAGTACACTGCTGAGGGGAGCAGCGGGCGGCAGGAGAAGTCTGCACGCCATGCAGGACCCTCCTCCAGTGGCCGGGGAGCAGCCGGGGATCGAACCGGTGCTGCAGAGGCTGCGGGCAGCTTCGCAGACCAGCGCTCAACCACTGTGTCACCAGGGGAGGCCCTACTCATAATATTTCTGAGGGGACAGTCTGTGAACTCAAAGAAATGCTTTATCTACCATCAGTGCATCCTGCACAACACTGTCTCTGGTCAGGGAACTCATTTCACAGTTATAGCAAATATAGTGATTATCCATGGCTATGGAATTAACTGATATACCACATACACCACACTTGGAAGCAGATGACTTAACTGAACAGTGAAATGACCTAGTGAAGACTCAATTATGACCTAGTTGGGAAGCAATACCAGGGAAAAATGGGGTTCTGTCTTATGGGATATGTTTTGAAACATAGGCTATTATACATTACTCTATCTTCTGTGACCAGAATATATCTGAATCAAAGTATGAGAGTGTGAGTGGCTCTTCTCACTTTTTCACCCTAGTAACTGCTGTCAGAATTTTCCTCTCTTACCTGAAAACTTTGCTGCTGGTTTGAAGACCTTAGTTCCCAAGGAGAATGCTTTCTTTAGGAGATGCAACAATGGTTCCATTATATTGGAAAGTGAGACAGCCAACTGATCATTTTGGATTCCTTATCTCCCTGAAACAAAAAGCAAAATTAGGCGGGGGCGGTAATCTACTTGCTGAAGTGATTGATCCTCATTACCAAGGGGAAATTGACTTGCTTCTGCATGATGGAACCAGGAGTAATAGTATGGAACAAAGAGGTTCTCTTAGTCCTTTCATGTCATTATAGCAACAGAAATAAAATGTAGAGTGCTTGAGGTCTCAGATCCTTTGGAAAATGAAGATTTGGGTCACTCCAACAAGTGAAGAATCCCAACCAGCTGAGGTTCTGACTTAAGGCAGGAGAAATACAGAGTGGGTAGAGGAAAACAGAAGCCATAGATATAAAATACAGCCTTGTGAACAGTTACACAAATAAGGACTGTAGTATCTTTGCATATTTTCTATTGTTTATCATCTGTATATGTTTATTTGTATCCACTAACATTTTCTTCTTTTCTCTCCTTTCCATATTTATCTTATATTCAGGTAGTCAGAGTTGTATCCTAGAACTTCTGTAACAAAGTACACAACTTGTTTCACAGCAATGGCAATTTATTCTTTCATGGTTCTGGAGGCCAGAATTTAGAAAACAATGTTGGCAGATTTGGTTTCTCAGAAAGGCTTTATGGAGAGAATGTGTTCCATATCTTCTCCCTGTTTCTACTGGCTGCCTCGAATCCTTGGCACTAAATCTCTGCCTCCATCTTGATGTCATCTGCTCCTCTGTGGGTCCTGTTTCAAATGTCCCTCTTCTTCCTCTTTAGGATACCAGTCATTGGACTTAGGGCCCACTCTAAATCCAGGATGATCTCATCTCAAGATTCTTAATTTCATTACATCAGCAAAGACTATTTCCAGATTTCTGGGGGGTTAGGACTTGAACATATAGTTTTGTGACCACAGTGTAACTCAATCACTACAGAAGTTAGCTTTACAATTAGAATTTAGAAAACAGGAACACTGACTGAAACAGTGGAACACTGACTGAATTTGAGGATTAGCATAGCCAGTAATAGACACAAGGACTCCTAGGACTCTGTATCTCCTTATTTTGGGGAAAGGTGAGATGTCACTTGTAGAAGGATACAGTATCATGTTTCATGAAATACGGAGTTGTTTTGTTGTAGGAAGGCGCATATAGGCATTGAGTAGTAAGGTAGCTTTCTGTAGTGCCCAGGGCTCCTACAAGGTGAGCAGATTCTCTATTGTCTGCTTCTTGCAACTCCTGCAGGCCCCCTCCTACCTCCTCCCTGTCACATGGTTTTGTAAGAAAGCCTCCCCATTGAGACACCCCACCTGTGAATTGCTTTCTCCAACATGTGGAGAATGGATTTTCAGTGAATTCTGTCTGAAGCATCATAGCAACTTCTCTGTCACACAGTGAGTCAGAGCTGTGTCCCCTGCAACAAGGCCTGCTGCTCAGCCATGGTGGGGGCTCTTTCTTGGGTGTCCCGTTTCAGCCCTACAGCATCGTGCCTACTCCTTATTTGTATGTTTCCTATGTTTATTAGGGTTTTCTTTATTTCTTACTAGCCAGTCCCCCAATTTTCCAATTCCCTATAATAATTAAAAATTCTTCACATTATGCCATCTCTGTTCAAACTGCCATATAGTTTATGGCTCCCTGTTGGACTCACTATCCCATTTCTTTGGATACTGTGATTGGCTGGAGACAGGTTGTGACCATGCCAAGCCAGAGGGTGTCCCACTCCAGGATTCATTGAGGTGCAGTTGAGGAAAATTCCTTTTCTTATGGTATAACCAGGAGAATGTGGATTGAGGGCAACAAGTTCACATATCCTCATGAGGAAGAAGATAAAACAAAGCTGACAGGGAAAGAGAAGTAGAGCAGAGGGAGTTAAAAAGAGAAGCAAGTAAATAAGTGGAAGGTGGAAATTTACCTCTTAGGAAAGGATAAACAATAACTGATATTGAGGCAGTTGGTTAACCTTAACCTTAAGGTTAACTAACCTTAACTCCCTTCTGGAGGAGTTCTTTATGACATCTGTTAAATAAATCATTTTCAAAGATCCTCAGGTCCATTAGGTTTTATCATAAAATCTCTATCCATATTCAATATGTGACCTCTTTTCTAATACACTAATATGTTTTTTTGAAAAGTGAACAGTAGTGTCTTGAAAAGTTTGTATTTAAAGAAAAAATTAAATCTAAAAACTGAAAATGATTACAGAAAAATGTTAACCATTAAAAACTAATGGCTATAATCATATCAGCAAAATGAAGTAAAAATTAATAGATATATGATGAGAAACTCAGAGTATGTACACCAATAAATCTCTCTGAATTATTGATGGAACAGATAAAAATTAGTAGAGCTATAGAAGCTATAACTAACAAAACATCTTGTTATATGCTTTAAGGAAGAAAGTCTGAAAATTCATGAACTAAAGTATTCATGAGTATTCATTAAATTAGAGAAAGAGGGCTTCCCTGGTGGCCTAGGGGCTAAGTCTCAGCACTATGACCTCTGAGGCCTAAGTCTGATCCCAGCCCAGGGGGCTAATCCACAGATGGCACACAGACCTCTCCTGTCTCACCCGCTGCTCCCCTCAGCAATGTTTTCGGTCCTTCTGCCTGTTCTGCTCCCTATTCTGTCTCTGGGGAATCCTCTCACCCCCCACACCTCTGACATGTACCCTAGTTCTTGTATGCATAAATAAAAGAATCTTTAAAAAAAAAAAACCACCAAAACCCCTTTCCATGGCAAGTGTTATTGAATTAAGATGTGGTATCTGTCTTATATAAAAGTATGACCCCCCTCAGATGGGTCAAATCTGTGAGCCAACATGATAGAATTTCTATCCTGAGCAATGCTGCAGAAGACACTTCAAATTCTTCCTTATCTCCCCATGCAGACTGTCATTTTACTGTGAACTCTTTTTTTCTTTGAGGAGTTAAAGTTATTGGTCAGGTGTTGGTGCCCCCACCTTGAAACCATACCTTGATTGGATTTGTGATGATTTTGTGTTTCTCCTCTGCTGTTAGTTTCTTGGGACTCAATTCATTCTAGTTTTCCTCTGAGATACAGTTTCATATGTAAGGATTGATTTTAGCACATTTTCTAGGTCTGCAAACTAAACATATGTAACCCGTATTTTCTAGCTCATTCTTTCATCACAATCTTCCTTAATTTCCTTTGCCCCAAGAACCTCAAACTTTCAAAGAGGTTTGCAGAGTTTCTTGCCTTTGTATCTTCCATTTGGAAAATTAGCATCTTTACCCCCCTTCCTACTCTTTGTCTTGTGCTTGTTCTGCTTGCTCCTGAAGGCTTTCTCCCAGCATTCTCTTCTCACCATTTTAGTAGACAGGTTCTGTGTTAATTTAGCTGTGGAGTGGGAAGGGACTTTGGAGATCCATTCAGTTTTATAAATAAGAAAAGAAAGCTCACACTATTTTTCCTACTAGTTTCCTCCGGGGCATGGTTCTGCATCAGTTGTTTCCTTTCTGAACTCCACTACCCATTCGGTAAATAGGTTCGCTGCCTGTGACAACACATTAAAAGGAAACGAGAAACAAGACTGCCACCGTGTGGTGTGAAGCTTGGATAGACAGGAAGGCTTTATACCCAGCAGTGGGAAAATTGTGCAAGGTCGGTTTCCCTTAATAATAACAGTAACTGCAACTTTCACCATTGTTGCTACGATCAATTTAGTACAGTGTTGTGGAATCCTCTTGAACCTATATCAGGAACTCCCAGCACAGCCATTAGATCTAGCTGTGGAACTGCCTGAAGTCCCAGGAATATATCGTTGATAGATGTCCACGGATTGAGAGAGATAGATAAGGCTCTTAGGGATGTGTGCATGTTCTTAAAATAGGCTTATATATGCATGCCTTTATTTTATAAAACCAAACTAAGTAAAATAATGTATTATAGTGTATTATAGTCTTAAAATTCTCTTTTCCTGTCCTTTTTCACAGGCAGATACTTTTAGCATGAAAAGCATATTGTGTCAATGAGATAATTTAAATAAGATTTAGTAAATGCTAAATGAAGCAAATATTTAAATGTTAAATTTTAATGTAAAGTTGTTTAAGTAGTTACGTAAGTTTTGCTCTAGTTACAGAGCCACAGAAATGTGTGTTGGAGTCTATTTTTAGTTAAACATGAAGTGGAGGCGCAAGGGATTTCCTGCTCGAATTATATAGAGGTCAACTCTGGATGTGATGCTTCTAGCAAACAGGTGTAGGGCAAGAAGCAAGGCAATAAAAATAAATTCGCCAAAAATTACTGTATAGTTGATATTCTTATTCTACATAACTGCAAATTTCTCATCCAAGTACTCATGGGTCTGCCCTACTTCACCTGGAATTGTTGAGAATGGCCAATGGATCCCAAATTAGCAACTCTGCCCCTAGTGGCCTTAAAGGGTAAGACAAGGGCTGCTCCCCGTAAAACTGCTTGACGTTCTTACCGCCATAAAGGAGCAATCTCCTTTATTCATTGGAAGCAGCTGAAAAATATATTATCAGCATTTTATATTTTTAAAACTTAATAATCTAGACTATTTGAGATAAACTGAAAATATGAACAGAGGGCTGACTGGATGGGCACTGGCCTCATGGTGTAGTCAAGAACTTGAGCTCTGGAGTTAGACATATTTGGATTCAAATCCCAGGTGGTGACTTTTGTTAAGAGATTTGAGCCCTCCAGTCTTCAGTTTCCTCATCTGAAAAATGGGCTAGTACTGCCCATCCACTGGATTACACGGAAAAGTTCCGCTCGCTGCATAGCAGTGCTTAGCGATCACTCGGTGCTGGGACGCAGACCGGTGGAATCACCCGGCAGCAGAGATTTGTGCATGCGCTGAGTGTGCTTACAATGACGCTATGAAATGTCATAAAGAAAAGCCTACTTTCTATTGTATTTTTATGCACCCATGGAAATAGTATGTCATTTAAAAGTAACGGATGCTGCTAGTGGGTTTCTGAAAAGCATCTCAATGATGTCTCCATTGAAGCCCCAGGTGTTTGCCTGGAGCTTGGAATTTCTTAGTTCAGCACCCAAAAAGAATTGGTTGCCTGGTGATAAATTCAGGCTGAACTGGTGAACAAAGTACCAATTTTCTAGTTAGATGATCCCAGGTGATATTTTCAGGACTTTCTCTTATTAGCTGTATGTCCTTGAGCTTCAGTTTCCTCATATGTTAACATAAAAACAGGAGCATGCACTTACATACTGTTTAGTGTATAGTAGAGTGATTACATTATCCTAATTATGGACATAATGCCAATAAGCACCTATTCTGGAGCAAATCTCAACACATCTATTTTGCTCTGTTGAGAATATTTGATGATAATGATGGTGGTCTCAGAAACCCCAGGATTAGGTACCTGGGAAGTTGATTTACAGATCCATTGTGTCTGAAGAATAGAAAAATAAAAATACAGGGAGAGGGTGGTTTTGACAGCATTCCGGTCATCAATTTATTGCTTCTCTGCTCCAAATCCAACCTATTGCCTGCTCAACTCTAAATCCACTGTTCTTTCTGGAGCTGTATTTTATAAGCCATCTTTTGCAGATGGCAGATGCTCAACTTTGTCAGTAGAGGGCACAGGAGGGACACTGCAAGAGGAAGGGGCTCCCTCCTGATTCACCTATAGTAGTGCTACCAGCAGCCCAGGCTATTGCTGCTGGAGAGACAGCCAGCAGTGTTTGATGGTCAACAGAACACACCACCTCCCCAGCACCTCTTCTGGAGATTATTCCAGGGTGAGGCACCTCCTTTGGAGGCTTTCCTGTGTAGGATTCCCAGAGAATAAATTCCTAGTATGTCTCAGCCATGGTTCCCAGTTTACCAGGCTCTGCTCACTGTACTCCAAAACAGGTGTTCTCTGCATGCTGGTCCCAGTTGAAATTGCTCGCTTGCCAGGCCTCTGCTCAGACCAGCTGTGAGCCAGCCCTGTTATAGAACAATCAGGGATTGTTTCTGTCCAGTGTCCTTTCTGAAAAAGCCTAAGTCCTAGCCTTGGAAAGAGGAACTTTTCCAAATTTTTTCCCCCCCAGGAAGAGACTCCTTCAGCCCCAGGCATTTCCCTTTCTAGCTATTCTGCTGTAGTTAATAACATTTTAAATTAAACTTTCCTTATTCAAATTATTATATGAATTCTATCCTCTGATTGGATACTGACTACACAGTTGGATCCTTCATTTTTCCTCTGTGAAAACCTAATCAACTATATTCTAGCATGAATTTTGTGACCAAATTTCCTTTAGCTCACATCTTCCTGGGACAATCATGTCCCTTTTGTCAGACCATCTGTGGCTCACATATATAAATTCCACTAACTATCAAATCAATATTAATGGCAGTCTGACATGTTAGTAGTTAGTCCGATATGTAATGGTTATTAGCCTGTTTGACTAGACTGATTTGCACCATCCTCTTTACAACTCTGGCTAACACCACCCAGCTGAGATGAAGAGAAAAGCACCATGGAAGATGTGGCACTGAATTGGACTTTGAAGGATAGAATTTTACCAAATGAAAATGCAGCCAATATGGTGGAAATATGTCAGGCATAATGAAAATGTGCACAGGGAAGCAAGACTGTTTCCCTGGAATGAACATGTTGGCTAAGGAAGAAGTGGAAATAGAATTGGAAGGAAGGTAGAAGTCAGATCATGAAAGATCTTGAATGCTAGAGAAAGGAACATGAAGAGATGCCATGTATTGACTACGTAGAATTTGGCAAGGTAGAATAAATTAAATTGGAATGGGATCTAAAACCTAATCAAAGATACTGAGAAAACTATTATAGTAACCAAAATATGGGGCAATCTGGGCCTATAACATACAATGGCCAAGTATGGGATATAAAGGAGGGAATATATGTGTAAAAACTATGTAAAGGAAGACTAGTAGATACTGAATGGTGGATATAAGAGAAGAAATCCTCATAATGTAGGAGACCAGTTTGTGTGTGTGGCATAGAAACAGGGATCAAGGGGGATATTTGATGCTGGATTGTCCAACCCAGCTGGGATATGCTGTGAGGAATGAAAAATCCTGATAATAAATGTAACTGGTGTGCTCATGTCATCAAGTCACTATTTACCTGTTATTATCCATTCTTTTATTGCCTCTTTAAAAAGTGTTCATTGGGGGAAGTTCTTATTCCCTAGAATGAAAACTTGGCAAGACCTAAAGCTTTTGTGTTAATTCTCAGTAGTTAGTTCACAAGGTCACAGAGTCTCAACTAAGTAATTAGAATGGCCAACCCAAGATATTAACAGAAGAGCTGGACTATATTCTGTGTTCAACCTCAACTAGCCATCACAGGCCTACCTGGGGCTAGAAGTGGAAATGGGGCACATGCTTTACCTTATCTGTTTCATTTCCCTTTTTTCTTTCCTTGATTCTTATCCCTGCCAATATCTGACCCCCAAACATTGAAACCGGAAGGAGTCCAGAGACTCATAAAGGGAAAGGAAAGAACTTTCATTTACAGAGTATCATTATAGTCCAAGCTCAGTGCTCGGGGACTGGCAGGTTCTACAGCCAACCTTTCTTTATTTCTTTTTTTAAAGATTTATTTATTCATGCATAAAGAACTGGTGTACAGGCCAGAATTGCGGGGGGTGAGAGGGTTCACCAGAGACAGAGTGTGGAACAGAACAAGCAGACTGACTGAAATACACTGCTGAGGGGAGTAGCAGGCGAGACAGAAGAGGTCTGCCGCGCCATGTGGGATTCTCACCGGCAGGCCAGGATCGAAGCTGCACGCTGCAGAGGCTGCAGACAGCTTCATAGTGCTGTGCTCAACCGCCTGTACCGCCAGGGAGGCCCTACAGCCAATCTTTCTCCTGTAGGCACTGTCCCTTGTCCCAGGGAGATGAGTTTCCATTTCAGGTGGCTGCTTGATGCTTTATCCATGGACTTGAGCTTAATGCTCACATCCCTTTACCTCTCCAGTGACTTCATGCTTGTGCAAGACAAGCTACTGTGCTGAACCCCAGTTCCCAGTGCTGGCTCTGCCACAGAGGAAGTTAACCTCTATGGCTTCAGAGGAGGCAACCCTCCCCCAACCTACCACTGCAGAAAGAACACCTGAAGCACTGAGCAAATTTAGTGAAACTCCAACCAGTAGGATAGCAAGTTCCTCCTTCCCTCCTTGGGATTGGGGTAGGATATACCTCACAGCTCAGTCCCTTATCACCCACAATACTTCCTTCTGTAGATGTTCCTTCCACAAAACTCTCCATCCTCTACCCATTTCCTGTCTCTGATATTCTTGGTTTGGTTAAAGGATTCAAGAGTCAGGAAACCAATTTTTCTGGATCATTTTCTTTTGTAAGTTCTTCATAAGGAGTTCTGTCATGAATCTTAACATCTGCTATGTCTCACGGGCCACTTCAATTTGAATAGTCTCTTACACAAGATGAATCCTACTGGTATTTGTTTTTTTCTGAAATTTTTTTATAAAGAATCAAGTCAATGATCATTTGTATCAATTTATTTTAATAGATGCTAACTATATTTATATACTAAAATTGCATATATATTTTTCACTCTCATTTTAAAGGACATTTTGAGACAGCTTTCATAGATTTGTTTCCAATCACTGCTGGAACAAATTGCCACAAAATCAGTGGCTTAAAAACAGCATGCATTTATTATTTGATGGTTTGAGGGGGTCCAACATTTGAAATTCTTGTCACTGGGCTAAAATCAAGGTGTCAGCAGGACTGTATAACTTCTGGCAGCTCTAGGGAAGAATCTGTTTACTATTGTTGCCAACTTCTAAAGGTTTACCAGCATTTTGGCTCCCGGCTACTCTTTATCTTCAAAACCAGACATGGCATGGAGTTTTTCTCCTGTACCCTCACTCTGGGACTGACACTTCTGTCTCCCTATTCCCCATTTAAACAATTCATATGCCTGCATTGGGCTTACAGGGAAATCTCAGATCACTTCCCTCTCTTAAAGTCAGTTGCTATTGATTGGCAAGATTAATTCTACCTGCAGCCTTAATTCTCTTTTGGCATGATTATCAGTCCAGGTTGAGCCAGAGAAGCAGAACCAGTAGGAGATACATACTGAGAGATTTATTGCAAGGATTTGTTTTATGCTATTGAGGGGACTGGCTAGGCAAGTCTAAATATGTAGAGCACGTCATCAGGAAGGGCAGAGAGAGCTTTTGGGCATAGACTGAAATTGCTATCTACAGGTGGGATTACTTTTTCTTTGAGAAAGTTTCAGCTCTGTTTTTAAGATTTTTAATTGATTGAAATATTTAAATTCTCTAGGACAATCACCTTTACTTATGCACAATTTTAACCGATTATGTACTTTTAAATATCATATGATTTCACTCTTACAGGGCAGATAAAGAATCAAAGCAACCAAACAAACAAGCAAAAAAAAAAAAAAAAAACCCATTCAATTCTGACAATGTAATCATGGTTACCAGAGGGGAAAGCAGGATAGGGGAATCAGTGGAATGGGTAGAGGGTATTGATTGGATGGAGATGGGGTTATTAGACCTGTGGTGGTGGATGTAGTGTGGTATCTACAGCTGTTAAGGTGTGAAGCTGTATACCTGAAACATAGTGTTGTAAACCCATGACACCTCATAAAAACAAACAAAAAAACCAGAAAACAAAAATCTAGGGACGATAGCTTAGCTACCCTGACGTGTCAACTAGACCATTATAGTCTAACTTTTGTCAACTTTGCATCCATCCAGACCTCCATAAACCAATCTTAACCTACCAATGAAGACAATGACAAAGTCATACTTCCACTTGACACCATGCATCCTGTGTACAAACAGAAACACAATAACACTTTCTTTAGGAGAAGATGCGGAGTTCATGGGTGACATTTACTCTTCTGTTTGATATACTGTAACTTGAGTACAGGATATAAAGTTAACTGTTATCAGTATATCATATGTTAGATGATAAGGGGATAAGAGAAGAAAACAAAAATAATTGCTTAAAGCACATACAAACAGACTTGTGACAAAATGAGGAAGAAATACTCATAACTATTATTGCTCTAACTTCTGCAGCTGAGTGCAGGGCCATAGCTGGTATTCATAGATAACTTCATCTCCTACATAGTCCATATTCCCTTTGTTCTCAGCAGACACCTCAGCTGGTCATGGCTCTTTGATTGGTGGGGTGACTCAAGTCTTCATTCTGGAAGAATCGATATGATAGTAGCCCTGCATGAACTAGATTGTTCTAATTTCCATTTACTCAATTACAAAGTACAATGGCTAATTTTAACATGTCAACTTGACTGAGTCATAGGGTGCCCAGATATTTAGCTAACCATTATTTCTGAGTATGTTCATGATGGTATTTCCATATGATGCTAGCATCTGAATAGGTTGATTCAGTAAAGCAGATCTTTCCCCAGTGTGCTGGACATCACCCAACCCCCTTGAAGGTCTGAATAGAACAGTGCAGCAGGGCAAGAGAGAACTCATTTTTTTCCTAATTGATTGAACTGGGACACAGGTCTTCTGTTACCCTTAGATTAGGATTTATACCAGTAGTTCTCCCAGGTCTCAGGTTTTTGGACTCAGACTGAAAGTACACCATTCCACCCTGCAGATGGAGATTGTGGAACTTCTTAGCTTCCAAAATTGAATGAGTCAATTGTTCACAACAAATCAATTACTGTATGTGAAATCATCTGAAATCATGCATGTATGTATATATAAATCATATCCACAGATCAGATTATGTAATATATATAAATCAAAACACAATCACTAGGGCCTCCCCGGTGGCGCAGTGGTTGAGCGCTGGGTTGTGAAGCTGCCCGCAGCCTCTGCTGCACCGGTTCGATCCCCGGCTGCTCCCCGGCCACCAGAGGAGGGTCCCACAAGCTCGCAGACCTCACCTGCCGCCCGCTACTCCTCCCAGCAGTGTACTTCGGTCCTTCTGCCTGCTCTGCTCCCCGCTCTGGCTCTGGTGAATTCTCTCGCCCTCCTGTGTTTCTGACTGTACCCAGTGCTTGTATAAATAAATGAAAAGAAAAATCTTTAAAAAGAAAAACAAAAAAGCACAATCACTATATGAAAATCATATACATCCTATTGATTCTGTTTCTCTGGAGAACCCTACCACATAGGCCCAATAGCACATTCGACCCTCATTATTCAGATTTTTTATCTGTAAATATATAAGTACTTTAAACTTTATTTATAACCCCAAAATTAAATACTTTCAAGCTTTTGTGATCATTCACGATTATGCAGAGTTGAGAAAATTTTGAATGGGCCTCTGTACGTGTTTCTAGGTCAGGTTACAAACAAGGTTCCCCCAGCTCTTGCTTCAACTCTTTTACCGGCATAACCGGAGGAGGCAGCCAGTAGAGGGTAGTACAGTGCAGTGCAAGACGTTCCAGGGCTGGGGTCAGTTGGACAAAGTTTGAATCCCAACTCTAGCGCCTCCTAATAGGGCAGTCTCAGGCAAGTCACTTAATGCTTCTGAACCTCATTTTCCATGCAAGAGAAATCAAAACATTTTCAAACGAGGACATGTATGTGAATGGTCTTAATAGCACTATAGTAACTTCAAACTAGAAACATCCTAAATATGTATCATTTGGTGAATGAATAAACAAAATGATATACATGCGAATTGAACAATAAAAATGAACAAGCTGCTCATACTTCTATCGACACAGGTGATTTGCAGTGAATATCTAGATAAATCAAAGCAGTCGTAAAAGACTGCATGTCGTACGATCTGTTTAATAAGGAATTTCTGGGAGATGTAAAATTTTAGGGATGGAAAATAGTAACATTTCAGTGGTTTCTTTACATACAGGTGAGTGGGAAGAGCAAGTACAATCAGGCATAAGGGAATACTTTGAGATAGTGTGTTTTGGTTACATAATGGTTACATAATGATGGAAATGTATTAAAATTAAACAAACTAAAGGAAAAATACATAATGCAAGAAAATATTTACATTGTTTAAAGTAAAAAAAAAAAACCCACAAGTGCTTATAATTAATGAGGAGCCCTGAAAAATCCTTAAGGAAAAGGTAACCCAAATGAAAATTAGGCAAAGCATCAAAACATACAATTTGTGTAATTAAAAAGAGAACCTATAAATAAGTGTGAGGTGCTCAATTCACTTATAACTAAAAAAAAAAGCAAATTAAAACAAACATGACATGGCATGTTTCACCTTGGATTAGGAAAGTTTTTTAAATTAAGCTTTTTATTTGAAGGTAATTGTAGATTCATATGCAGTTGTAAGAAGTAATGCAGGGAATTCTATGTAAACTTTACCCAGGTTTCTCCAATAGTAACATATTGCAAATCACCAGCACAACAACAGAACCAGGCAATTAACACTGATACAGAAAAGATACAAGCTATTCCCCATCACCACTGGATACTCCACTTTGCCCTTTTGTAGACGCACCTGCTTCCCTTCTTCTCTATCCCTTGCTTATCTCTTGGCAACCATTAATTTGTTCCTCATTTCTATAATTTAGTCATTTCAAGAATGTTACATCAATGCAATCACACATTCTGCAACCTTTGGGGATTCATGTCACTTAGCACAATTCTCATCCAAGTTGGTGCATGGATTAACAGTTCATTCCTTTTTATTGCTGAGTAATATTTTATGGTTTGGATGTACCACAGTTTATTTAGCCATTTATCTGTTGAAAGATATTTGGGTAGTTAGCAGTTTGGGCTATTATGAGTAAAGTTAGTAATGCTTTAGTTCTTATTTGTTTCTTCTCCTTCTTTCTCATCCTTTTACTTTTTCTTTTTCCTCCTTCTTCATGGCTGAAGCTTTCTATTTCTTCGTTGAGGCTTTCTATTTTGTTTGAAGTATGCTTTTAATTACTCACTGAAGCATTTTTATCATGATTGCTTAAAATATTTATTCAATAATCCTAATATCTCTGTCATCTCAGTGCTGGCATCTATTGATTAACTTTTCAAAAAATCTTGTTTTTTTAGAGCACTTTTAGGTTCACAGCAGAATTGAAAGGAAGGTGCAGTATACCATATACCATATTTCCCCCCACATGCATAGCTTCCCCATTATTAATACCTACACCAGAGTGATACATTTGTTACAATTGATGAACCTGCACTGACTGACCCATCACTATCATCCAAAGTCAGTAGTTCACGTTAGAGTTAGCTCTTGGTGCTGTTCAGTGTGTGGTCGGAAAAATGTGTCCTGACAGTCACCATTACAGTGTCATACAGAATATTTTCACTGTCCTAAATGTCCGCTATGCCCTGCCTATTCATCTTTCCATCACCTTCCATACAAATTTAAGGTTTCTTCACATCTTGCCATGGTTTGATAGATTTTTTTTTTAGTGCTCAATAATATTCCATTCCCTAGATGTGCCAGTGTTTATTTACCCACTCACCTACTGAATAACATCTTGGTGTCTTCCATATTTTAAAAATTATAAATAAAATGGTTATAATCATACATGTGCAGATTTTTATGTCGACATAAGTTTTCAGTGTTTTAGTTATATGTGAAGGTCTACCATTGCTGGATTATATACCCTTTTATTAGCTTTGCTCCTTTATTGAAGTTCAACTGATTGTAGCTTTGTGTGTCTATTCTGGACTTTTTATTCTGTTCCATTGATCTTACTTGTCTTTCACCAATACTACACTGTCTGGTTTACTATAGTGAGTTTTGAACTTGTGCAGTGTCAGTCCTTTAACTGTTTTTCTTCAATATTGTGTTGTCTATTCTGTGTCTTTTACACCACCTTATAAACTTTAAACTTAGTATGTGGTTACACCCAGAATAACTTGCTTAGGTTTTAATCAGGATTGCATTCAATCTATAGATCATGTTAGGAAGAGCTGACATCTTGACAATATTAATTCCTCCTAACTATGAACATGGAATCTCTCTTCATTTATTTAAGTCTTTGATTTCATTAATCAGTTTTGTAGTTTTCCCCACATAGATATTATGTATATTTTGTTAGATCTGTATATAATATTTTATTATTGGATTACTGTAAATGGTATTTTTTTCAACTTTAAATTTCTACATGTTCATTGATTATATCTAGGAAAGCAACTGAATTTTGTCTATTAATCTTATCTCCTCCAACCTTCCAATAACTGCTTATTAGTTGCAGGAGTTTTTGGTCACTTCTTTCAGATTTTCTGCATAGGTAGTCATGTCTATGGAAACAAATAATTTTACTTCTTCCTTATCAATCAGAACACTCTTTGTTTTCTTGCCTCATTGCATTAGGTAGGCTGTCCATATTAACTAGGTCTTAAAATTTATTTTAAGATCTTTATCTGATTTCAGAGACATATCTGTTTAATAGAAAATGTACAGTCTTAAATTGTACTTAGCAGTCTGAATAAGGTATATTTACTTCATCTTCCTGAAAATAGGAGTGTTCTGCAAAAGTTCTAAAATTTAATAATACTGAATATTGTCAAGGATGTGAGGAAGAAGAAATTGGTACTGAATGTGTAAACTTTTTTCAAATTTTGGTGAGAGCAATTTGATAGTAGTCATCTAAAAATTTTAACATTACCAGCCATTCTACTTGTAAGAAGCTGTTCTACACAAATGCTAACATGGGGACATAAAGACAATAGACACTAATTTTAGCATTGTTTGTATAGGGAAAAATAATTAGAAATAATTTCTAAATAAAGAGAAATTGTTAAAAATATTATGGTATCCATATAATACCATTATAGTAGCCATGACTTTTTAGTATATAAAACAGCATGTTCTCATTTTTTTTATATAAAAATTATGGAATGGCTTTTCTTGCTGCTTAGAACTGACAACTCAGATTATAAACTGTGGACAAAAAACCCTTAAGTATCTTATCCTACAGTGACATTTTCCAAGGAAGTGCAAACATTTTGTGGGCTGACATCTCTATTAGGGTTTATCAACAACTGGACAGATTAGCTGTACTACCTCCAATCACTATTGCTGTGAATCTCACCTTCTTCCAATATCCCTTTTGCAAACCTATAAACAGAGGATTTAGAGATAGTAGTAAGGCAGGGAAAGAGTCTTTAAAGGTTGTTTGTTTATGTAAGTGCTGTATTTTACTCCATTGACTTCCCATGAAAAAATGAAGTTGAATTTTTGCCCCCTTCACAAGTCAGGTTATGGAGGAAGGCTAGGACAACTGCTCACAGATGTGGTGGGTATCTAAAGAAAGAAGAGAAGACTGGCATCTCATTCCCAATGGAATTTTTGGGGTTGATTGTATACAGTTGTTTTAAGAATCTGCCCATGTGCCTATATAAACAGGGGAAAACAGAACTGAAGACAGATGTCAGAGAGATGAGAGCTGACCACAGGGTCAAGAGATACCAATGGCAAGAAAGCAGGGGCTGAAGGGCCTCCCTGGTGGTGCAAGAGGTTAAGCACAGCACTGTGAAGCTATCTGCAGCCTCTGCATCATGAGTTCGATCCCCGGACCAACCAGAGAGCAACCCACATGTAGCAGCAGACCTTTCCTGACTTGCCCACTGCTCCCCTCAGTAGTGTATTTCAGTCAGTCTGCCTGTTCTGTTCCCCTCTGTCTCTGGTGAATCCTCTCAACCCCGCACCTGTGGCCTGTACCCCAGTTCTTGTATGCATAAATAAATAAATCTTAAAAAAAAAAGAAAGCAAGGGTTGAAAGAATTGGGAAAGCTAAACATGAAGATGTAGAGGCAAACTCTAATTGTGGGAATTATGTGGAAGGGTGACTTCACTGCGTCCTTTTCCCTGCAGAAGAATGCACTCTTGTGTCCAAATGAGAGGACATATTGTGACCCTTGCTACATAGAGGACATTCAGAGCAAGCAAGAAGCAACAGTACACAGAGGACCACAGCTGGGTACTGTCAATAAAGACTCATCGTTGGACACACTGCATTTCAGTCCCCACCATCAGAGGAATAAACTCCTGACTAAGGTAGATCTAGACTTAGACCAGAGCCCCTTCCCTTCACTCTGATTCAAGTTAGTAAATTGGTGGAGGAACCAAAGAGAAAATGCTGTGCAGGACCCATGGAGCCACAGGTCATGGTTGAGGAGGAGAAAAGATTTAACATCAAATGTAAGATTTAGGCTTCAAAGTGGACAATACGACTGGGGCCTCCCTGGTGGCACAAGGGGCTAAGACACAACCTATGAATCTATCTGCAGTCACAGCAGCACGAGTTTGATCCCCAGCCAAGGAGTTACCCACATGGCACAGCAGACCTCTCCTGACTCGACTGCTGCTCCCCTCAGCAGTGTATTTCAGTCAATCTGCCTGTTCTGTTCCCCACTCTGTCTCTGGTGACTCCTCTCACCCCCTCACCTCTGGCCTGTACCCCAGTTCTTACATGTACAAATAAATAAATCTTAAAAAAAAATAAAGTGGACAATACTGAATTTGTCTTTAATAACAAAATGTTGGAAATGTTGTAGTGTCTGCCCTAGAGATCATTAAGAATTTGCTCCCACTAAGAAAAGGAGAGTCAACACAGCAGAGCAATGGTAGGAACATTAAACTGGTTTATGTTTCTTACTCTTTGAAGTTACAGCTGTTAATTGACATGTGATATACATATGTATATGTGTGTGTTAGTCTACATGTATGTATTTCCCCCAAAACACAAAAGCTATTTGGAAGGATCTTACTCCATTAAACAATAACCCACAAACTGGTATATTAAAGATCATGTTTATAATGAATAAGGTTTTTTTTTTTTTTTTTTTTAGAGGCATGTTTTATTTATTTATTTATTTGTTTGTTTGTTTGTTTTGTTTATACATGCACTGGGTACAGTCAGAAGCGCGGGAGGGTGAGAGAATTCACCAGAGCCAGAGCGGGGAGCAGAGCAGGCAGAAGGACCGAAGTACACTGCTGAGGGGAGCAGCGGGCGGCAGGAGAGGTCTGCGCACCATGTGGGACCCTCCTCCAGTGGCCGGGGAGCAGCCGGGGATCGAACCGGCGCCGCGGAGGCTGCGGGCAGCTTCGCAACCCAGCGCTCAACCGCTGCGCCACTGGGGAGGCCCTGAATAAGGTTTTTAATTTGGAAATAAACAATTTCCTTTATAAACAATGACTATACACATTAAATTCTCTCTGTAAGTTTCAAAAAGGTGAATAAGCCCAGAAAATTGGTGAAAAAAATCTTTCATATTTACATCCCACACATCCCCATGCTTTGAGTCCCCACCTCTTTGCTGCACCTCCCCCTGCAGTGACCTTCACTGCTGTGCTGGTCCGCAGCACCTCTTGATTAGCAAGCTGCAGTCTTTTGCTTATAGAATTCCTAAGGTTATGTCCTGTATAAGGCAAATTTTAATGTCAAGATCTCTGGAGGACTGACTGACTGCAAGGGCAGGAACTGGTCTCAAGATGATCAAAGCAGTGGTCTCTTACTTCCTGGCAATGATATTCGCTCTTGTCACATTTCTGCTCAGTTGACAGCTGTCATTCTTCTACCTGACTTTGTGACAGCTGACTCCCTCTTCTCCCAGGGATTTCTGTCCTTTTCTCTGCTGACTGTGGGACATTATAGTGGTGATCTTTTTATACTAAGCATAGAAAATTCTCTTATTTCAGATGACTTATTCTTAGAAAGGGGTTTCTCACAACATAGTAATTTGTTTCCTGAGATATTATTCTTTCAGCCCTCAGTAGCTAGTTCAAAAGATGGTCGAGCTCAGTTTCTCATTCTTCCTGAAGCAAATGCTGTGTTCAATACCCATGCCCTATTCCAGTTTGATCACTACACTGCATTTCTTTTTACTCAAGCTGCTATTTTTCTTTTGGTCTCCACCATTCTTTTGCCATTCAAAATTGCTTCGCAGACCTGCAGATTATCAGGTTTATATGTCTCACAACTCTAATTATAAAGCGAGTTCAAGTTATTATCAGAAAAAAGTTAACAGATTTGTTTTAATTTGGTAACAAGGTGTTTTGAGAATAAAATCTTTCTCGTGAGTCATACAGACTGGAATTTTTAAATAAAGGTTCTTAGGGATGAAATGGAAAAGCAAAACTTCAGAAATAAGTTTACTCCTTCCTCCACAGATGCAGTTTTAAATTTTTTCTTACATTCTCCTTCAGTCCTTGTTCAAGAACAAATATCATTTTTTTAAAAAATTACAAGATTATCCAAAAGAGATAATGATATGAAATAGTGGAAAATAGAGAAATGCCTCTCGACCCATTATATTCTTTCTTTCTTCAAAGGGTAGACTTCCTAATGTGGGCAAAAGAAAAAGACAGTTAAATTTAAAATTCAATACAATTAGTGGTCTAGGAAATCATTGGTGGGGTGTAAAATAAAAGCAGTTTGGCCATCTATATGAAGAGTCTAAAGTTGGTCACACTAATTAACCCAAAATTATAATTCTGGAAGTTGCAGACAAAGGTCCAAGATGGCATCATGGCTTATGGTGAAATGTTACAATTCTAAACATTATCTAAATATCTGGAAATCATGCAATGGTTAGCTATACTGTGAATGGTATAAATAAAATAGGATGAAATATTAAATCTTTGGAAGCTTTTCACAGTGTCATGCCTTGGGTCACCATCCTCTTTTCAGCCCCATTTTGTTTATTCAGTTGTTGGAGAGATGATTCCCACACCAGGGGCAGAATGGTAAATAAGTAGATATAAATATATCATTTATTTTTTAAATTATTTCTAAATATTATGTAACATGTGGAAAGGAAATCACTCTAATGAGAGAGTTTTTGAAGAATGTCATATTCTATTTTTTTCTGATAGGACCAGCAGAAGTTTTAAAACTAATCATGATACCAACAATTTCTGGGACTTTCTACAATATACAGTTGAGACTGGATGGGCATTTATCCAAACAAGTACCAGCAGTCTGGTTCAAAAACCACTGGATTTTTTCCTCTAGAATCACGACTTTTTTTTTAATGCTGAAATGAACTAGAGAAATCTTGCTGAAGAAATCAAGGCATAAAGAGATTAAATGATTAGCTGGAGGTCAGAACAATGTTATGGCAGAGGCCCCAAAAGCTCAGACTTGTCTATGAGCTTTTGATAATATCACTGTTAAACAAATTACTCTAATAATGTAAAATGTACCTGATATAAAATATTAGAAAAGAGTGGAATTCGGGTATCACAGGCTGTGAATTGGTTGTTGAGATTCAAAAGACAAGGAAAAAGGCAAGCTAGATTCTGAAGACAGAAAATTTATAAACTAATTGAGGGTAAGGCCTCTAAGATGATCCAATGGGCTTGGCAAGTGAGAAAGAAGAGTTAAGCCCAGCTACCACAGGGCATGGTTCATGATCTTTAGCTATCAAGTTCTGTCAGTTATAGTTTTGGTGTTGAGCTTCCAGATAGGTAAGTCTCTACTGATATACCAATCATATCCTGAAATATATTTTGCTAAGACCCAAGAATACATGTTTGCAAAATGACTGCTCATATCAGTGTATCAGAATGATGACCCACCATACATTGTCCATCTTCCAGCGGCCTGAGATCCAATTTCAGTTTTAGGAAAATAAAGGTACCCAGAATAACCACCTTGGCCATATATTTGGGCAAATGAGCAAGACATTACTTGCCCAAATATATGGCCACATTACCTAAAAATGTGTTAGCCTGGGGTAGAGACAGCTGAGAGTGCTACCACAAATGCATGTGGAGGTATCTGTGGCCTTGTGACTGAAGTGTGACAGGGCCAGCCAGCACGTCCAGAAGCCCTCTCTACTGGGGACTGGTAGAGTTGATGTTTTTCAGAATGTATGGCTCCTCTGCCCTTCTAGGTACTTGCAGAGAAGATACTCTGCAACTCCTGGAGAGGAAGACCCATACGGGAGGTCAGGAAGGTGTAATTTTCTTAATCTGCTTCCAGTACAAGTGCAGGGCCCTGAACACAGCGGACACTCAGTGATGTTGCATGGAATGAAATGAGCTGCAATATACAGTCATACTAAGATGCATTCTTTTTCACAATTTTTTTTCATTTCAAACATGGTATGCAGCTGAACATTTTGTTTGATAATCAACAATATTCTTGATATTATCCATGCTGGGCTCAATTGTCATTATAATCTCTTTTAAAAATTATAATCTGATTCAGCATTGGAAAATACTATTTTGTTATAAAGAGGCATGGAAATAGAGAAGCAATGTGTAGGAACAAAGATAATTATCATTAGAGATATAGCCATAGTTCTGTAAGCAACATTCAAGGGCTTTACAGATCTTAAAACATGAATTAAACAATAAATTGATAATCCTGTTTCATTTTGTTACTGAGATACCTGCCAGGGATTGCTTACTACAAGCTATATTAGTTTCCCATGGCTGCCATAACAAATGTCTACAAAATTGTTGCTTTAGTATAACGAAACTTATTTTTTATTTGTTCTGGTGGCCAGAAATTCCACATCAGCTTCACTGGGTGGAATTCATGGTGTTGGCATGGCCAGTCTCTCTATGGATCCTTATGGAGAATCCATTTCTTGCCTTTTCCAGTCTCTGACCTCTGCCTGTCTTCACATCACCTTTAACTCTTGTGCGTATCAATTCTCCCTCTCTTTCTCACCTAAGGACACTTGTAATAGCATTTAGAGTTCATAAAATTAATCAAAGGTAATTTATCTCTCTCAATATCTGTAATCACATCTGTGAAGGCTCTTTTACCAAATAAGGTAATATTTATAGTTCTCAGGGATTAGGATCTGATATTTGTGGGGTTCCCATTCCACCCATATGCTAAGTGATAGAGCTAGTCAGAGAAACCTCCAAATTTCTAAGAATAGGTAAAAGAAAGCTTGGTATAACTATTTCCATTGGAATGTTCTTGATGCTCCCTCTGAGAAAATCAAGACAATGTCAGCATTGACACTTGCAGAATGGGTATCAGTAACTTCAAAGAAAATCAAAATGATAATAGAAAACTCTAAGACATGTTCACAGGAATCCAAGGGACAAAAATGGTTGGTAAATCACAAGATACTGGAATTCAAGTGGAAAATGGTTCAGAGCTAGATGGCTAATATGAAGAAGTTTCAGGCAAACCTTAATGTGGTAGGTTAATTATAAAAATGATTCCAAGTCTTCTCTCTTTTCTTTATCCATGTGGTGTGCAATGTGACTTTGCATTTCTCCTCCCTTGTCTAGGATGTCTTGTGACTGGTGTTAGCCAACAGATCAGAGCCAAAGTGATGCCATGTTAATTAGGCATGGAGAAAAAGGAAAAGAAACCCTCATAGGCTGTTGGAGAGAATATAGAACGGTCCAGTCCTAATGGAAAACAGTATGAACGTTCATATCTTGTGTGTATCAATGCTCGCTAGCTCCAGGAAGCCTGTGAGCTTCTACTCCTGCCCAAATCACCTGAGAATAAGCACAAGTTATCTAACTGGATGATGAAATACTTGTGCCTCTTTTAATGTCCTCATCCCAGCCTATTAAACCTCAGTCACCAAACATGTGAATGAGGCCACCCTTTTGTTTTTCTTTTAGGAAACACAATTTTCTTTTTTTTGAGGTAACATTGGTTTGCAAACTATACATGATTTAGGGGCATAGGTTCACATACCATACCCACTCCCAAAGCATCAATAGACAATTGGGGCCCCTCCCTCATTTCCTCCCCACTCCCACTGGTAGCCTCAATTCTGCAGTCATATTTCTAGGGTTTCTTTTATTTGGTTTTGTCTGTTCCTTTGTTTTGTTTCTCTATCACATGAGTAAATCATCCTGTATTTGTCTTTCTACTGATTTATTTTGCTTAACGTAATCCCCTCCAGTTCCATCCATGATGCTGCAAATGGAAAGATTTTTAACTCTTTTTATAGTGTTATGTATATGTACTACATCTGCTTTATCCATTCATCTGTTGTTGGGCACATGGATAGTTTCCATAACTTGGCTATAGCAAATGGTGCTGCAGTGAATATCAGAGTGCATCTATTCCTTAGAATTAGTGTTTTTGTATCTTCCTGAGAGATACCAATGAGTGGATTTGCTGGATCATTTGGCAAATCTATTTTTAATATTTTAAGAAACATTCATACTGTTTTCCAATGGGACTGGACCAGGATATAGTCTCTCCAACAGTCTATAAGGGTCCTTTTTCTCCACACCTTTGCCAATTCTATTTGGGCCATTCTATTTGGTTTGGGCTGCTATCTCATTATAATTTTGATTTGTACTTCTCTCATGATAAGTGATGATGAACATTTTTTCATATGCCTGTTTACTATCTCCGTGTCTTCTTTGGAGAAGACTCTATCCATTTTTTTTTTTATTGAGTTATTTGTTTTTGTTTTATGAGTCCTTTGTAGATCTTGGATATTAACCACTTGTCAGATTTATGATGTACAAGTATTTTTTCCCCCACTTACTAGGTTGTCTTTTCATTTTAATGATAGTTTCTTTCACTGTGCAGAAGATTTTCATTTTGATACAGTCCCATTTGTTTATTTTTGCTTTTGTTTCTCTTGCTGTTGGAAGTGAGTTGAATGAAGCCATACTCAACCAGCCAGCTCTCAGACAACCACAGATGTGTAAGCAAGCCCAGCAAGAACTGCAGAACTGCCCAACTGACCTGAAGACTCATAAGCAATAAGAAATGTCTGTTGTTCTAAGTCATTTCCCTGATGATTATGGATTTATTTTTAAATAAGATTTTGTGAAAATTTTATTCTTTTAATGTCTCAAATTGGGATCTCCCTGGTGGCACAAGGGGTTAAGTCTCAGCACTGTCAAGCTATCAGCAGCCACTGTAGAATGAGTTCAATTCCTGGCCAGGGAGCTATCCACATGGTGCTGCAGACCTCTCCTGTCTCACCTGTTGCTCCCCCCAGCAGTGTATTTCAGTACCCCTGCCTGTTCTGTTCCCCACTCTGTCTCTGGTGAATCCTCTCAGACCCGCCTCCACCTCTGGCCTACACCCCAGCTCTACACCCCAGTATGCAGAAATAAATAAAATAATCTATATAATGTCTCAAATTATTTCTATGGTTCAAACCACATTTTAAGCTAATGATTCTGATCTAAGGGCCATACAAATTTAAAACTAGCATCTTCTTTTACTGGGAAGGGAAAGAACAAATGTTATTTGTGTGTTTGTGTGGAGTTGGGGGAGGGGGGATAGTTTAAGCATCCCCCCCCACCGTTGTTACCATTTATCCTATCATGTCTTTATTCTTTAAAATTTTATCTTTTTTTGGTAAAGATTTATTTATTTATGCAAGCACTGGGGTACAGGCCAGAAGTGCAGGAGGATGAGAATGCACCAGAGAGAGAGCAGGGACCAGAACAGGCAGAAGGACCGAAATACACTGCTGAGAGGAGCAGCGGGCACAACAGGAGAGGTCTGCTGCGCATTGTGGACCTCTCCCTGGCCGGCCGGGAATCGAACCGGCGCCGTGGAGACTGCGGACAACTTCACCGGCGCTGTGCTCAACCCGCTGCGCCACTAAAATTTTATCTTAATGAAATCCTTGTCTTTTAAAAAAAAATGCACCTAGATTCGAACATAAGAGGCTCAGTTTCCATTTAACTCTAGTCACAGCCCCACTGTCAATTTCTTTACTCCAACTGTTCTCTAGCTTTATCTGCCTCTGTCACCATAGCCTCATGATTCATTCATGGTTCAACAATTGCTGAGGTGTCAGGGACTGAGCTGCGTGCTGGGTACGAAAGATGCAGGGCGAGGCTCTGGGGAGTTTCGCTTTATGTCCCGGCACTTCCTAAGGGTGTTCTCTCTGCCCTTCCCATCCCTGCTCCCCCTGCGCTCTAGCAGGGGGTCTTAAGCCTTGTCTTCCGGTGTTTAATCCTTGGCGAAAAATGGCAAGGGTGGACCCGCGAGACCCGGGCAGAGGGAAAGATCAGAGGCGCGCAGAACCCGGGCGCCCGAGAAGCCGGCGCGGCTCGCTCCCCAACGCCGCGGACGCCCGGAGCGTTCCCAGGGCGCAGACAGTGCTCGCCGGGAAGGAGGCAAAGCTGAGAAGAGGAAGCTTGGCTGAGCCACAGCGTGGGGTCGGGGCCTCCCGTCCTGGCTGCACGGGTCTTGAACCCAGAATCGTCCCTGGACTGCATCTCACACCGGGCGCGGGAGGTTGCGGGAGAGGGAGCGGGAGCAGGAGCCCGTGTAGGCTGGGGCACCCTCCTCCCACGCCACCCTACTTCCACCAACTCTTCTTGGGGTAGAAACGCAGCGGAGTTGTGGTCCCCTCGCTGCCTTTCTGTTGGAGTCCTTCCCCTGCCCAGGGGCTCCCCCCAGCGCTCTTGAGGCGCTCACACTCCTCGAGCTCCTGCACCCCAACCTCAGACTCACTTCCCGGGAGCCGGAAGCACAGGGCCCCAGACCAGAGCAAAGGGGAAATCTTTGCCTGCCTGGCAGGGACCAAGGGACCCGCTGCACAACAGCCTCCCACCGAGAAGCCCCAGACTGTAAGATTTCTCTGCCCCTTAGCGGTCGCAAAGGAGCCAACAGCAGCCGGGCCCTAATCCTCCCAGGTCTTTAATTCATCTCCTGATGTCTGAAACCAGTCTTTGAAGGCACAACAAGAGTGCACACACCAGGGTCACACTAACTTTTATTTTCTCTGTGTTTCGATGTCCTGGCTGGCTCTTGAGCTTTTAAGGATACCCTGCAGGCCATTTGGAGGGAAAAGAAGAAATTAAGTGAACCCAGAGTCCAGAATACACAGCCTCTTAAGAAAAAAAAAATAAACAAAAACAAAACCACACACACACACACACACACACACACACACACACACCCCAATATTTTCTTTCCCTGGGTATTAGCTTTGGTATATCCCTAATGAGACAGATCCCAGAACAGTCATTGTCAAAGTGTGAATTCTGGACCACCGCAACAGCCTCAGAGAAATTATTAGAAATTTCAATTTCTGGGTCCCCATCCCAGACTTGTTGAATATGAAACTCAGGTGGGGGGAGTTGGACAAGCTACTTCCTACAGTCACCAGGTGATTCTGATACACACAGGCGATCCACTGGTTTAAAAGTCTCCTGAGGCAGGGGTTACAGACTTTTGTTTCCCAGTTCTCTTTTTAGAAGAAAGGTTTCAATTTGACAGCAGGAAAATCTTCTAGGATGAGTTGCTTGTAAAAAGCAGTACAAGTAGTGAGAGGTATGAGAGCGGAAGGGACTTCCCCAGCACAGTCCAGTTTCCATATCTGTCTTTCCCTCCTGGGAATTTGCAGACACCTTATTTCAAACACTTTATTTTCCTTCAAGACCTCTACAGCCTGCTCTGGGTTTTCTCCCTGTTCTTTCTGGAAGTGCCATCTAAGATAATTTTCATAACTAGGGGGGGTCACAGATAGAACATTCACCCCTAATTATTTTGCTTTGGGCAAAGGAGTGGCTGGAGATCCCTCTTTCCTCCTGCTAATGCTAAGTGGCTAAACTTCCTGCGCAAAAGGAAGAGCAGTAACCTGTCTAGTTGAGGGTAGACTGGTGGTCAGAACTAGAGGGGCAAACTCTGGGAGAACTACACCTGGGAAAAGTTGGGCTGCGTAGTGTGTGGGTGCTGATGATCCGATGTAGAATGTAGAAGAGCCTCCTGATGGGGGAAGAATAGAAATTTAAACTCAGGGTGTGCTTGTGGAGGGGTGTGGGGTGGCCACATTTTCACTATCCCCTGTCATTGGTGGCCAGAAGTCAGTGCTCCAGCTTTCAGTAGACATCCTTGGGTGATGTAGCCCACCAAGGGGGAACAGGGTGAGGTCCCTGTGTCAGAGGTTTCCACACAACCTGATGTCAGTATAGCCCTTCTTTTTGCTGGTCCCAAGACCTATCTTTGATCTCTGAATTTTTTCTGGGTTCTAAACTTCTTTGCAGAAATCCCTGGACAAATTTGGAGAACATAAGGGAGGGAAGAAAGTGTGTGTGGCTGGTATTGTAACCTACAACACTACATCCCAGATTGGTGCTTTGGTTCATGCAATAAAAAGAACATCTCCTGTACCTTATAAATACACACCCTCTTGAGCCTCCTGAGAACACACTGTCAAGTCGGGTCTGATATCATCAATTCACTGCAGGTCACTTATTAAAAGTAATTGTTATTTACATGGAATTTTCCTTTACAAAGTAATTGCATAAATATTTCTTTTGAGCCATTTGTGAGGTGAAACATGAAATGTAAGAGTATGATGGTTATTATGACCTTTAGACTTTTTTGCGAGGATGGGAAAACTGAGGGTCTGGTCCTTTCAGGAGAAAGCTGGTCACAGTTGCAGCACTTGAAGCCATGAGCACTGTGTTAGTAGCATTGTGTCCACACTTAAAGCAAAGACTTCAAATTATAAGTAAGGGCATGAAGAATTTTAAAAATTCGTTTGCAGATTCATATATTGAGGTAGCAAAAGTTTCTTCTCTACTGGGTCTGCCTGCATCCAGTGCTCACAATTTTGAGCATTTAACTTGTAAAAAGGTGAGTGGGAACTTGCAAAACTTATTAAATCAGTTTGGGACTCATCTCTGATTTGAACGCTTAATCAATGAGACAGGGAACTTTCCTTCTGGAAGAAGTGACCTGCTGAAGCAAGAGTTTGGAGAATGGTGAAGGTGGCCAGAGCTTCAAATGCCCAGGAAAAGTCAGGTGGGATGGAGGGTGATGAAGGGGTGGCAGGGTAGCCAGATACCTAGAGAAGTTCTAGACGTGCAAATGATGGGCTGGTAGATGGGGAGTTATCTCAGCTCCCAGCCCTCGGAGAATGGAGAGCTGCATTTGGTAATGCGGCAATTATCGTGGCCAGAGACGACCCCCCTGACGCAGCTGTTCTGGGGATTGGACAGGCCTTGCTTGCTCCCCTGTCCCCAGGGTAGGCGACCCACCAACTAAGTCTTTGGAGCTGGTTAGAGGTAAATGCAGGAGGGGGAGCGAGGACTCCAGGTACTAAACTGAGCCTAGAAAAAAAGGGAAAAAAATCGAGAAGAAAAAGCAAATGAAGCGGAAGTCTCAAGGCCCTCTGCGAGGAATAACAGTATAAATAACCGAAGACGTCTTGTAAACACTGCGGTCATAACCCCGAACATTAAACAGCCCCGGTGGCATCTGGCTCATCGGCGGCCGCGGGCTGCGCTGGGGCAGCAAGGGAGCCCGGTCCCAGGCTCCTCTGCCTCGCCTGTCTGTTTATCTCAACTTAATCTTCCCCAAGGAGCTGTTCCTAGCCTGGAAGATGTTTAAATTAAAATCCAGTGCGCCGGAAGTCGTGGCTGGGAGCTGCATGCACTGGCTAACCTTAACCGAAAGGCTGGTCTGCGCGTTGCTAGAATTAATGAAATAATTATTAATAAGAAACGTAGAGTGTATGTCGTAGCGCTTTGAACATCGTATGGCACCTCCTACGGGCATAGGGGTTTACATTTTTCACAGCCCCTGCGATTCCTTTACTGGTTTGCAACCCTGGGTTGTTTGGGTTTCTCTCTAAGTTTGGTAAGTTAGAAAAGGCAGAGTCATCTTCCCGTCGGTGTCAGCGATTATATTGTGGAATACATCGAAAATCGGATTTTCCTTTGCTGATGGGTTTTTCTCTTGAGCCGTGGATCTGTGAATAACTTTAATTTTGCCTCTTTTGTTTGTTTGTTTGCAACCACATTACTTCTCATTTTCTTAGCAGTAACCTGCAATCTTGAGAGACCAGGGTTTCTTGGTGAGGTCTCAGTGAAAAACATGAGCTGTACCTTCCTGGGGGATCTCACATTTAAATCTTTTCTACCTTCAGAAGTTTGAATTGAAGTTCAAAAGAACCACTTGTATGATCAAACTTCTCCCACAGTGTCCCACTTTTTTATTCCAAATACAGTTTCTTAAAAAAAATCACACCAATGTCAGGGCTTTTAGCAATATATAGAAAGATTTATTTTCGAAAGTAGCAAAACTTGTTTGAAAAAAATATTTATCTTTAAGTGAGATACTTTATAAATGTGACTGTCAAAGTCAGCTATTCTATGATCTACATTTTACAACATATTGTACAAAAGATACACATTGATAGGCTCTTATCATCTATTCATATATTTATAATTACATATTGCACTTGGACCAGCAAGGCTCGAAGAGTCATTCACGGTAGAAGTTAATAAAGTTAAATAGATGGGAATCTTTGTAAGTAACAATGGATCTCCTCTGGTTTGGAAACGAATCTCCTCGTCGCTGTAAAGTGTTTTTGCGGGGTGGGGAAAGGAGAGGAGCAGGGCGAGCGGGGAAGCAGAGACAGAGAGCAGGGAGGGCAGGGGTCGCCCTCCCGGGCCGCTCGGGCTGGGAGCGCGCCTTTCCCAGACTCGCACCTCCAAGGTCAGGACGCCGTGGTTCCACATAAACGGCTCGCGGTCACCACTTCTTTCAGGTCACTCTCGGGTTTCCCGGCCACCATAAAGGGCCACGTCTGCAGAAGAGAAGAGGGTGGAGGAGGTAAGTGGCGGTGGAGCGGGGGTGGAGTAGTCTGGAAGCTTGGGAGGGAAGAAGAGGGCTCGGAAGCGACGCGCAGTGGGTTGGAGAGACCTGTTGTCGCTGTAATCTACTCCCGGCCTCCCTGAGCCCGCGGTCGGGTAGAGCAAAAAGCAGCATTGGCGCCAAGTCGCAGCTCGGGGTGGGAGAGCAAAGAGGGATTCATACTGAGTTTGAAGTGCAACCCAGGAGAGCAGGCCTTTGGAGCAGTCCAGAGTGGGTCTTGCCCTGGCACCATTTGTAGCACATGCTGCAGTGAACCTGAGTAGGAAAGCTGTGAATGGCCGCGTGCCAACTGGCACCAGGTTCAAGACCAAGGGCCCTTCTGGTCCCCTTACTGGGACCGTGGTCAGATTTTTGCAGCCCTCTCTGGCTTTTCATCCCTGTCTATTTCTCTAATGCCAACTTTCGTTTCTTCCATCTATCACGAAGGCGGCTTGACCAGTTTTTAAATTAATTGCTTGCTGTCTCTTAAGGAAAAGAAAAATCCAATGCTAATTAAAAACAAAACAAACAAACTATTTGAGATGGTCCTCATCAGGGGCTGAGGAAGCACTGCTTCTCTTCCCGTTGATGTTTGATAGTAAAACTCACTTAACTTTCTTATTGAGAAATAAAGGCGGAAGCAATTGTTAATGTTCTAGACACTACTTTCATTTTAGCTCCAGGTTTAAAAAGCTTTTTACTTATCTCATTCAAAATAATAAACTTTTCATTGGAGGGGAAGATATTTTCCAATGCAAAATGTTGTTTTGCACCCCTCCCCCCAATGCCTGAAACTAATTTGGTGAGAAGACAATTCAAACCTCCCTCACTATTGCTGGCTGATAAGACTTGACTTTTAAGAGGAAAACCTCTCCTTCTTATCATATATAAACAGAGGTGCTAGTAACTTGTTGTTTTTCCTTACAGCCTGGAAGTTTTAAAACTAAATAAAATGAAAGAGGAATGAAAATTTATTTCTTAGGCAGTAGAATCATTTGAGAAAAACATTAGGTTCAATGAGCATTGCTATGCATAATTTTTATTTCAAGTTAAAAAAAAAAACAAGGTATTACCTTTTAGGATAAACAGTAACATGTTCTTAAATTTTGAGAGTGACCCATTTTCATATTATTTATAACGTTGATGCACTGGTACTCACAAAATTTTACTATTTATGCTGATCTTAGAACTTCTAAGATCTAAAAATACTGCTTTTGCACCTATGAGAGAGACAGAATGTTTAGTTGGGAGACTTAAGTGACAATTCTGAAGGGCATGAAAGTGTTTATATCCAAATGATCTTAAATATATTGGGGAAAGAAACGGAGTTGGGTGTTTTTCTTTACAAGAATTTGAGGGGAAAATCAAATCCTGCCCTTTAAAAGAATAACGAAGGGATTGATACAACGAAGAACAAAGAGATTAATAAAATGCCTTCTCGCGGCGGAGCATGCGATCCGTGCGGTCCCGCACTGAAGCTTCACGCCAGCCGGAGGGCGCGGGTGCGGGGATCCACCTCTTTGCCAGTTTAACACACTTGCAAACTCCTAATTGGGCTGCCACGTCAAACACTCACATAAATCATCTCCACTCCGGCGGCTTGCAGGGCTGGGCGCGAGGGCCATGTGGAGCTCGCCTGCTTGTGTGCCCTAGAGGCGCTGGGCTGCTGGTGCCCGAAAACGTGTAAGTAATCCTTGCTCAGCCCGGCGCGCGCACACACACTTACACACTCACGCCGCAGACACAAGCACGAACCGTGGGCGCACAGCGGGCGCGCAGGGCGGGGGCATCCAGACCGCTGCAGCCACACGGGCGAACTTACCAGGTTGACTGGGTGAATGTAACCGTTCTCATATTTGTCGTTAGCCAGGATCTGCCTCAAGTGGGCGATGTAGCTGGACGCCAGCCGGAGCGTGTCCAGCTTGGAGAGCTTGGTGTCCGGGGGCACCCAGGGCAGGGTGGTCTTGAGCCTGGAGAAGGCCTTGCTCAGCACCCGCATCCGGGCCCGCTCCCGCGCGTTGGCCGCGTTGCGCTGGACCTGCTTCCCTTCCTGGCTGACCCCGCTCAACGGGCTCTTCTTGGTGGGCGCCTTCCTCCTCTTGCCCAGGCTGCCCCGACCCTTCTGGGGAGAGCCGGTCTCGCAGTTGGAGCTCTCCTCGGTGCTCTCGTTGGAAGTCACAAACTCCTTGTTCGAGTCCATTTTCAGCCCATCGCAGTCCAACATTTCCACTTCTTGAAGGTCCTCCACATCGCTGAGGGACCCGGTGGACATGTTTGAGGGGAGAGGGTGAGAGAGATGAAGAGAGGGGGTGGGAGAAAGAGGAAAGAAAAAGAAAGAAAGACCCCTGAGCCAACGGGCCCCCTGAGTGTGGAGTGTGCAGCAGTCGCCTCTCCGATGGAGCTGGGGCTGGAGATCCGGGTGGGTCTCGCACCCCTTCCCCCTTTGCAGAGTATTGAGAAGGAACCGTCGGGGGCTTCTGCGGGAAGGAAGCCGGCGCTCTGTTTCCCCACCCCGGTGGAGTCGTGGCCTTATGGGAGTGTGAGGGAGCGCAGAGGAATTTGGAGGACACTAGGAATTTATCAGGGGAATAGAGGGGCGGATCCTCGCAGCCCAGGGGAGGGGCCTGCCAAGCCCCAGCGAGGCTCGCAGACCCCTTTCACCACCCGAGCACAGCTCACGCACAGACCCCTATTTCCAACTTGTAACGTAAAGGCATTCAACTGCAAGCAGAAAATACTAGTCACCTTCTTCCACTGCGGGCGGGGCCAAGGAGGAGCAGGCCCCACCCACAGGCCCTAGCTCCTGCCCACCTCCTAAGGCCTGCTTTCCTCCCTAAGAGGCCACAGCCAGCCATTACTGAGAACTCTAGGAAACCCACCAGATCTTTTTGCTCTTCCTGTGGCTTCTCCCACCCACAAATCTCACAAAAGCCTCTCTGATCCCCACCTTCCCCTGTTCCGAGAAAATATCAGTTACAATCCAGGCAGGGGTCAACTGCCTTCTCCCAACACCCTGTAAAACTGGGGATTTACCAAGGTACCTTCTAATCTCTCACCTGGGGTAATTAGGAAAACAAGTGCTTCATAGAATCTTTATGGTGATGACTGGAAAAGCACCAGAAAATTCCACCTGCACCTGGTGACTTTAAACTGTCAAGGAACGGCCTGTGTGTGTACAAACATGCTTGGCCATTGCACAACCACATGCAGTTTAGTGGGAGTTGGCAGGGATGAGATGTGAGTGTGCAAAATGCTTTGTTCGTTGCTCATCTTTGCTTAATAAAACTACAACTTTCCCTTAAATTTCTTTATAGAAATACACCTGAATTTGTCCTAAGTGTCTTAGTGTCTGTCAGACATCACCTTGTCCTTGACTTCAAGTTTCCTCTCTCCCGATGTTGCTAACTTTGCCTTCTACCTTTGCCTTCTTCTTATATCCTCTCCGCTAGCAGGGGTCAGCATGTGAAGCCGACATTAGGGAAAACTGAGGTGGATCATCCCTTTTCCACCCCTGTTCCTAGCCCCAGTCCAGATCATCTTCCCTGGGAAATAAGGAAACCTGTGGGGGATGGGGGTTTAGTACAAAAACAAAGGGAACCAGAAACCTAAGGGGTTAAATGAAATGGAAATGAAATCAGAGATGGATGTGTGAATCTCTCTTATTCGTTCTCCAGGCTTTCTTTCCTTACAGTTAAGCATTGAAGATAGAGGGGCTGGAGCAAAATGTAAGAGCAGCTTCCGAGCTTTTGGCCGAGTCTGCACCCCTCTTCTGCATTGAGCTATCATATCTCTAATCCTGGGCTCAGCTGGGAATTCACTAACCTCTAACGTTTTGTTTTGTTAGTAGGGTCTTGTTTGCTTTCCCCCTTTGCTGTAAACTAAACAGATTGTCAGCAAATCAGTCCTTATTAATGAATTAGTGAGACCCCCTCTAATAATATCTTTGCCCAGGATCCAAAATTGGTTAATCACCAGTGTAGAGATTTATGAGCTCTCTTATTTTCCGTTGTTTGTGCAGGTGGAGATTTAAATGACCATATCCACCACCAAGATTTATTGCAAGAGTGACTGATGTTATAAACCAGGAAAGGACTCTTCCCACAGCAGGGATGACAGAAATATCAAGTTGAAGTTGCCTTTGTCCTCATGTACTGTATAACACATGGCCTAGTACTACAACACAGAAAGTATAATAATTTAATCTGAGATACCAGACAGCATTAAGAGAACACCCAGCAGGCCTGTTAAACATTTCCCCACTGATTCCCAAACTAGTTTTCTTTGATTTGCCCTCCCTTTTCTCTGTCTTGGTAAGACATGAAAGTTAAAGTTATTTTTAGACTGAAAGAACTATGTGAAAATGGGCATTGGCCAATATTTTTTGAGATGTGTGTGTGTACAGTTACTGAGATATCTGTAAAAAAAAAAATCCATTATTTATTTGGACTCTGGAGTGGGACAATAATTAAGACTCAAAACTATGTCCTTACTACACACTAGACTATTAAGCTGTAAAGTTTTTGCTTCTTGTAGATACTTCTTTTCGGAGTGGGGATTGTTGGGGAGGGGAGTCTAATTCTGTTGGTAGTCAGCTCAGGCTGCTTTGGGAAAAGTAGCAATCATAGATTTCTTTCTACTTTCTTAAGGTCTGAAACTTAAAAATAGTTATTTCTGGAAGGGAGCAAAGCTAATTTCATGTCACAAGCTATTTTCTGTGTCTTGCAATTATCATTATTTTTTTTTTAGATAAGCAAGAATTAAGTCTACTTACCCTGCAATGATACATTTAGGCTGGGAAGGGCTAGTGGGTTGATCATAAACGTTGGGTGTTTATGAAAACTCTTGGAGATGGCTACTACTTTGGGAGCTAAATGTGAAGAAAACTGTAATTTAGGTATCTTGATGTGCAGTCTTGCATAAAGTAGATTAATGTGAGTAATACTTTTTTTCTCTCTTGACATTTTATGTCTATTCCTGCTAATAAACACTTAAGGACAAATGAGTAGGGGAAATGACTTATTGTTGGATTCTACTGAGCAAATGAGTTAAGCTGTAACTTAAGCGGTGCCAAATTCTCCCAAAATATAAACTATATTCTGTGAGAAGAGAAGCAGTTTTGAGAAACTGTATTAACTCTTTCAATATAAGAAAAATACTTTTAATGATCCTGACTCAAAGCAATAAATAGAAAATTAGTGGTTGGAAAACATGAGGTAGTGCCTTACTTTTAAAGGATAGTTGAAGCCCCAGAGACATGAGGCCAACTTAGTGCACAAGTCTATCAATTAGTCTAGCAAGGAGGCTATCTTTGAAAGAGTTCAGTGCTAAAGAAAATTTATCTTCAAAAATTGTAAAATGCAGATTAGGTGTGGAATGTATCCTTGAACTTAAGCTCTGGTTTATCAACTGATGCTTTTTCAGGAAGTTCAAATTTGATTCAGTTGCACTTGACTGGAATAATTTGCTTCCTATTTTATGAGAAGAAAGAACATACTGGGCTTCTTTTGAACTTACCTCATATGCTATCACATTTTATTTTGTGGGTGGGGGATAAGCCTTTAAATTCAAATTTTAATCCTTCTCTTGTATTACCCATAATTTGGCCAGAACACACAGGGCCAAGAATTGTCAAAACTGTCACTTCTCTTTTTACCTTCACATCTCATTAACCAGATGTGTGGTTCTCTTGATTTGATGGTAACTTCCACCACTTCAACAGTGTGCTGACTCCTTTCTCCATTCAACATAATTGTCACTGTACCTTCATTGCTCATGACTGATTTCCATCTTCTGCACATAAGCCCACTAAAGTCTGACTCTTTTTAATTAAATTTTAAATTTGTTTTATAATGTGAGCATTATATCCTGTTACTTGTTTCAAATTATAATTGTGCCAGCCTGTTATAATTTGGCAGCCAACGTGAGTATGTGAATTGTGGATATCACTAGGAAGCTTAGATGCTACCCAAGGAGATTGGTTATGGTGATGCAGGCTGTTGCTGGTGTCTTTACCTGGCATCACTTATGATCAGTAGTCATAGAATCTTTTAGTAATCAGAAGTCCTCTTTGTGTTCACTATACTCGGAACCTTGTTTTCACATTTAATATAATGAATTGTAGATCAGATGCTGGTAAACAACAATAAAACCCACAGAAAGACTCATCATGGGGCCTCCCTGTTGGCTGAAGGGATTAAGCACCGTACTATGACGCAATCCACAGCCTCTGCAGCACGAGTTTGATCCCCGGCCGGCCAGGGATAAACTCACATGGCAAAGCAGACCTCGCCTGTCTTGCCCACTGCTCCCCTCAGCAGTGTATTTCAGTCAGTCTGCCTGTTCTGCTCCCCACTGTCTCTGGTGGAGCCTCTCACGCCCCTCCCCCCCCCACCCTTCCTCATCTCTGGCCTGTACCCAGCTCTTGTATGCATAAATAAATAAATTTTTTTTTTTTTTTAAAGAAAGACTCATCATGGTTCTCTACAGCTGAGAGGTAGTCTTGAATCTCACATTTCCATAATGTAACTTTGAAGCCCACCAAATCTATGCATCTGAAGGGCAGAGTTGACCTTGGGAACAAGTGACTTGAAGGAAACCCAGGCAGACAGTGAGAGGCAAAAACTCTACAGATCCAATTAAATGTTCTCCTAAGACTTCAAATACTGAAATTATTATATTATACTCCCATCAGGGCTAAACAAGAAAGGGGGAAAACTGAACAAATCTTCAGTCAGCCACCAGAGAAGTTTTTTTCCCTCTGTGCTTCTATTGTATATAGAATTCTGTTGTCACGGGAGAAGAAAAAAACCACTATATGAAATGAAAAGCTTAACAGAACCGTGTGCCAGAAGCTTCTCCCTTAAGGCAGGAAGTTCTAGGAAAGCTTGCCTGAGTGATAATTGTCTGTGTCTTAATGTGAAGCTTAAAAACAAAGGCTCTCAATTTTTCTGAAAAGATTAAATTTTGTGAATTATACAAATTTTGTGAATTATATAAAGCACTTCTATGCTAAATATAATTTGTTGATGGCTGTGCCAACAGATGCAGGCCGTTGCATCTGTAGAGAGGAGCCTCCTTAGCACCAAAGTCTCCTGGTGACTATCTCCTGGCAAGATGTCCTTGCAGCAGGTGCTTCAGGCCCTGAGAAGCCAAGAGTCATGGAGAATAGATCTGGGACCAGCAGGAAAGTACTGAGTGTGAATCCTGACCTCAGGAATATGAAATTTTACCAAGTAATACAGTGTTTTTTTTTTTAAAAAGCCACAAAGTAATGGACTGTTGGAATTGGAAAGGGCTGAGAGCCAGTGGGCAGAAGTTTGGTGCAGGTTTTCTTAGTCATCACTGGCAGTAATGCCCCTTGAACTTGTATCCTGCATTCTGATATACCTCTTTCCACTAAGCCAGTTTGCTTAGAATTGTTTTTCCTACTTGAATATTAAAAATAAGTGTGAGAAAACTTATGTTCTATTATCTGTCATTTATTAACAACAATCTGTTACAACTAAACCCTGATTTAATGAACACATCCTCAAATCTGCCCTCTTCTCTCCATCTTCTCTACTAAATTCTGGTTTAAGTCTTCAAAATCATTCACTCAAGTGATAACAGCAATCTCCTATAGAGTCTTTTTGTTTCCATTTTTAACCTCCTAAAATCCACTTCAACCACACTGGCTTTGTCTTGGTCCCTTAAAGACACTGTCCTGAGGACGCTTGTCCATGCTTCTCTCCCTGTTTGGAAGACCTCTTCTCTGGTTCTCTGGCTGGCTTTGTAACAGGGTGGTCCCCAGGAAAAAGGGAGGTTCCAGGTTCCTTGCCCCACCCAAGGAAGGATGGAGCTGAGCAGGGAGGAGAAGATGTGAGGAGAAGAAGATGCAGAGACTGGCGAGGGAAGGAAGCAGGATGGAGAGCCAGAAGGAGTCCTGGAGGAGGCACATGGAGCCTAGAGACACGTGAAGAAACTGCGCTTGCCTTTTGGTCTTGGACTGGGTGACACAGATGTGGGTGAGACCCGAGGGGAGGTGACAATGGCAGCTTTTATCTTGATTTTGATTTTGCCCTTTTCTTTCCACACTTGTCTGGCTGTTTCTGACCCTTTTCTATGGGTACCAGCCAGAAGGTGCTTTAGACTTGTGGCAAGCTCTTGGGCTTCAGTGGCCCTGCTTTGGGCCAACCTCTTTGGCTGGGCATTTGCTCACGAGGGGATGGGTAACTATGGGTGCTTGGTTTGGAAACTTTATTCTTCACCTTTTCTTTGTTGCACACTAATTGTGTTAAAGTTCCTTATGCACTAGAATCTGTTTTGTTAAAGTCTTACACATTAGAGTCTGTTTTGTCTTCATATGGTGGATGCCAAAGCCTATTTAGAGCAGGCAGTTTTGGGGGTTTTGGGGTGCTCTTCTCTGTGCCCTGTAACAGCTTCTTATTTTTCAGCTCAAGTGTCACTTTCCACGTAAGAACTTCCCTGAGTATCTAAGAATGTTTCAGTCCCCATTAGCCTATTTTATTAATTAATGATAAGTAATAGTAGCCAACATTTACTAAGTATTTACCACAAGCCAAGTGCAGTTGTAAGACCCTTCCAGAATAACTCCTTTAGTTCTAATAACAGCATTATGAGGTAAGAACCTTGTGAACCTTGAGGCACTGAAGGATTAAGATACTTTAATCCAAAAAGCTGGCATTTTTATGGTCTATTGCTGTGTGATGGCCTAAATTGCTGAGTCGCTATGATTTCTTCTGCTTCTGTTGAGTAACTGGGCTCAGATGGATGGCTCTCTCAGGTGTCTCATGTGGTGGCAGTCTGGAGCTGGAGTCATCTGGAAGCTGCATGAAGCTGAATATCAAAGGGGACTTCTTCATCCACAGACCATGGCTCTCAGCTGGGATGGTTAGGATAGCAGGATCTCACAGAGCATCTGTCTCCATGCATCCTCTTTACATTACTTCCTTAGCCTGACAGTCTCAGGTGGTCAAAATTCTTTTATGGTAGCCAGCCTTTTTCTAAATGACATTTCCACAAGTCCCAAGCAAAACTCAGAAAGTTACACAATATCATTATGGTCTAATTCTGTTGGTTAAAGTGAGTCATGGTGACTGCCCAGATTCAAGGGAAGGGGACAATTCAAGAGCGTGAATACCAGGAGGCATTTCAGTAGGGGTTGGGGATTGGGGAGAGAGGGTCATCCTTGGAGACTGCAGTTGCTAAATGGCAGAGTCTGGGTTTAAACACAAATAGGCTGAGTCCAGAATCTTTACTTTAAACTACTAACATGTTCTGAAATTACTTTGCTTAATTTTGTTTACTTTGTCATTGTTCCAGTTGTGTACTCCTACTTTTCCCAGTTCTATATTCAGAGTTTAAAGCAGGGCTGGTAGACAACATGTTCTTAATAAATAATGATTGAATGAAGAATTATTGTTCTAGACCATAGAATATTGAAAATATACTTTATAGTGTAAGGTATACCCCCAAATAGCTGAAGCCAGCTTGACAAAAAAAGTTCCAACTATACTACAAGACTATATTAATCAAAAGAGTATGATATGGGAATAAAAATAGATACAGAGACCAATGGAATAGAATTGAGGGCTCAGATATAAACCCATATTTTTATGGAATTAATCTCCAACAAAGGAGTCAAGAGTATGCAATGGAGAAAGTCTCTTCAAGAGATGGTGTTGGGGAACTGAATAGGCATAGACCAAAAACAAACAAACAAACAAAAAATGAAACTAGGGAGTGCTCTTACGCTACCATAAAAATTAACTCAAAATGGAAAAAAGACTTGGATGAAAGATGTGAAAGCATAAAACACATAGGAAAAAACAGGCAAAACACTTCATGACATTGGTTTCAGGAATGTGTTTGGGGACTCAACTATAAGGGCAGGTAAAACAAAAGCAAAATAAACAAATGGGACTATATATCAAGACAAACAACTTCTATACGGTAAAAGAAAATATCATTAAAATGAAAAGACATCCTACTGAATGTGTGAAATGTCTGCACATCATACAACTGTCAAGGAGCCAATATCAAGATCAACAAAGAATTCATAAAACTTCAATAAAATTTAAACAATCCAATTAAAAAATAGGCAGAAGAGCTAAATAGACACTTCTCAGAAGAAGACATACAGATGGCCAACAGGCACGTGAAAAAAAAAAGGTCCAACATCACTTCTCAGGGAAATACAAATCAAAACCACAAAGAGATGCTACCTCACACTCCTGAGTATGACCCATACCAAGAAAAAAAACAGAAACGAGTCTTGGTGAAGGTATGAAGAAGAAACTGTTGATGGGAATGTACACTGGTCCAACTCTTATGGAAAACAGTCTGGAGGTTTTTCCAAAATATTAAAAATACATCTACTATATGACCCAGCAGTTCTATTCCTTGGTATTTATAAAGAATATGTATTACATATAAGCAATGGAATACTAGTCAGCTATAAAAAGAGTTACTGCTTGCCATTTGTTGCCAATCTTGCCATTTGAAACAATGTGAATGGAACTGGTAAATATTATGCGATTTGAAATAACTCTGAAGGAGAAAGATAAATACCAGATGATTTCACTCATATGTGGAATATAAAGAAACAAAACAAAGGGACAGAAAAAACTAAACCAAAAAAAAAATCTGGAAATATGACTTCAGAATTGAGTTCACTAATGGGGGAGAGGCAGAGATGGGATATGGGTGGGGATGGAACCCAACCCTTATGACATCATTTAACCATAATTACCTCCTAAAAATCTTATCTCCAAATACAGTCACATTGGGGGTTAAGGTTTCAACATATGAATTTGGGGGTGGGGAGATGCAAAGCTGTTCATACTATATGCATTTTAGAAATTAACTAGAGAAATGATATTTCTTCTTAATTATTTTTTTAATTTTCAACCTATTACTGAAGATTAAGAGACCTTATGCTTAGAACTTTTCTCCCAGAGTTTTCTCTCTCCCAATGTCGCCATACCTGAGACAACAACAATAAGCACAACAACCCTCAGATTGGTTTTAATTTTTGAGGAATCATCAGGATGAAGAGTTTAAATCCAGATTCATGATCTATGACAAGGAAGGTCATCTGAGACTCATTCCTAGATTTTTCAAAGGGCAATCCTCCTAGAAAGAGGAGGACCATTCTTAGTTAGAAGCTTTAAATCAATTCTAAAGAACCCATTAGTAGAAGAATTTAAGAATTCTTCATCCCTTGCATTTGAGTATACCATACAACTCCCACACAGAAACAGAAATGTGTTAGACCAATTCAGTAATAAAATTTGCCAAAAGTTTTTTTGGGGTTACTCTATAGACAAAACAAAGAGCTAATTGACTGCACTGGGGTCTTTTTAGCTGGTCACTCTGACATATTTTAGATAAAGTCAGTATTATTTTCAGCTAGAATGTTAGGCAGATACTAAACTTTTTCTAAAATGAATCAGTAAGTTCTTTTTTCTTTTATCTCTGTTGCACAATTGACCATAATAATATACTCTGCCCAAGAAAGGTAGAGTATAATACTTCCCAAATTAATTTGGGTAGGGGCCTCCCCTGTTGGCCCAGGTGGTTGAGCACCGTGCTGTGAAGCTGTGCACAGCCTTTGCAGTGCCAACTGGATCCCAGCCGGCTGGGGAGAGTTCCACATGGCGCGTCTTGCCAGCTGTTCCCCTCAGCAGTTTATTTCATCAGTCTGCCTGTTCTGTTCCCTGCTCTGTTTCCGGTGAATCCTCTCACCCTCCTGCGAATCTGGCCTGTACCCCGGTTCTTGTATAAATAAATGAATAAATATTAAAAAAATTAATTTGGGTAAGAGTGAATGAAAGTTGGATGGAAATGTAATGCCCACATCCTATGAAACTATACAACATAAGGTTATTTATAAAATTATGATTTTTGTTCTTATATTTTTCTTTTAAGTAATTGCGACACAATATAATACTTTTGGACTTGAGCTGAGGAATTGGATGCAAATTCTGCTTATATAATTAATTGCTTATGTGAATTTGGACAAATCCCCTAAATTTACTGAGTCTCACTGTACTCCTATTTAACATAGTGACAGCAGGGGTGGGTTCTTAAAGTTTTGAGTGCATTAATTGAGATGATATATGTAGCTTAGTTTAGTGCTTAACATAATAAATGCTTAAAAATATTGGCTGTTTTTTTGATGGTGATTTTTGCTATGGCAACTCTATGATCCTTTTTAACAGTGACATGCCATTTTATATTTAATTTTCATTTTGAGCTAGGATAAGATTATAAAGAATATAAGATATATATATAAAATCTTCATAAAGGTTATAAATAAGACTTTCAACAATAATATCAACAACAAAGAAAGGCTAAAATTACGCATTGGGGAAGAGGAGCAATTTCATTGAAACCTAGAATTCTATTATTTTAACTCTATAGTCAGATTGAGGTTAAGAGAGGGTGGAGGGTGAAGGTGGGAAGCAAAGTAGGAGGGGGTTCCCAATAGTCTGTGGTGGAGAATTATGGGTGTTTTAGTGTTAGGTCTGTGTGGCAATATACACGTGAAGAGGTATGAGTCTATACCCTTTAGTCATATACAGTGTTTTAAAATCAATATTATCTCAATAAAAATAATAGAAGAAAAGCGCTCACAAAATTAAATGCATCTGAGTAAAAAATATACATTTGAATTTAAAAAAATCCCCAAAATTATTTTTAATATTAATCTATAACTGTTTCAGCCTTTCCCTTCATTATCTAGTGATCCAAATGATTGTTTCTTCAGCAATAATCCTCTCTTCTCCCTCCCCCCAAGCCCTATTGTATTTATTAAGTCCAGACTACGGTGGAATAAAGATATAACATATTTTGTAAAAGCCTCATGGTAGGTCACTGATACTACCAAGTATTGGATACCAGAGGTAAGAATCACAACTTTCTATATAATGCAAGTGATTTTTTTTTTTACTCTTATTTACTTAAAATACTTAAAAAATAATTTCTCTCGCAATACTGGAGGCCAGAAATCCAAAATCCAAAATACTTAAAAAATAATTCTCTAACAATGCTGGAGACCAGAAATCCAAAATCAAGGTATTCCTTGGCTTTGCTTCCTCTAAAGTAACAGGAAGGAAGACATCCTTGCCTCTTTCTGTTTCTGGTGGCTCTTGGTGTCTTTTGGGTTGTGGCCACATTCCTCAAATCTCCATCTCCCTCTTCACTTGCCCTCTGTATGTGTTACCTTTTCTGTCTTGTATGAGCATACTCTCATTGGTTTAGGATAAGGCCTAATCCTGTAAGATCTCACCTCGATCGCTGGTTATATCTGCAAAGACTCTATATCTCTATAGGGTCATATTTTGAAGTTCTGGGTGGACATGACTTTGGGGGAGACATTATTCAAACTATTACAAGTCTCCATTTTTGCTTTGTGATTTACATATAAGTGACCATGAGTAAGAGTTTCAAATTGGCTATATTTGAATCAAAGATTGCTTTACTAAAAAGGAAATTTGCAAAACATTAATTCAAAGGCTTCTGGGAGTGAGAGACCAGATATTATGGATATACCTTTACTTAATACATTTATGATAATTGGTAATAATTACTATTTAATACATTGATTTTGATCAAATTCTAGTGATCTTTGGAACTGATTTCTATAATTCTAATATGAAAATAATTAAAGTCTGTTTCTATTCTTTTCTTGCAGAGTTATTGTCAGGAAAATAGACCTTTGTTTGCACTGCAGGTTTTGCAGGATTATGGAATGCCTTAAGTGGTGTAGTGCATGGGCCCATCACACAACAATCATGCATCTTCTATGAATTTATATGTTAATGCATGGGATCATTTTGGAAAACATAATCTCAATATGTAATTTATATGGAGTCAAAGTAGGGCAGGGATGTCAAGCAAACTGTCTTCTTCCATAGTTTTCTTACAGAGCCTTCTGTGAGACATGAGTACTTGCTTAGGTTTTAACGACTTATCACAGAAATCTCTGAATCTATGGGTGAGATGCTAAAAAGTGGCCTTTCTGAGACATTTCCTAGGTGTGCTAGATCACTATTTGGAAGGTGATTTTGGTTCAGGTGTGTTCTTTATTTAAAATAAAACACTGACATAAAAAATGCACACATTATATTAGAGTTCCATCTTTAATACAAGAGGTGTTACTAACATATACCATGTGAAGCTAGTTAAAAGAATAATGTAACATAAAACTGTGAGAGAAATTTCTTTTAATCTTTCATGTATTAAAATATGACATATAGGAACAAAACATTCTCACTTTCTAGAATGCTCATGAATTCTTAAATCAAGTGACTGATAGCTATTAAAAAATATTCAGATTGCCATAGGAGCTGAGAGTTATTGAGGAACCATGTATGCTGAACAAGATTCTTTTTCTTATAACATGAAAGAAAAATGTAGTGCAAACCAAGCTGATGACTATTTGTAAGATGTAGCACTCTACCATCTTAACATTTTCTCACTGGGAAAATGTTGCAAGTGATCATTTTTTTTTCATTGCTTGTTTCTGGAACCCTAAACCTTATGTTGCCATACTTCACTTATATTGTTTCTACACATGCAAAGCCATTAGAAGAATCTTAACTATTAGGACAATTTGTTCCAACTTTTTTCTACTAAAATATAAAGATATGGGGCCTCCCCGGTGGCGCAGGGGTTGAGCTCTAGCTTGCTAAGTTGTCCCCAACCTCTACAGCGCCGGTTCCATACCCGGCCACTGGGTGAGGGTCCCACACGGTGCGCGCAGACCTCTCCTGCCGTCCGCTGCTCCCCTCAGCAGTGTACTTCGGTCCTTCTGCCCGTTCTGCTCGCTGCTCTGGCTCTGGTGAATTCTCTCACCCTCCCGCACTTCTGACTGTACCCAGTGCTTGTATAAATAAATAAATAAATCTTAAAAAAATAAAATATAAAGATAATTGAGACAAACTCTTACTTTGGAAGAAGCTGGTAGTGTCTAAACATTTGCCTTCCTTCTCTACCCCACAAATATAAATTTAAAAAAAAATTTGAATATTTTAGCTATAGGTCTAGTCCGTATTTATTTAAAATATCAATTTATTTTTACCTACAAGAACTGGGGTACAGGCCAGAGTTATGGGGGCTGAGAGGATTCACAAGAGACAGAGTAGGGATAGGTATAGTCCATATTGAGGTAAAAATGATGTTTAAATTATACCTGAAAAAATATGACCAATTTGGTCAAATCACCCCCTTATCCTTGACTTACTATGGTTGGTTTCCTTTGAAGACATCTTCGGTGCATGATGCTCTATTTCAGTGAACAACTATCATTTGACAAACCACACTCAACTGAGAGTTGCAAACTTGTTGAAACAGAAGCTTAAAATCCTCTAATAAAATGAAAATGGGTCTAAAGAAGAGCAGGCAAGGCATAACTTATAATGAGGGCTATGGGTAACTCTAGAGTGTCAATAGTTATTGACCTGTCTGTTGCGTTACTGAAACCTTTCCTTCAGCTCCAGGAAGGAAAATAGAGTGTTAGTAAAAGTTTCCTGTAATCCTTTCTCATCATGACTTAAGAGCCCTTGGGAAATGTGTTGCTGCTTTAAGATTTTTCTGCTCCTGTGTAGAGTGATAGTTATCTTTTCAATGCCATATTCTAGGCCCCTTAGCAAGTAATCCAACTCGTTCTCATTCACTCAGAGGCCATCTTCATGAACAAGTTTTCTTGAGCTGTTGTGTCTAAGTTCTGTCCTATAACCTGGGCTGTTTCCCACTATGTCAAATACCCTGTTAGAAATTGAAATGTAATAATATCATTCAGCAATTAAAAGGAATAGAATATTAATATATGTATTCTACAATGAACCTCAAAAGCATTATACTAAGTAAAAGAAAGAAAATGCGAAAGATTACATATTCTATGATTTCTATAATTTATGATGTATGCAACATACTTAGAAAACACAAATTTATAAACACAAAGTAGATCAGTGATTTTCTGGGGCAGGAGTAAGTGGGCAAGTGGAGGGGGTGGTCTTTTTGGAGAGATGGGAAGAGCATACAGTTGGATACTGTGGTGGTTATACCAAATGACTAAAATCATGGAATTGTTAGGGTGAATCTGTAGTTCGTACATTATACTGCAATAAAGCTGCTAAAATTGAAATGTTGCCATGATTCCTATAAAACATTAAATCTGGTTCTTTTGTGTTATTTCTCTTAATTAAAGGTTTTTTGCTTTTGAAAGCAGCTTTATATGGCATTGATTAGTAGCTTATTTTATTATAAAAATTATGTATGGTTTATTACTATCATATTGCAGTAGTACGTAAGTACCAAATAGTGATAGTTTTATTGTAAAGCTTCAACCAAGGCAAAATTACATTAATCAAAATATGAAAGTCCCACTTCACATTTTTCTCAATGTCTTCTTCTCCAGCGTGGTTTTCAATGTGAAAGTCCACCAATTCTTTTATTTTATGTATCTCTCTCTCTCTCTTTCTCTCTCTCTCTCATCTACCTATATAAATGTACACCTTATGTATATTATGAAATAATTTCAATTTTCCTCTTATATATTTGGGATCATACTGTATATGTGTGTGAGTGTGTGTGATTTACTTGTAAATTTAACCATATAACTTGGAAATCTTTCCATGGCAGAAAACATAGCTCTTCCTTGTTTCAGTGATGATATAAGAAGTCTGTTACTGAGCCCTAATTTAATCACTTGTTGGTTGATGGATATTTAGGTTATTGACATTTCTTCTTGTTATTTCAAACAATATTATTTCACTTTTTTTCCTCTCAGATTTAGTTAGATTTGGAACCCAATGGGGACTGCTTCTTTCTGGTTGTATGAGTTTGGGTATGATTATCTCTTTTAGCTTCACAGGGTAGTTATGAGAATGAAGTGAGAGCACACACACACACACACACTCACACAAATTAGCATATCCTAGGGGCTCAATAAATATTCTTAGTATTATATATTCTATCCTGTGTTTCTTGTATGTTCCAATTTATGGTTACTTTTCTCCCTTTTAAAAAGTAAAATAAAGATTATTTCTCTGATCATTTAGATATATATCTTTATTCCCAGGCCATGCACATCAAGCAAGCAAGCCTTATGGAACAGCATCAACTGCAAAAGCAGTTGGAATGATGCTTGTTACTTTTTTCTTGCTCACATTCCTTGTAGGATAATCCATTACCAAGTTATGGAACCCATCTACTTCTTCCATCTCCCCAGTTAACATGCAAAATCTTTTTTGAACAGTTTGTACATAGAAAGTTTTCAGTAACTCACAAGTGTTTTCATTAGGCTCTATAGCAAATAGATAATATGAAATCAAGAAGACCTGGAAAAGATGTTTTTCTAAACCTCCGTTGTATCTATAAATGAGGACTGAGTAATGTAAGTGCAGATATTGTACTTATATGTTAAAATAAGTAAATAGTTTCAGAGGATAGAAAGAAAAGAAAATTTCCAAATTATTATTATGATGCAAGTTCAGCACTGTTACATGATTTTAAAAAATGTTAATGTGCTTAAACTTGTAATAACCATTCATCATAACTCTACTTCATTTTCATGCAAATCTTTACAAAATTCCAAACCAAAAGATGAGTATTAAGCAACATAGGAACAGACTAATATGATACACATAAGTATACTGCCTTTCATTATATGTAGAATTAAAATGATGTTAAATATTAGAAAATTTATTAATATATTCATTATTTTATTGGATCACAGAAAAAACATAATTTTATGTACTAGTCACTTGACAAAAATTAACATCCACTAATTAAAAAGTGGTACAAAAATACAAATTTTTGTAATGTAGCAAAAACATAAAATAAGACACTAGACATATTCTCACTGAAGACATATTCTCACTGAAGTCACAAAAATATTATATAGCCATTTTAGAAGTCTTAACCAAAACAGCTAAACAAGAGGGAGAAATGAATTAGCAAAACTGCATGGAGAAGGGCAATTTGTAGCAGATGATAAAATTATATACCAGGGTAATTGAAGAGAGCCAATTGAAAAGCTATAGATAGAATAAAAAATTTAAAAAGATGTCAGTTGACAAATTGATGTAAAAAGTCAACAGCTGTGTCAAGACAAGAATTGACTGGACAATAAAAAATAATAAAAATGTCCCATTTACAATAACAAAGGATTAAAAACTTAGAAAAAATTCAAAAACAATGCTTAGTATGTAGTATCAGGAAGTATTTATTGAGCATTTACCATTGCCAGGCATGGTTTTAAGTGTCTTGAATGGAGCATTACATTTAATTCTTATTACAGCTATCTGACACAGGTGTTATTATTTCTATTTTAGTCATGAGAAAATGGAGGTACAAAGTGTCTATGTAATTTGTTCAAGATTTTTGAAACTTGAGAGCCTGTACATTTAAAATACTTTGAATCAGAATATAATTCCTCCTGAGCAGTTTAAAGCTCCTTAGGAACATTTAAAAAATATTGAAAAAAGAGCTCACCATAAAAACATATTTTGCTCTTGGTTTGAAGAATCAATATTTTGAAAATGTGACTTTTCCCTAATTAATTAATTAATTAATTAATTTCATGCTATCTCAATAAATGCACATAGAAGATTTTTAGCTAGATAAGCTGGATCTTACATTGCTAGAACCATTACTAAAAGAGTGTGTAAAGTAATAAGAGAGGAATGGTGTCCTATGTTAAAATATATTGTAAAATTGTATTAATTTAAGTAATTGTGTATTGATACCTGAGTAAACAGATCCATTATTGGAATAATATAGAGTCCAGAAACTCAAATATAAATGAAGATTTAATTTCCAGAAAAGGTGATATTTTGGAACCATGGGAAAAAAATCTTTAGTAGACTGTTAACATTAATAAGCTGAGTTTCTCCTTCACGGTTTGAACCCAAATAAATTCTAAATGAACTGATCAAATATTTAAAAGGAAAAATTAAAACCTATAAAACTACTGGAAGAAAAGTAGAAATTTAAAAAACATAAATTGTGTTCATGGGGATGGAGGTTGGGAAGGGAACTTTCTAATCAAATATGAAAACTAAAATCCATGAAAAAAATACTGATAAATGTCCTTGCATATACGTTTTAAACATAAACAAAATCAAAAGATGGATTTATTAAATGGGAGAAAAATTTGGAAGTATATGGTAGAAAGAGTACTCATTTCTTAAATTAAGACTTATGAAAACAGTGAACAACTCAAATTAACAATATGGATAAAATATATAAAAGGGGAGACTTTCTTTATATCATAGAATGTTTTTACATTTAAAAATTTTATTGTATATATTTGTAAAACCTTATAAACAACAAAATAGACTACCACTACACTATGATAACCACCTTCATATTTATCTTTCCAAATCTTTTCTATAGATATATTTCACCAAAAATCACTTATATTTTATAATAATCCACTTTATCTTAATAAATATCTGAATATTATTGAATGTCCTTCTATATGTTGAAATAATTTTTCATGTTTTATACATTTGTTTCCAGATTTTTGTTATGGTGAATATTCCTTGTCTTTGAGATCTCCTTAATTCTTAAATTGAAAAAAAAAAACAAAATAAAATTGTTAGCTTAAAGGGTAACTGATTTCAAATTTTTAAAATTATGCTTCATTAAAGGAATGTTAGTTTATAACACTGTGCATGTTTTAGGGATATAGGTTCCTCTGAAGGGCATTTTAAAGTCCTTTAAAAAATAATTTTGGACATTCTTAGGTTATTCTAATTTGCACATTTTCAAGCGGTATTTGTGATTAACATTTTATTGGATTCTTGTCAAAATTGTGTATTGCAAATTTAAGAAATCTTGACAGCTAGACCTTTGGAAAAGTTATCCTACTATTGTTTTAATATTACATAAATTATAACTTTTGAGATTGACTCTTATTGCATATGCATTCTGATTTTTTTTTTTTAAAGAATCTATTTGTATCTGTTTAAATAAACTATCTGGACTAGAAACAAATGAGCTGATCATTTTAATTTCCATAATCACTAGAGTATGTATTTTTGCAATCCGTTTAGGAATGGTGTCACCTTAAAATTCTTAAGTAGCTACCATTAGTCAGGAAACCTACATCTACAGATTTATCCAGCAGCCAGACAAAAAGAAAACCCGATGAGTCACTATCAAATTGGGATAACTCGCCAGTGTTCTTGCTGATGGTAGAGTTTTTATAACAGCTTTCCATACTTCTATTTTATGATTTCTTTGAATACTAAATCAATACTTTAAAACCCTCCTTCCCACGGGGCTGGTTTTATTTCCATCAGTCCAGGGAGGACACAAACAGCTCCGTGTTACATTGTCAATTAAACCAAGGTGGGAGAGGGGGAGGTGGGTGCAGTGATAAATGAGCAGTCATTTCAATGTTTTCTTTCCAGCAGAAATCAGAGCCAGATTACACTTTATCTTGCCCTGACTTTTAACAAGATAGATAGCCACGCAAAATTTTCAGGTTCAAATAGTCTCCATCAAAAGGGCTAAAACCCTCATCTTCTGGCCACATTGAACTTTCATCTTTTAAACTGAAGGGATCCGATTTCTTTTACCGAATAAGAAAGAATTTATTCAAATTACTCTCCTAGTCTTAGGTCTTTAACCAAAATAAAGGCAAATGACGAAAAAAATTAACATGACCATTTGATGCAGAGCTCTTTAGGGATTGTCTCCCCAAAGTGAGGTATCAGATCCTGAAGACAAAGTGATCAGGTTTACTGTTATCAATAGTCTGCATTCCTGTTCAGATATTTTAGGTTCCTAATCTTACACTTCTGCATTACCTGATAATACAGCATTGGCTGAGGCAACAATAAATGACATTTTAAGGAATATACTTTTGGAAAAACAATTCCTTTTAATTGCATTTCAAGTTAGAAAGTCACCCATTTTTCTTTGTTGATTGATATTTAATACAAATCACTTTGCTTTTAAGGCACGATATTGCAGTACTTCATATATTAATAGCAGAAATCAGTTCTGAGACATAAACTAATTTCAGAAATACAGCAAAAAAGAAATTTATCGGTGCATTGTTCTTTCTTCTTTAGGTGTATGATCTGTAAAAAAGCAAGGGTTGTTGCTTTTTGGATCGGCTTCCCTGCGGAATCGGTGACAAGGGTTACTTTACCTTCCTTTGAGAACCAGAAAAGTACTTTTATGGTCACACTCCATATTAAGTGGAATTAATTTTCAGGTTCAAATCATTTGTCAGCACTTAAAAAAAAAAAGAAAGAAAAGACTTTTAAACGACCTCTCTGATATATGACCCAGATGCTGCCAGACCAACCGATCTTTACCAAGGTGGACCCTCCAGTATGGGCTCAGGACTGGGTCAGCAGCAGAGTAACCAGACAGATGGCAGATTTGGTAATCTTCCTAGAACCTGGCAAGAAGGTGGTGCCGGAGAGCGAGTGAAAAATCTCCCCGGAAAGGCGCAGAAACAGCAACGCAAACCCCTCAAGGCGGGAGATTGGGAGAGGGCATTGTGGCTGGCAGCGGCCAGCAGCGCGGCCTCTGCGCAGCGCGGGCAGACGCGCCTCTGACCAGGGGTGAAAACCCCTGAGTCTTCGAGAAGGTGGGAAGAGCCTGCTTTAGGCCCCAGCACTGCCGAGGTCAGGGAGAATGTCCTCTCTTGCACTGCCCAGCCAATTTGTCAAGGTCCCGCATCGGATAAATAGCTGTCGGCCCAGACCTGTATAGTGACTAATCCAAATAAATTGCAGTCACTTTTACTGAGCACTTCAGCGAGCAGCAGAGTTTTAAGGGCTGTGCCTCCCAGACCTCCAGAGGAGATACCCCGCGGCCTTTGCTAGCACCTGCGCCCCGGGCAGACCCGGGAGCCCCAGCCTCCCCTGCAGGAGACAAGGGGCCTTGGGGAGCGGTCGTTCAGCCCCAGCAGTCAGGCGGGATCTGCCGCCTGGAGGTGCCCTTTGGGGTCCCCAAGGGTTAAAGGCAAAGGCAATACCAATCTTCTTCCTTGTGCAATTTTACCTCCCGGCCTGGTGTGAAGATCTCTCCTCTGGGGTCTTGTTTACTCCCTACTTCGCATCCCCTCCCTCTGTTGCTCCAAACCTCAGAAATCTGAAATTTCTTCTGCTTCCCACTTGAAGTCTTAGGGGCCCATCAATGCTAGGTCACCAATTTCCTCTGGGATCTTTAAAGCTTTGATCCCCAAACTTACAACTCCATTTTCCACCACTTCCATCCGTGCCCTCTGGGATCCCTCTGAATGCTGCTCAAAATACCTGCTGGCGCCAGAGGAAATTCACTTGTAACAGATACCCAGCGGGTGTAAAACCAACACTCGGCTTCCAGGATCATTTTCCTCCCCACCTTCTGCCCCATCAACTTGTCGCTTCGTGAGCGCTCACCCCGGGAATGATTGTGAATCCTGAGTGCCGGGCTGGACGACTTGGAACCACTTTAATAGACCCGATGATTGCTATCTCGCACGTTGCTTCCCGCCTCTGCTCTCTGCTTGTGCTCCATCCTCCGGGTCTCCGTCTGTGAAATTCATGTGAGGCCCGGGATGAGTCCACAGATAGCTTTTTGACAGGATGCAGCAGATCTTCGATTAAACTTCAAAGTATCTGAAGCAAAATATCCATTTGCTTCGTTATGGAAGTAAAACGATCAGAGAAATGTAGCAAATCTCATTCATTTTATTTTGGTGACATTCAAATAAACTAGAAAGATTTAGTAAACAATGTAATTTTGCAATGGACTTATTTGTGGGTGTCCTTTAGATTTCATATATAAGATGAATCACTCATGAAGAGTTGAATGAATGCAGGTGGCCACGATGTTAAGGAAAATGCTCAATATAAAGGGAAACTGACTTTGGTTTCTTTAACATTTGTAGTGTGTCAAGCAGGTTTTATTTGAACAAATAAAAACTTTATTTAACATTTTTCTTTTCACAAAAACAAAATGTTATTCCAGTAATAAAAAGTTTTTGACTGCTAATAAAAAATTCTTATGTAATAAGAAAATTATGTAATATCCCGTCCTTTCCATAACTGGCTCTTTACAAATCATTTGGCATGCATATAATGATTATGCAAAATTCTTGAGTTTTATAAAATGCTGAAATAAAGCCACATGCTGGGTTTAGATATCGAAACATTTAAATTTGTAAAGATAGTGGATACCTTTAGGTGATTTTATTTCAAACTACCTGGAAACTGTGTTTCAAAGGAGAAGCTATGGCTCTGGAGTTTTCTGCTTGCCTTTGTCTTTCTGCTGTTGAGGAGAGCTCTCTGTTCTCAATGACTTCAGAACCCAGTTTTGAATGACAGCTGGAGAAGAAAGCTTAAGTAGAGACCTGCTCAGATGTCCTTGTCACCTTGGACATCTTGAAATTAGCTCAGCAGACTCAAAGTACAATTCACAGTCAAGATGGGTCAGTTGCTTTCTCCAGAGGCATCACCTTTATGCTCATGAACTTATGTAACTCTATCCTGTAACTCTATTGATTTTTGTTTTATAAATCACTTCGGGAAATCTGGCCTGATTTGTAGTACAAGATGGAGTTTAAACAGTGCTTAAAGATAAAGTTCAGATACACACTGGGAATTAAGATCTTCCTGTAGGAGAAAATTTGTCACATTTCAGAGATTGGAGCACTTAGGGAGCCAAGGGTGACACATCATTTTTGTTATTTGAGGTACATCTGGTTTATAAGGCTTTCAAATTTGTTCCTCTGCCATAAAGACATGTCAGAAAATGTCAGCATTTTGTATCTTTAAGACAGTTCTGGAGAAGCTAGGATGATTTTAGGGGAATATAAAGGAGAATGTGGGAAATAGTCTACAAATCAGAGATAGAGCTAATAATTGTTATAATTACTGTTTCTTGAAACTTTTAGAGAACATGAAGGAGGGACTAGGAGTAGGATGGAGGTTCTCAGGATTACCTAATTAGATTTCTGAGTTGTCCATTATAGAATTTATTTGACAGTTAAAATGTTCAAGGTAAGTTAACCAACTTAATTTTTTTTCTCACTCCAGAGTATTTTGATGGGTGACAGAGCATAACTTTGTTGTTTTAGGTATTAACTTATCCTGAAAATAAATCACTTCTTGACAAAAAACAAGGTAATGATTAGCTTCAGGTTAATGATGATAAACATGAAAACAAAAAATCATTTGGCCAAGTAGAAGCAAATTATTAGAACATTAGAACAGAAGAACAGCAACAGTAAAGGAATAAAGGAGAAAAGATTAAGATAAAAACAATGGTAGAGTGCCAAATGTAATGATTGCATCTGGTTATCTTCCTTTGAAGTAATTTTTAAAAATCTTTTATAATTTGTAAACTTTCAAATATTTTAAGAAGGAGAAATTAGTAAAAAAAAAATTGCAAATAGTTTCCTAATACTGGAATTACATTGTCCAAAAAAGAAGACAATAATTTTCTAGTGAATTTGATTTGAATAGGAAAGCAAGTGATTTTTCTACAAATAGCAAATATAAACCCAGATGATTATCCAAGCATCTCTTCTGCTTTTTGAAAAACAACTTTATTAAGATACAATTCATAATACCATATGATTACTTATATGGAGCATGAAAGTTAAGGTTTTTAGTATATTCAGAAGATTGTGCAAACATTACTACAATCTAATTTAAAATATTCTCATTCCACTGCTCAGCCCTACCTAGAGAGAAATGCTCTTCCCATTAGAAACCAATCCCATTCCTTGTTTCTACCCTAGTTCTGGGCATGCACTAATCTACTTTGTTTTATAAAGTTGTGTATTCTGGATAGTTCATATAAATGGAATCACATATTGTCTCTGGTGACTGGCTTCTTTTCCTTAGCATCATGTTTTTGAAGTTTATTCATGTCATAACATAGCTTGTATCAGTACTTCAATCCTCTTTAGGTTCAATAATACAGCATTGTATGTCCATCCCATGCTTAATTTATCCACTGATCAGTTGATAGACATTTTTGATTATTTTTATAATAATACTGCTATGGATACTGTGTAGAACTTTCTATGCTTTTCTAAGCTTTGATTGGATGGCTAGTGCTAAGAACTGCTGGATCTGTATGCCATGAAATAGTATGAAAATTTGCTCTACACTTTGAAAGAAATGGAATTCTAACCCAAGTTATTACTAGCTTATGGATTGTTTTTCCTGACATATACGTACAATTTGTCTCTAAGAGGCTCTGCAGGAGTAAAGAGTTATTCAATTTGTCTCTTCATTTGAACCAATTAGAAGAAAGGGAACTGAAAAACAGAAAAAGTTATTTTTGTTTACAGAGAGGCAACTTATAAGGTTAACCAATTAAGTCATATTTCAGTATTAGGAACTAGCTATATTTGCTCATGTACTTTCCATCTGGTGCAAGTTGAACAATTTATTGTTGTTAACTCTGCTAAGTCTAAATTATTAGATGCCTGCTTGCTATTGTAATTCCTATAGTCCCACAGAACATTTATTTTATACTTTAATTAGTAATCTCCATTTGTAAAGCAGAAATTTTTAAGCCTTATTTGGTGTGGTTCTATCAGTATACATTTGATTCTATAACTGCAGACTTATTGCATTTTTTAAGAGGGGGGTAGGTAGAATACTTATGGTGCTCTGCTTTCCAACAACGATGAATCTGGTTCCAACAAGTATTTAAAAACATTTATTGTTTCCAAAGAAGAACTCCAAGGAGAACAGATGGCATAATTTTTAAAATGGACAGCTGTTAGCACTTATACATATTCTCTGTAAAAAGGGTCCATATATTCATCCAACTGCTATTTATTGATTGCCTGTCAAAACAATGCTGATATTGTTGATATGAATGAGTTTCTTCTACTTTTTTTTTAATGTAGGGATTTCCATTACCCTGATTAAAATAGATAAAATAATGCTCAAGACTGGGCCAATTCTTAATTGTAGCATCATTTGAGAGTGATTAAACATATATATGATATTTAAATGTAACTTCCACACATAGGTGTTAAGATCCTTCAGATGCTATTTATTGCAGAGTTTTATTACATAGATTTACCTAGCACCTCCCAGGTACCTGATTCCTAATTTCTGGAACTCAAAAATTACTTGGAACATAATCTGTAGCACACACAGTTTACAATCTTTTCAATGCAGTTGATTCTGTTAAGAAAGCATATAATCAAACTAATTCCGACGGAGTTAAGGTTTACATTGTACAGAATGAATTATAGAGTGGGTGGTTGTTACTGCATAGGTCAAAATTGTAGGTAATAATGAAAAAGAAAAATCTACTTTGGTAGCATCAGCAATACCTTTCAAAAAATCTCAATGTAATCTACTAGAGGGGGAGGAAGTGTGGAACATAGGGTGGAGGGGTGACAATGGTCGATGGATGGACCATTTGGAATTGGCTGAAGTTCTGAAAATGTAGTTTAGGGCCCTCCCTGGTGGCTCAAGTGGTTAAGCACAGCACTGTCAAGCTATCCGCAGCCTCTGCAGCATGAGTTAGATCCTGGAGGGCCAGAGAGCTACCCACATGGCACAGCAGACCTTTCCTGTCTCACCCACTGCTCCCCTCAGCAGTATATTTCAGTTAGTCTGCTTGTTCTGTTCCCCAGTTTGTCTCTGGTGAATCCTCTCACCCCCCCATCCCCGCACCTCTGGCCTGCACGCCCGTACTTCTATGCATAAATAAATAAATCTTAAAAAAAATGCAGTTTAGACATAGCAGTATGAACTCCTGGAGTATACATTTCCGATTAAGACATTCCACTCAGTTAGCATCTAATTGGCCAAAGCTTTGTACCCCCTTTATCTACTCTAGCACTGCAAAAGAGCCTGCCAGCAAATAGCTCCCTGAGCTTTGGTAATATCGGTTCCCATTGTGCTCCTCCATGGTATGAAACATATTTGGGTGCTTTGGTGCAAGAAGAATGTTAGTTATTTAATGTGTTTGGGAATATGAGTCTCTGATAATTTTCTGTGCAAGCAAAGAAATGAAATCCAACTTCCTTTCAATGATATAAATAAACTTAATAGTTTTTGCAGATGTACATGTTTATATTCTTAATTATACAGAATTTGATAACTCCATTCTATTTGCATGTTACAAGATAAGTGTTTTCCTGACAAGCAGCCCTCAGAATAGGTTACAGTAATTAATCACACTATAGATATTGACATTCATAGCATACAAGTCACTTTCAAAACCATTGTATAGAATGTCTACTGCTTCCAGCTACAAATTAAGTGAATAAATGAGAAATGAATGATAGAACAAGTCTGTCATTAAACCTAGGTATCTGGTGTAGAGTAGAGAAATTTAGAGTAGAGAAAATTAGCACAGTTATGTAACTTGAATTTTATTCTAAGGATATTTATGACTTTTTTCCTTGTCTCCTTATACTATGAGAATATTAAAAACTGTTATATTATCTGTTAATTAGGCTGGATTATCTGTTAAACAACTTGAGATACTTTACTGTATAGATTACAGTACAAGGCTCATGTTTTGGGATAAAGGAGAATAAGTCAATGGAAAATACGTGTCTCACTTAGAATTTAAAAATGTTTAAGGGCCTCCATGTTGGCTGAAGGCGGTTGAGCACAGCACTGTGAAGCCGTCTGCAGCCTCTGTAGCGCGAGTTCGATCCTGGCCAGCCAGCGAGAATCCCACATAGCGTGGCAGACCTCTCCTGTCTCATCTGCTGATCCCCTCAGCAGTGTATTTCGTCAGTCTGCCTGTTCTGTTCCCTGCTCTTTCGCCTGTGAATCCTCTCACCCTCCTGAGCATCTGGCTTGTACCCCATTTCTGGTATAAAAATAAATAAATAAATCTTTAAAAAAATAAAAATAAAAATGTTCAGGCTAGTTTTTCTCCCTTTATGGATGGGGGCTGGATCTTAAAATATAGAGAAAATGACAAAGCAACTGTGCTAAACACTGAGCTTCCCATCTTAGGAAGTTGGCTCAGAATTCAGAGGCAGGCCCCCAACGATAAAAGTATCAGAGTGTCACTGCTTAACTAACACTGTGATTGTCCAGCAAATGCCAAGATCTCTAGAATGATGACTATATACCCACATGCACAGCTCTATGTGTGTGTGTGTGTGTGTGAGAGAGAGAGAGAGAGAGAGAGAGAGAGAGTGAGAGAGAGAGAGAGAGAGAGGGAGAGGGTGAGAAAGTGTCAGGAAATATCAAAACTAGACATGCAAGTGCTCAAAAGAAAACTTCCTGTTTAGGATTATTAATATGAAATAAAAAGAGAGAATTTTATAGTGTTAACTTTGCTATGGGAGGCAGAATAAACTCAGTTTCACTTTAAGTACAGTATTCTTTCAGTAGCAATTATTACAAAATATCAATTGAGTAGCAATTAAATGCTTTCCCCCCTCTGACAGAAGGGAGATGGCATACCTTTTGTTATCACTGTTCTATGTATGTTTCGGAACTGGACCAGGATATCTGCTGCAAGTCCTGGGGATTTTAAAAGCCATGAGTCAATTTTTTTTTTCTTTTTATAAAAGGCATATTTTATCTGTTTTGGAAAAATTTGAAAATGCAGAAATCAGAAAGCAGGGAATAATTATTGCCATGATTCAATTCTGAATAAATCTCACAATTGCATGATGCAGGATAAAATTGGACTTTTAGTGTTAACCTTAATGCAGTATGAACACAATATGATTTTGAATAATGCTCACCTTAAATTAATATAATGCTATAATGCAATATTACTTCAATTAAGAAAAAAAATCTCACAATAAGGGTATCTTTTTTCATAGATGACTTTCAATGTCTGGCTGAGCACTTATCACTGTCTGTATTATACACACTCTGGGAAGATCATTGATTTCCTATGGTAAAATAGGCATGTAAATGAACACCCCTTCATGTTTTTGTTACTTTGCATGGATAGAGTTGGCATTTTAACAACAGTACAAACAGCTGCTTCATTTATTCTCCAATTTCAAAATTGAGAGTATGTCCAGTCAGTGGTCACCAAGAGCTGACAGTTTTATTTTTAGAGGAAATGAAACTTTAAAGAACTATCTGTGTTCTTCTTGATTGTAAAAATTTCAAAATATGCACTAAAACAAGAAATAATAAACTATTGTTGCTTGTAGTTCTTTTTTTACTAGTAGAAAGAACAATAGACAGCTGAGGGATTATTTATTTACACCAAGTGAATCTTTCTTGTGGAAAAAAAATTACTTCAAGGGTAAACCTAGTCTGTGTTATTACCAAAAGCTTAGGGAAAAAAATGATCCATGACTTTTTTTGAACCATGACTTTTAGTTAAAAAATAATACTCACCATTATACATGCTTTCAGAAATTATTCATGACAAAATTAAAAAAAATCTATTAAACACTGAATCTTAACTGAGCAATTCCAATTATGACAATTCTTAATATGCTACTAATAGTTCTAATAATTGTCAAAATGGCCTTTATTTGTTTTTTCTTGCCACTGACCAACAGGGTATACTAAAAGAAAACAGATCAGTCTCTTTCCCAATAAGAATAGCCAAGAAGACTATCTTTGCAGACTATATGGAGAAGAATTTCTTTTTTGTAAGAAGCATCAAAATATGTTAATATACATTGCCTTGGGCAGATGAGAAGTGTTAGTTCTTTAAGTTTGATATTTACATACAAACAGTGATCATCATATTCCCTTTGCTGTTTTATGTTTTATAAAGAACTTGTAAAAGTGGAAATTCCAGAAATGCTTGTTTCTTAGAATGAAATTCCTTTAAAATTTCCAGTACACAACAGAACACTTTAAAAATTCGTTTTGAAGCATTAAACTTAACATACTGTGTTTTAGAAAACATGAGAGCAACCTGGATTTAGGGGTTTAGACTGTCTTTGAAGTATCTTAAATCTCTGTGGGACCTAAAAGACTGTTTATAACTAACAGTTACTTTGTAAAAACAACATTGATGAGATGTTTTAAAATTTTCTTGTTAACTTTTTATAAGAATGTGTGGCTTGGAAGAGAGAGCATCTATATTGCAAGATGATTTCATAAAATTGATTTCTATAATCTCAGAAATGGAGAACAGGATGCTTAGAAGGAAAGAGACTTACCAGGAGCTAGCACGCATGAAGAAAATTAAAATAAGGAAAACTGTATTATCTCTAGGAGAACCTAATAATTTCAGAATATTAATATAAGACAAGTGATACAGCATCTTTAATACATTAGTCTGGTCAGGGTTTTTGTTGTTGTTAGACTAATGGACCCAATGTTGGTGTGTACATGTTTGAGAGGAAAGCTAGATTTTATTGAGCATTATCAAACCCACTAGTATATGCCTTCTGCAAAGTTTTGCTTTCAAAATGTTTAGATTTTATTTAAAACACATCTAAGAAGATCTTGTTTGAAAATGAAGTCCGTATTAGTATTTGGAGTTGCTGGAAGGGAGAAAATGTTTTTCAAAGAAAAACATTCAGTTGTTTAAATAAGTTTTTTCACATTTGCTTTGTAGCTCATCTGCTCTTGGCTATGTGCTTTGCAACATAGTCAATTATTGGCCAAGAGAATACCAAGGAATGGAGGGAGACTCAACAAAGCTATCACTTTCCCAAATGTTGGCTCCTTATTTCTCAGTTGTGGGTTAGTCTATCGGTCATTTGTTTCACTCATTAGTGCCTTCTGGAAAAATGTGAACAGAAATTTGTAACATTGAAGCCCAAATTAATAGAAAAATTCTAATTATTATGAGATTTGGTAAAAAAAATTCAGAATACTTGGCATTTATTTATAATATTATCAACATAGACTTTATTATATCATTATATAGTATACATTTATATATTAATATATACTAATATAAAATATATACATTTATTTAGCATTAGTATATCTGTATTACATTTATTATTTCTTATTCTAATCACACAGAAACTATATAATTTTAAGAATCAGTTGCAATGACCTTCCCTACCTTTCTATTATTTCTAAATTTATTATTCAGATTACTAATAGCCAATATGCTGCAATATTTTGTTATTTTTATCTAAATAACATCAATCATGATGTAATGAATGTATTTTGACCTATTTTTGCTCCAGATTTCTAAGGCTTTGTTATTACAGATGAACAACCTTAGATTTCTTAACACTTAATTTTTTTTCCATTAAATTAGGAAAGGTGTATTTCTCTGGGTGGGGGCAGAAGGATTGCTTTGCATTTTGTTTTAATTTTTTAATTCCTTAACACTGTGCTCTTAACACATTATACCTACTTGTGTTTATATTGAATAAAGTGAATTGAAATTAATCTTATCCTAAGGACTGCATTTATACTCCTTTAAAGAATCAGTATTTGCAGCCTCCCTGGTGGCATAACGGGTTAAGTCACAGAACTATGAAGCTATCTGCAGCCAATGCAGCACTGCACAAGTTCCATCCCCAGCTGACCAGGGAGCTAATCCACCTGGTGCAGCAGACCTCTCCGGACTTGCCTGCTGCTCCCCTCAGCAGCGTATTTCACTAAATCCACCTGCTCTGTTCCCTGCTCTGTCTCTAGTGAATCCTCTCGCACCTCTCCCACCTCTGGCCTGTACCCCAGTTCTTGTATGTATAAATAAAATCTTTTTAAAAAAAATCAGTATTTCTTGAATAAACATATTAAATAAAAAGGTGTAGGTTATGAAATAGTGCATTTGGATGATGTCATTTTTATGAAAAAAGATATATATACAGAAAAAGCATCTTTGATTATCAAGGTATTTACTGAAAATATGAACATTTTAAGGAGATTCCCCTTTATATTTACACATTTTTCTACAATGATTCTTAATTGATTTACAATTAGAAGCACAAAGGTTTTTTACACTAAATTTAAATAATCAGTATTTTGGAATTGAGTACACAAACCCAGTCACAGTGGGTCTTGACATATTAGTATACACTTGATTTTCCATGCAGCGGGTGGATCAAAAGCCACACCTTTGTCTGAGAGCTGATACTGGATGACTTGAGGATGATATAGCTCAGAATCAATGAATGCTTACTTTGAAAAGGACTCAGAGGCCATTGCTAGAGCAGCCTTCTCATCCATCCTATAGATGACGTCACCCATCCAGGTTCACAGGCCTGCATGACCACAGGCGGTTTCAAGAGATTTGTTAAATTTTTTTTATTTTTAATTTAAAAAAAAAATTTTTTTTAAAGAGGCATGTATTTTTTTTTATTTGTTTGTTTGTTTGTTTATACATGCACTGGGTACAGTCAGAAGTGCGGGAGGGCGAGAGACTTCACCAGAGCCAGAGCAGGGAGCAGAGCAGGCAGAAGGACCGAAGTACACTGCTGAGGGGAGCAGCGGGTGGCAGGAGAGGTCTGCCGGGGAGCAGCCGGGGATCGAACTGGTGCCCCAGAGGCCACGGGCAGCTTCACAACCCTGTGCTCAACCACTGTGCCACCGGGGAGGCCCTCAAGAGATTTTTGCCCAGAGGTCATGAACTCATGGAACATAAGCCGCCATGTCAGGTTTGTAGTTCTGTATAGCAGTTAAGAAATTTGGAATTAATGTCTCCATTTAGCAGTTGGGGGTAGTCCAGAAAATTTCAGAGATCTAGGTTGTCTTGAAAGTAATCTGGAAAGGCTGCACTTAGTGTTGTTTTCATAGTTGACAGGGGAATGGAAAGTGACTGCTCATTTCATGAGGACCACACACTTTTGTTCTCTGTTAACCTCATGTAAACCACCTGGTCCTCTAGGCCTTTGAGTTTGCAACGTTTGCATACTGGACTAAAGTCATGAATTTCTGATGGAGTGATTCTTCATTGAGAGTAACTAAGACTGTCAAACACCATTTCTCAAAATTCTTCACTTTTGCTTCTTCTATGTACATATCATTTGGAAACCACAACAGGGAAATGAAAAAAAAAAAAAAGCAAATGGACTTAAACAACAGCTTGAAGTACTTACTATAAGGCAAAGTTACGAAACACAACTTGAGAATGTGGTTTTGTTAATTCTATGACACATAAATGTTCAGGAAGAGAAAGAGTCGGAGGTAAGCGTCCTATCCATTAGGCTTTCCTGAGATCAATTTTAGAAAACAGGAGATGGTGACACTACCTTCTCAATATCTTTTTCCTTGCATTCATAAATCTCCCACATTTATTCACGTATATAGTTATTAATAAATACAGCTTAGATTGAACACTTTGAAGCAAATGTTTAACACCATATTGTGAAAAATGCATTGCTAAATTTTGGATTTGGGGTTGAAAGAGGATATTGTAGTCATGCTATTTTTTTCCAGACCTTCTCATCCTGAAAGCAAAGTATCAAGATTTGTTAAAGATACCTACTCAGATACATATTATTAGATTTTTTAAAAAGATTTGTTTATTTATGCATACAAGAACTGGAGGAGAGGCACAGAGTGAGGGACAGCGGGTGAGACAGGAGAGGTCTGCTGTGCCATGTGGGTGGCTCCCTGGCCAGCCAGGGATTGAACTCATGCTGCAGATGTGGCAGATAACTTCACAGTACTATGCTTAACCCCTTGTACCACCGTGGAGGCCCCATGTTATTAATTTTTTTTCAAGCTGGAAGAGGATTTCAAGATGAATGTTAGAATCATAATTAAAAATGAGTGGTATAACATTTAACTTTATGATGGAGGACAGCTACATATATTGATTTTTTTTTTTAATAAATTTTATTGTTATATTCCCCATACAATTGCAGCCCCCCCATTTTGACCCCAATCCCTCCCCTCCCGCCCCCGCCCCCTAAAAGTGTCTCTGGTTCATAGTTTTTTGTTGATTTTGATTTTCACTTTCTTATAGTTATTCATTTTCCTGGTCCCTTATTTAAGTTTTCTAGATTCCTGCTATGAGTGAGACCATCCGGTATTTTTCTTTTTCTTTTTGGCTTATTTCGCTGAGCATGATCCCTTCCAGCGCCATCCATGTTGCTGCAAATTGCATGTGTTTATCTTTTTTGAATGCTGAGTAATATTCCATGGTATATATGTACCACATCTTCTTGATCCAGTCATCTATTTTTGGGCATTTGGGTTGTTTCCAAAGCTTAGCGATTGTAAACAGTGCTGCTATAAACATAGGGGTGCAGGTGTTCTTTGGAATTGATGTTTCTGTGTCCTTTGGGTAAATACCTAGGAGTGGAATTGCTGGATCATATGGAAGCTCTATGTTTAGTAGGTCCAGAAATCTCCACACAGCTCTCCACAGTGGTTGGACCAGTTTGCACTCCCACCAACAGTGCAGAAGAGTTCCTTTTTCTCCACACCCTCGCCAGCATTTGTTGTTGCTAGTTTTTTTAATATGTGCCATTCTCACTGGTGTAAGATGGTATCTCATGGTAGTTTTGATTTGCATTTCCCTGATGGCAAGTGATGTTGAACATTTTTTCATATGCCTGTTGGCCATTTGCATTTCCTCTTCAGAGAAGTTTCTTTTTAGTTCTTCTGCCCATTTTTTGACTGGATTATTTTCTTTGTTGTTGTTGAGTCTCATCAGCTCTTTGCAGATTTTTGTGATCAGTCCTTTATCATTAGTGTTGGGTGCAAAAATGTTCTCCCAGTTGGTGGGGTTTCTCTTTGTTTTTGTTATTGTCTCTTTTGCTGTGCAGAAGCTCTTTAATTTGATGTAATCCCAGCTGTTTATCTTTGCCTTCACTATCACTGCTTTGGGTGATGTGTCTGTAAAGATGTCTTTGATGTGCAGATCACGTAGTGTTTCGCCTATATTTCCTTCTATATATTTTATGGTTTCAGGTCTTATGTCTAGTTCTTTAATCCATTTTGAGTTGATTTTTGTGTATGGTGTGAGGTAGTGGTCAAGCTTCATTCTTTTGCATGTAGCGACCCAGTTTTCCCAGCACCATTTATTGAACAAACTTTCTTTGCTCCAATGCATAGTCTTTGCTCCTTTGTCAAAGATTAGTTGACCATAAATCTGTGGGTTTATTTCTGGATTTTCTATTCGATTCCATTGGTCTGTATGTCTGTTCTTGTTCCAATACCATGCAGTTTTGATGATTATGGCTTTGTAGTATAGTTTGAAGTCTGGGAGTGTAATGCCTCCATTCCCTTCTTTTTTTTTCAGGAGAGCTTTGGCTATTCGGGGTTTTTTGTGATTCCATATGAATTTCATCAATAATTGTTCTATTTCTTTGAAGAATGACATTGAAATTTTGATTGGAATAGCATTGAATCTGTATATTGCTTTTGGAAGGATGGCCATTTTAATAATGTTTATTCTTCCAATCCACGAGCAGGGGATGTCTCTCCATTTCTTTGTGTCTTCTTCTATTTCTTTTAACAGTGTTTTATAGTTTTCTTTGTATAGGTCCTTTACCTCTTTTGTTAGATTTATTCCCAAATATTTGATTTTTTTTGTTTCAATAACAAAAGGGATGGTTTTTTTGATTTCTTCTTCTTCAGATTTATTGTTTGTGTATAGGAAGGCTACTGACTTTTGCATGTTGATTTTGTATCCTGCCACTTTACTGAACTGATTGATGAGTTGAATTAGCTTTTCTGTGGAGTTTTTGGGGTTCTCTATGTATAATATCATATCGTCTGCAAATAGTGATAGTTTGACTTCTTCTTTTCCTATTTGGATTCCTTGGATGTCTTTCTCTTTTCTTATTGCCCTGGCTAGGACTTCCAGTATTATATTGAAAAGCAGTGGTGAGAGTGGACATCCTTGTCTTGTTCCAGATCTTAATGGAATTGCTTTCAGCTTTTCACCATTGAGAATGATACTGGCTGTTGGCTTGTCATAGATGGCCTTTATGATGTTGAGGTATGTTCCTTGTATCCCAAGAATTTCAAGGGCTTTTATCATGAATGGGTGTTGCACTTTGTCGAAAGCTTTCTCAGCATCTATTGATATTATCATATGGTTTTTATATTTCTTTTTGTTGATGTGTTGGATAACGTTGATTGATTTTCGGATGTTAAACCATCCTTGTGCCCCTGGAATGAATCCTACTTGGTCGTGGTGAATTATCTTATGGATACATTGTTGGATTCTGATGGCTAAAATTTTATTGAGGATTTTTGCATCAGTGTTCATTAGGGAGATTGGCCTGTAGTTTTCCTTTTTTGTGTTGTCCTTGTTCGGTTTTGGTATTAGTGTAATGCTGGCTTCATAGAACGTGTTTGGTATTGTCCCTTCCTTCTCAATTTTTTGGAAGAGTTTGTGAAGGATAGGCACTAATTCGTCTCTGAATGTTTGGTAGAATTCATTTGTAAATCCATCAGGTCCTGGGCTTTTGTTTTTGGGGAGGTTTTTGATTACCATTTCAATTTCGCTAATTGTAATTGGTCTGTTTAGGTGTTCTATTTCTTCTTTATCTAGCTTTGGGTGATTGTAGAGTTGTAGGAATTTGTCCATCTCCTCTAGATTATTAAACTTGTTTCCATATAACTGTTCATAGTAGTTACTGATTATTCTTTTGATTTCTGCTGTGTCCGTTGTGATTTCTCCTCTTTCATTGATGATCCTGTTTATTTGTGCTTTCTCCCTTTTTTCCTTTGTGAGCCTGGCTAGGGGTTTGTCTATTTTATTGATTTTTTCAAAGAACCAGCTCTTGGTTTCATTGATCTTTTGGATTGTTTTTTTAGTTTCAATTTCATTTATTTCTGCTTTGGTTTTTATTATTTCTTTTCTTCTACTGGTTTTGGGGTTTTTTTGTTGTTCTTTTTCTAGATCTTTGAGCTTCGAGATTAGGTTGTTTCTTTGCGTTCTTTCTTGTTTCTTGATGTGAGCTTCTATTGCTATATATTTTCCTCTTATTACTGCTTTTGCTGCATCCCATACATTTAGGATATTGGTGTCCTCCTTGTCGTTCAATTCAAAAAATTTTTTAATTTCTTCTTTGATCTCCTCATTAGTCCAGTGGTCTTCCAGTAGTGTGGTTTTTAATCTCCATGAGGTAGGAAAGTTCCTTGCCTTCTTTTTATGGTTTATTTCTAGTTTGATGCCTTCATGGTCAGAAAAGATGGTTGATATGATTTCAATCTTGGTGTATCTGTTGATGTTTGTCTTGTGCCCCAGTATGTGATCGATCCTGGAGAATGATCCGTGTGCACTTGAGAAAAATGTGTACTCCGTTTTTTTGGGGTTTAGTGTTCTATAGATGTCTGTTAAGCCCAATTGCTCTAGGTCCTTATTTAGAGCTTTGGTTTCTTTACTTATTTTTTGTCTTGTTGATCTATCCATTGTTGATAGTGGTGTGTTGAAGTCTCCCACTACATATGTGTTTTCTCTGATGTCTGTTTTCAAAGAGGACAACAGTTGTCTGATATATTTTTGTGCTCCTTCGTTTGGTGAGTATATGTTAATGAGTGTTATTTCTTCTTGAAGTATTGTCCCCTTGATCATAATGTAGTGACCATTGGGGTCTCTTTTTATCTTTTTGAGTTTGAAATCTGTTTTATCTGATATAAGTATAGCTGTTCCTGCTTTCTTTTTTGGTCCATTTGCTTGTAGGATTGTTTTCCATCCTTTAACTTTGAGCCTATTTTTATCTTTTGTAGCTAAATGTGTTTCCTGGAGACAGCAAAAGGTTGGGTTTTGTTTCTTAATCCAGGCTGCAACTCTGTGTCTTTTTATTGAAGAGTTTAGTCCATTTACATTTAGAGTTAATATTGATATGTTAACATCTGTATTTGCCATTGTGTTTGTCTTTCCTTTGATTTTATTTATTTATTCTTTTAATAACTTTTTTTTTTTTTTGGCCTTCTTTCATTGTTATTCGTCCCTCTGAGGTTCTGGCTTTAGGACTCCTTGTAGTATTTTTTGGAGTGGGGGTTTAGTTGCAATGAAATTCCGGAGTTTCTGTTTGTCTGGGAAGGTCCATATTCTTTCTTCAAAGAGGAAGGAGAGCTTTGCGGGATAGAGTATTCTTGGTTGGCATCTGTTTTCTTGGAGTCTGTTGACTATGTCCCTCCACTCTCTCCTTGCCCGTAGTGTTTCTTTGGAGAAGTCTGATGTCAGCCTGATTGGCTTTCCTTTGAATGTTATCTGTTTCTTCCCTCTTGCCAGCTTCATTATTTTTTCCTTGTCCTGGATTCTTGGGAGCTTTACTATTATGTGTCTTGCTGTATTTTTTCTTTCGTCGTGGAAGTTTGGTGTTCTTCTTGCTTCTTGTATATCAATTTTCAGCTCCTTCTTCACATTTGGGAAGTTCTCTTCAATTATCTCTTTGAATATTTTCTCTGTTCCTACTTCTCTCTCCTCTCCTTCTGGTATTCCTATAACTCTTATATTTCCTTTCCTCATGGAGTCAGATAGTTCCCGAAGTCTTTCTTCATTCTTTTTCCTTCGTACTTCTCTTTCCTTTTCTGTTTTGGTTCTTTTTATTTCTGTGTCTTCAAGAGCACTTACTCGTTCTTCCATTTCATCAATTCTGCTTTCATTGCTTTTCCCAGAATTCTTTAGTTCTTCCACTAATTCTTTGATCTCCTGCATTTCTTTTACTTCCCTCTTTAGGGACTCAATTTCATTCTTCTGATCGTTGATTATTTTTCCCTTATCATTGTTTTCCTTTATGACTTCTGTCAGTTTTTTAATCACGGCAATTTTAAATTCTCTTTCTGGAAGGCTCAGAAGTTCTTCCAAGTTACTGTCGTTGCAATCTGGGGGCTGGTTTTCTTTTTGTGGTGTGCTTTTTCTCTGGAGAGTTGCTAGGTTGCGTGTGGTTCTTCTCCTCCCTACTGTCTGTTTTCTAATTTGCCGTATGCGTTGGGACACTGTGTTGTTGGGACTGGCCGGCATCTTGGGTGGGCTTCTCTTCTCCCCTCTGGTTCCTCCAGGAGTCATCTGTCAGTTTCAAGCAGTCTTTATTGGAGAAAGGTCCCTGTCCTAAAATGTCGATGTGGGGACACACTCCCCTGTGCGCCTGGTCTGCCCCGGCGGTGGGTTCCTGCTCCCCCTCTGGGCTTGGACTGCAGGCCAGAGGGGGTCTGGCGTGGGTGAACTTCCCCCGCTCACCTCTGACTCCTGAGGAAGCCTTCTGCAGGTAGTCTTTACTGAAGAAATGTCCCTGTTCTAAAATGGTAATGTGGGACACACTCCCTGCGCGTCCGGTGTCAGGTACACTCTTCTGCGTGCCTGGTCTGCCCTGGCTGTGGGTGCTCGCTCTCCCTGTGGGCTCAGACTACTTGTTCGGAAGGGGCCTGGTGTGGGCTAACTCCCCAGCTGGCCACTAGCTCCTTCAGGAGCCAGTGCTGTCTACAAGTCGCTAGGTGGCGCCAGAGATCTCTCCTAGAGCCCTTGGGGAGCTGATTTTCCACCCCGTGGGACAGGGAGCAAAGCGGGGATGGTAGGGTACACCTCAATGGCTTTGGGGTGCTCTGTCTGCCTTGTGCCCCACTGTCGTGGGGAACCCACGCCCCTAATTTCGAGCCCCGGGTCTCAGTTCCAAAGCCCTCAGTTCCAGGACGCGGGCTGTAGCCCAGTTCAGTGGCGTGGGAATGGCGCCTTTTGCACCGCTCCCGTGCCTGGGCGCCTGGTTCCTGCTTACTCAGGGAGGGACCTTCACCTCAGTGAGGACCTCCGCGCGTCTCCCCGCAAGCCTAGGTCGTCTCCCAAGCCTAGGTCGCAGGCGCGGGGACCTGGGCAGCCGCGATCCTGGTCTGCACTTGCTTTTCAAGCACGCCGAGCGCGCCGCTATCCGCGCAAGCTTACCGGCAGCCCGGGCTGTGTGCGCGTCTCCCGGGGTCTTTGTTCTTCTCTAATGGCGCCCGGAGCCGTTCGCTCACCGCCGCGGCGAATCCTGCAGGGTTCGCCTCAGCTCCCGTTCAAGGGGTGTGGTGGCTGCAATAGTTCCTTTCCACTCACAGTCCCACTTGCTGCGTCGTTTGTTCTTGGTGGCCGTTTTGGTGTGTTGTTTCCCTCCTCTCTGCCAGTCGGAGAGTGCCGCCTCCAGCTACATATATTTAAATGGATGTCAAATAAAGTACTTTTTTTCATGTTCTATCATATCGATACTGATAACCTCAAAGACATTGAAAATCTGGATTTGTTTTTAGATTTTAGAGATTCCAAAGTATTTCTGCTCATTTAATGTTTTTTCTAGAATAACTCTCATATCTTGATGGTGAAAGACCAAATAACTTGCTTACTATAGATTAATCTTTATTGTGTATTATTTTACCCAAACTAGATGACAACCAGTTTTATTTGGAGGAAAACATTATGCTAAGCAGGAGCGTTCAGAACATGTGTATGGAATCATTTCTCTTAGAACACATCTATTTCATTAATTTTCCTTCTCAACACCTCACCAAGATGTCCTTATCACATTTTTTTGATTGTTAATGCAAATAGGACTATCCTCTTTAGTCCAGCATTACTGTTTACATAGGTTGTTGATCAGTTTTGACTGGATTTTTAAAAGTTTTCATGGCTATTAAACAGAAGGGCAATACTTAAAACATGTCCCATTAGACATATTTTTCTTGTTATTATTTCTAATTTAATAATTAGGAAATTAAGAACTCATTCTTAAATAGTTTTTTTGTAAACATTGAGTGTTTTTTTAACACAATGCTTAGCTGTGGCTCTTGGCCAACGTTTATGCCTTGCATGTCATTTGTGAATGCTTTCAAATAAAAAATGTGCAGAGTTGCATTTATTTTTTGGCCTCATAGAGAGCATAAAAGCTGTTTCCATGCTTATTCTAAGCCAGTTCTGTAAAAGATGTAATGCTACTTAAATTTTAAACAAGTCAGGAGTCTCAAACAGGCTGTATTATGTTATCACATAGAATTCTTTGCATTAAAAGGATTATTCTCACTGTTTTTGCAATGGTTACTATTTGGACATCAAAAATATCAATAATAGAACGGAACAGGTTGCTAGAGGGAAGAGACTCTGGAGATTGAAGAATAGTACTTTAAAGCATATTTAAAGAAGTACTCTTTAAGATTGGTTTTTAAAGTTTTGGGTTCAAGCTTTTCTCTAATAATCTAATGAAAACTGTAGATTGCTCTCCAGAGAAATGCATGCATACTTGCAAAATTTTATATGTGGTAAGGTTCTTTAAATCTTCTGTGCTCATAGAACATAGATTAGAAATCTCTGTGACAAATTCATGTTATATTTTATATTTGATATAGAATATATGTCTGTACATTTGTGCTACAGGGTACACATATATTTCATTTTTGAAAAACTTCCTTTCAAATACCCACAAATAATTAAAAGCATGGAAATCTTAGTTGCTCTTTAAATTCTATCTAATATCCAGGTAAATGTGCTAACTTCTAGAAATCAACATTTTAATGAAATAGAAGACTGTGTTCAATCAACACGAAGATAGTTTATGGAACCCTCAAGGCTTCAACAGTTTCTGTTTGGAATATTCATGAGTACCAGTATTTTAGGCAGATTTGGAAAACAAAAACAAAAACAAAAACAAAATGATGTTAGATACCTTATATCTTCTTCAGTAAGAGTTCAAAATATTCTCAATTTTTCTTGTGATTCCTGGATTGGACACAAAAGAAATGGATAAACCTGTTGTGTAATTTCAAAATCACTAAGAAATGTATTATTTTGAGTGAGTTCATAATTTCCAAGTGTTTGGGGGTTTTATATGTCTTTTGTTATTGATTTCTATTTTAATCCCATTTCCAGGAGAATGCATACCATGCTTGAGTTCAATCTTTTGGCACAGATTATAACTTATTTTGTATATAGTGTATTCTGATGAATGTTTTAGGTGTACTTGAAAAAGACTGCATTCTGCCACTGTTGGTTATATTGTTCTATATATTTCAGTTAGGTCAAGCTAGTTGATACAACCTTACCGGTTTTTGCCTACTCATTCTGTCAGTAACTGAGACTGGAACGTAAACATCCCCAAATATGATTGTTGTAGTAGGTTGAACAGTGTTCCCTTAAAATCCACATCTGTCCAGAATCTGTGAATGTGACTTTATTTTAAAAAAGCCTTTGCAGCTGTGATCAAGATAAGGTGGTACTGAATATGGGTGGCCCTTATCCAATGACTAGGGAAATTGAACAGAGACGCAAAAGGAAGATGAGCATGTGTTGATGGAGGCAGAATTTGGAGTAATGAAGTCACAAGCCAGGAATGCCAAGGATTGCAGAAACCACCAAAGCTTGTGTTGACAGGAAGAATCCTCTTCTAGAACCTTCAGTGAGAACGTGACCCTGGCAGCATTTCAGTTTCATAGTCTAGACCTCTGTAGGAAAGACTATAGATTTCTGATGTTTTCTGCCAAAGAATGGAAGTTATAATGCTATAATAACTGCTTTGACAGACTTCTCTGGAATGTTTCATGATTTTTAAAAACCAAAAATGTTCTACCATGTTGCTGATAACAAATCAAGCAGAATTTGTTATCAGGTGTGATAACAAATTGCAGGTATGAATGTGATATGGATTTTCAACCAAATAGTAAATATTTGCTGCACATCCAATTAGAGGGTCAAATTCAAACAAAAGAAGGAATACAAAGGTGTAAATCACCCAAATCTCTACCTAGACTGTTATTTATCAACCATAGAAGAACGTTGTGCTAAGTACTGTGCTGTACCTTTTGAAAGGTCTGAGAGGAAGAAGCAGTTGTGCTCTCAAGGTGCTCCCAGCATAGCGGAGAGAATTGCAAGCTGCCCACTCACAATATAGGTCATCAGTATTCTACTCATGCTAACAGGTGTGATGTTTTGGAAACACTCCACAATTCATATTTCTTTATTGGCTAGCTAATTTCTTCTCCTTCTTCCTCCTTACTCATTTTATCTCATTCATGAAAGAGGCTGAGGGAAGCTACTCTGAAGGGGAGCGTGGTCTTGAGAAGATGGCAACAAGAAGGGAAGTCAGGCCCTTCCAGGCTTGGTGGGTAACAGAGAGGAGGAGTGGATAAAGGGTGCAAGGAGAGGGCCTCCCTGGTGGCACAAAGGGTTAAGTACAGCGCTGAGAAGCTATCCGCAGCCTCTGCAGCACGAGTTTGATTCCAAAGGAGCTAACCCACATGGCACAGTAGACCTCTCCTGTCTTGCCCGCCTGCTCTCCTCAGCAGTGTATTTCAGTAGATCTGCCTGTTCTGCTCCCCACTCTGTCTCTGATGAATCTTCTCACCTCTCTGCACCTCTGGCCTGCACCCAAGTTCTTGTATGTATAGATAATAAATCTTTTTTTTTTTTTAAAAAAAAAGGGTGCAAGGAAATGGGACACCTGTGTCTCAGCTTTCCTCCTGAAGTAGAAATTCTACCTTGGGAGCCTTTTGGATACATCCTAGGAGAGCTGTGAGCTTTTGCCTAGGGAGAGGAACCTATGTGGAACACCTGGTACTGGGCACTTGTCCATGGAACATTGCTGGGGAATCAGAGCTGGAGGACCTTGTACCCCCAAAGAACATGGATTAGGTAGGGGATGGGCAGAAGCCTGCACAACAGCACTGGGCACAGATACAAGACAATTCCTTCAAACCCACACCATACCCAAACACAATAGTTCAGTGAGACTCCGTAGAAATGGCACCCTCTGGAGGAGAAGAAGAGAAGGGTAAAACCAGAAGGGACAGGCCTTGTGGGAAGAGACAAAACAAAACACTTGAATATTCACACAAGCCACTGCTGAAATAAGAAGGCAAGGAGAAGCTGTGAGTAGTCTGGTTAAAGCCTCTACCCTGCCCTCTTCCCCAGTCTCACTAGCTAACTCAAACCTATTAGAAAAATGGAGCCCTCTGATCCCTTGCATGGGATCTACAGAGGCTATATTTTCTTCACAAGTGTTCTAAAATCAAATGGGAGGAAATAGACATTTGTCTCATCTTATACATTTTCATTTCTTTTCCCTCCTGCACCTGCTGGCAAGGTCAAGTCTCTGTTTAAACAAAATAGAATACATCTATCAGTAAAGTGCCCCCTGAAATAAAGGTTTCTAACTGTGCCCTTACTAAAGTTGTATTAAATAAAGGGTTTATATTTTATTATTCTAATCATCATCCCTGTAGAATAAACACCTAAATGTCACTTCTGCCTGTCTTATCTGTTTCCTTTGATGGTGTGAAGGTTCTCATTTGTATGAAGCAAAAAAGAATTAAGTGATATTTTGTACAATTGTTCACAAGTAGAGGAAAAACTCTCCAGAGGCATTCTAGAGTACCAGTCCTGGGTAAACAGATTCAAGCTGGGTCCCTCACAGATAAAGATAGGCTTGGCAGGACACCAGAGCAGCAGGGAACCAAAATTAGTAGGCTAAGAAGGAAGAACATGAATTAAAGAGAATCAGAAGTCTAACAAAAAGCTATTTTACTTCCATTACTGTGACTTTTGTATTGTTTGAAAGATAAAATCATATTTAGATTTTATTTAAATTGTATATGAAGAGCATTCCAGTTCTTTTAGTGCTCATATCCTCTAAAAGTATTTCCTGAACTTGTGCAGAATAGCATTTTTTTTAAAGTAACAAGGAGAGAAGAATAATTTTCCACTTGACATTGATAGGATGTCCCTTGCTCTTTACTAGGTAAAATGAGAAGAAAATAAAAACATGATATTTTATCTGTCTGAGAAAGTGATATGTGAAAACAAGGACTCACCCTACTGCAGGGTTTTATGTTAATCTTTCTTTTCTTCTTATGAGGGGCTTTTACGTATAAATAAAGAGCTGAGTTTCTAAAGAGACCTATGCTTTGGGGTGTGCATTTATTTTGGGAAAGTGTGTGTGTGTGTGTGTGCACGTGTGCATGGTAGTTGAGGGGTGGGGAAGAGAATGAGACCCAACTATTCAGATTAAGTGGCCCAGGTCCTAGGAAAGAGATAATGTATGAGCCACATAACTTTTGGGTAGTGAAGGAGGGCTATAAAAAAAAAACCACTAGCCCACCCTCATCCCCCAATTGCAGCCAAGTCATGGAATGGTTCTATATCTGGTTTGTGACCAAGGAGTTAATTCATGTTTCTTTATTTCAGAAAATGAATTATTATTTTTCACCGAACAGAGGTCAGCAAACATAGAAATTTGTCTCAACTAACTTTTCTTGTTTTAAAAAATTCAATTGAAAGTATACAGATATGTAAGTATGTGGATTATATAGATTACATAAGATATAGATATAGGATATACAAATACATTAAGATATATATGATAAGGCAAGAGTCTATATGTCTATCTATCATTTATTTCTTTATCATCTCTATATATTTCTTTTCACCTGCGTCGAGTAATCTTAGAACACAGTAGTGGTCAATTAATGTTATATCCATCCTCTAAGACATCTGAACATATTATCTGTAAACTTTTACTACTCTGACTCTTTTTAAGGATGATATAAAATTTTCAAATGCACTGTTATTTCAAAACACCCAACAGGTTAATGATTCACAGTGCGAGCATGGTGTAGAAAAGCCCCCCATCAAAAGAGCACAGCAGTGCTCCCTTCACAGACATATCACTTCATTCTCACAGACCTGGGATTATAAACTCATATTGGGTCTTTCCATGGGCTCAGCACAATGATGACATGTAATATTTAATTTTTTATAGCACATTAGAAAATAAGAACTACTATTAATTCTCCCTTAAGCCAAGAAAACAGAGACTAGAAATGTTAAAAGATTTGCTTAAATTCACACTGCTAGTAGTTGTTGGCACTGGGATTTGAACAGGCAGTGTCTGTTTTTAACCTCTCATTGTTTCCCAATTTGACAGAGGAATTGCTTGAGTTTAATATTAACATCAAGTTAATGTTAATTTTTGGATCAATATCCTTTAGTGACTTCCCATTTCAATCAAAGAAAATGCAAAGTTCCTATCATCACATAAAAGGCCCTCTGTGCCTGAGTTTTCTGTTACTCTGACATCACTGCCTAAACTTGTTGGCTCTGCACCAGTATAGTTGTCACTATGCTGGCCCTTCAGCCCTCCAGATGAGGCCCTCCTGTCTCAGGGGCTTTGCTGTGTGTGTCACTGGGAGTGCTTTTTATTTAACTATGCACATGGTTCACTCTCTTACCTCCCTCAGTGTAGTCAAACATCACCTCAGTTGATTCCTGATCTTTCTCTTCCAAGCGGCCACATTTTCTCCTACTCCCAGGCTTAGTACCTTCTTCTCTCATCCTTTATAGTTTTTCTTGGATGTCTATATCTTAAAACTCACCTATTAATGATCATCTTTCTAAAATACAAACTTCACCAAGGGTGGCTCTTTATATTTTTATTTTTTAAATTGCAGCACCAGCACTTTGAACAGAACCTTGCATATTAATGGGTGTTCAGTAAATACTTGAATGAACAACAGGAGCTTCAGAAACTCAACCAAGGTCACACATTTAGTAGTAGGCAAAATGAGACTTCTTTAGAAACCCAGTTTTGAGTTTTTCCGCAGATCAAATGCATAAAGTATCTTCCTGGGCTCTTCTTCTAAGACCCTTGGCCTTTAATTATAATAGGTCGGGTGACCACGAATAAACAAACCAAACAGGAAAAAGACAGCATTTGTTACTGTCTCTTAAAGTAGGATACTTTAAAGTGGGATCAAATCAGAGGCCAGGTCAAGGAAAGGGGACACTGGTCTTTAACAGAAAGGGAGTTGACAAGTGATGAAGTCAGGAATGTGCTGATGTTTCTAGGCTGCATGAAGGGGCAAAGTGTGGGAAGGTCCTGGATGAAGCTGGTGTTGGGTTAATTAATTAGGGTGGGATGCCTGCACATTAAGGGGAGGAAGGAACCGAGGGGATTGATTTGGAGTGGACCAGAGTCTCAAGTAGCAGTTACAAAGGATCCTGGAGCACAGGAAGGATGGGAGAAGTGCTGGGTACAGCTCAATTTGGCCAGTGGCCAAAGAAACATGTCAGATATTAGTGAAAACAGACCGCAGCTGCTGCACTTTACAAGCTACATGTCAGGCCTTTTCTTAGGCACCCCCTACCCCACCCCGTCTTATGTCCTGTAATAGTCATTTTCTTCCTAAGACACCAGTCATACATAACTCAGTTCTCACTTGAGGGCATACGAGAAGCCAAGGGAATGCTCAGGCTTTATTGCTAATGGAAGAGGACTCAGCATTAATGAAAACTCAGTTCTGGAGAAACCGAGAATTTAAAGAGTATTGAAGTCCCACCTCGTTCATGCTAGGATACGTTTAAAATTGGTGGCTATTTTTCTTTAATTTCATGATATGTAAACTAGACATTTCTAGGACTTGTAGAATATTTAAAAAGCTTTTTTTACTTCCTTCTTCAATATGTATTTGTATGTTTAGTGTGTTTCTTCATCCTAGAAAAAAGAATTTAGATAGCTCGGAGTAAACACTATATGTATGTATGTATGTATGTATGTATGTATGTATGTATGTATCTATACACACATACACCAGGCAGTTCTAATAGGAAAGAACAAAGCATTGATAGGTCATACATATTGTCACTGAATAATAAAACTTGGCTGAACTGTTTCATAGTTCTCCCCTCTTCCACTTCTCATCTTCTCCCCCTCTCCATTATCTCCTCCCCCACTGAAGCTTAGATAGTAATTCAGTGCCTGGAGTCTGGAACCACATGGATAAGGGACCGGATTTGATTCCAGGCTCTGCCACTTCCTAACTGTGTAAATTGCTCAGATCTTTGAACTTTCATTCCTGTATGTTCCTTAATTCTCTCACCTGTAAAAGGAAGCTAAAAATAATTATTAAATGAAAGGGCTTTAGCAAGTTTGAGTAAGTATATATACTATCTATAGCACCAGTAAATATTAAATATTACTATTATTTATAGACACCTAAATATTTTTTGTGGTTCTATACAGTGCTTAGAAAAGAACCCATAAAGTATTGAAATACTTTTCATCACGTTGAGTACAAGAAAATAAATTATAATCATAGTTCTAAACAACTGGTATTTCTTGTTCTCAAAGAAATGTGGAAGTGTAGGTGACATAGGGGAAGCTCTTTAATTTAGGGAAACAAGAGTCTGTGTGAAATATGAGCAAGTGCAACCTTCAGGAATTGAACTCTATTATTTTTTTCTTCATTAGCTTTACTTTGTGACACTGTCAAATGCTGAAGTTGTGTCTTTGAATACCTTCATGTGTGTGCTAAGATGATTCAAGGCATAAGATAACTTGACTCATAAGAGTCAAGTTTAAGATTGGGTGCTGCCTGGTTGTCCAACACACCTACTAAGGGTGAGACTTTTATTCTAAGTCACTTTCTTCTTTGATTTCTTCTCCCATGTATCCATCCCTAGCTTATGAGGGCATTGTAAAGCACGGTTAAAGATAGCGGAAAATGTGGGAACCAAACTAAATCCAGTGAATACATTTACCTCAAATTGCTAATTTGGAGTATTTTGAGTACTAATTTTGAGGACCAGTTGTTGTGTGGTCACTTGATTATTTAAACTAAAATAAATTATTGATCATTATTCAGATACTGGACACTGTTCTAGGATTGGACACAGAAAATGGAATGAAACAAGTCCATTTCTAATGGAACCCTGGTCTAGATACAAATTATCTGATTTTAATACTGTGGCATCAATATATACATATTGTCGGAGGGATACTAAAAAGAAGGGATTAATTCCACTGGAAGTATGGTCTCTGGTTTGCGTTGAAGGATGGACATCGATAACTAAGTCCTACTCAATGAACAGTAATTAGTCTGTTGAATCAAGAGTGTAGATTCAGGGTGGAGGCTGCCCTGGAAAAGAGATAAATTAAACAAGGAGATGACAATGAAAATGAAGAGGGAGGGTTTACTTGACACACATTTAAGATGGGATTGACAAGACTTGATGACTAATGGCTACAAAGGTTAGGGGGCTACGAATTAGAGATGAATTGGCTCATGTTCATGACACTGAGATGGGAATACAGTTTTTGTTTTGCTTTTGTTTGTCCAGAGTGTATATGTTGATGATTCAAACTGAGGTATTTAGAGTGCATTATTTTGTCACGGTGCAATCAGGACTCCCTTTACCTTATTGTTGCCTGCACTTTCCCTCTCTCACAGAATGTCTTCAGAACCCTGAGTTTTCAGTGTGATAAGCAATAGAATTTACTAACCCAAATACAACAAAACCTGCTTTTTATGATTCAAATGGGACACACATCTAGAAAATGTAACCCACTCCTCCGGGTATCGTGTTCCAGGTGACTATTTTGGACCTTTCAAGCATCCTGATTCCAAACTAAATACAAGAATCAGCAAAAGAAAGTAAACAGTTCATTTTAGCACACTAGGAAACTTCTCTCAATTAGCAGATGCATTCCTGTTTCTGAGAATTATACACAAGTCAATAAAGATTAACTAAACAGAAACACAACTAAATATAAGTTGAGACATTAAAAAGCACTCAAGAACATGCAGAGTGCAAATGCAGTTCGGCAAGATGTTTCTTTTTGCCTATATTTTTAGGACAGTTTCTTTTTCATAAAAATAAAATAAAATAAAATAAAAAATCTTTAAAAGTCAACTTTATCCATTTATGAAGTTCTTCTACTAGTGGGTATTTGAAATCTTGGGCTGTGCAAAACTTGCTTCTTAAGCTCAAAGCCTCCTTTCATATTACTGATAGATAAGCTGTTTTTTTTTTCTAGTTAAAATCACTTAAAAAATCATAAGTAAAACTGTGAAAGGGACATATTAAACAAAAGCATATTTTAAGAGGTTTTCAGATGAAGGCAAATCTTCCTGTGGTTTGTGCAGTTATATTTAGATTCCAAACTACTAATTTATGTGATTAGTACATAAATTTTAGAGACCTGTTATCCAATTTGTGGATTCATGAGATCAATTAATTAAAAAAATTCATTAGAGACATTCTTTTGGTCCTGTTGTAATTTATTATAAAAAATGAAACTCAAATTAGTAGATTTTTTTCTTTGAATGTAGCTTTAGTACAAAGGTAGATGAAGTGGAAAATATTTAAATTATTAAAATATTTAAATATTAAAATATTTAAATTACTTTAATTAAATTTAAAATATTTAAATTACATACTGGAGTAAAGTGTCTAAAGATATGCACGTTTAGATTTAGGTCAGTTCTCCTAATTACTATGCATAATTGAAAAATGGATTTAAATTATGGGAACTGTCTATATATTTTAATGACTGAAAGTCAGTATTAGAAATATAACTATGATAATTTGACAATACACTTAGTAGTTAAAATACTATTTATTAAAATCACCAAAATGTCTAAAAACTTTTTTTTATTTCCAAAAGAATTGAACCAGTATTGCTGGTGGTTCTGCTCATATAGTAAGTGGTGACTTAATAAGTTATCTTATTTTTTCAAACATTAAATTCTAGAATTTAACAGTTGCCCCCAAAAAAGCAAAACATTTTTTATTGTAAAAGAAGATATTTTAAAAAGAAGTTTGAATTCTTGAGAAGTCTATTTAAAAGTAGATTTAAAAGGTATTTCAGACTTGACCAATACTCTTATTTCTGGGGTCCTGGCTTGGATTTAATGACAGAATTTTGTGATGACTAGAAGGGAATAAGAGGAGTGAAGAGAGGAGAGGGAAGGAAGACAGAGGGGGTATGAACACTAGTGGTTTGGGGGAGAGTGAGTGGAACATTCACTTACGGAGGAGCAAATATGTAACCCCTAAATTAAAATTTAAAAATCCTATTTTCGATTATTTTAAATTTGAACTGTATTGGCCCAGATTATAATAATAGTAAAACTGGTTATTTAATATTGATTAAACCTGTCATATTATTTTTAAATTTAAATTTAATTTAATTAATGCCATCATTTTAGTTTTGTTTTTTCCTCAGTAGATGCAACCACACAGAACCAATTCTAAAAAATTGTCAGCAGATAGAACATTTCCTCAGAGGTTTATCCTCCATTTGTCACTATTGTAATAATTCTCATGTATTTGTTAAATATACCAATTTCTCCACTGCAGAGACTTATTCCCAGTTCTGAGGTTTTCATCCCTTTAAAGACTTTTTCTTCTTTTTCTTGGTTCTTAAATCTGCTTCCAAGATATCATTAAGGATCAGGGGCCTATATGACTTACCAATAAGTTCTACTCTCCAGGTAACATCTTTCTACAGTGCCAAACTATATTACTGCTACGGAACACATTCAGAGATGCTTCTTTTCAAGGGTATCCTAGTCAACATTTCCTTCAACCATCATATTGGATAAAGGTTTCTCAACTGGTGATTTTAACCCTCCTCTTATCTCCACTCCATATATTTGGCAGTCTCTGGAAACAATTTTTCTTGCCACAACTAGGGAGGTGCTGCTGGCATTTAGTGGGAAGGAGCCAGGGGTGCTGTTCAACATATTATAATGCAAAGGGAAGCCTCCTGAAACAAGAATTACTCAGCCCCAAATGTGAATGGCATTCAGGTTGAGAAATTCTGGTCTAGGACAAAGGCAGCCTAGGAAGCAGGTAATTAATCTGGCTGAAAGATATACTCTGTATCTGGAGTTAGAGGTAAAATAAATATTATTTTCCACGAGGAGCGGTACAACCATTTACAGTGGTATTCCACTTTTTTTGCTTTGGTAGAGAGAAAGGATCAAACTAAATGCACTTTGAAATTTGCATTTAAGTTAAGCAGTCTACAAGAAATCAATATATACTCCATGAAAAAATGATTGCAAATAATTAAAAGTTACTTCAGAGATTAAAGAGGGCCTTATTACTAAGTAGGAAGTATGGCAACTGATTTTAACCTAATTGACATTTAATTCTTATGTTCCATACAATCAAAAATAGTGGGTTAGTTTTTCAAATGATTTCCAACTGATGCAAATTCATATATACTTAAAATTTATGGTATATGTCATACAAATTTAATTTTATGAATTGACTTGAGGTTGTTAAAAGTCTCTGGGACAGAAACTATTATATATCTCCAAACTGCCCTTTTCTCCTTCTTTATCAGAGGTTCCTGATTAATCTTGGTACTTTGCAGTTTGGAGTAAAAATGTATTTCCAGGCTAAATTGCTGATAAGTGAGAAGGTTGAAGAATTTTAGGTGATTCTTTCTAGAAGTCTTTCTTAAAGTGAATGTACATGCCCTTCTTTTCTTCCTCTTTCAAACTTTCTGGAACTTAAGTGTGATGTCTGAGCTCTAGCAGCCTTGTTCGACAATGAGGTAAAGATTGACATTTACTATTATCATCAAGATTGGCAAAGGCAAACTGGAAGGTCCCTGGGTTGCTGAAAAGTTCCTGGAGCCACTGTGTTAACTGAGACTACCCAATTTCAATTTTTTTTAACATAATAAAATCCTGTTTATGTAAATCACTATTTCCTGGTCTCTTTTAATTTTAGCAAAATTTAATTCCTAATATGTAAAATAAGAATCTTTCATTCTCATCCCACCCATATGCCTTTTAAAGAAATTTTCTTTTTATTGACTACTCTTCTAATACTTGTTTTTCGAACTTGTGTTGCAGTGGCTGTGGATAGCTTCATAGGTTGTGTCTTAATCCCTTGTGCCACCAGGAAGGCCCCTATACTGTTTTTCTTTTTGTGATGAGCACTTTCAAAATTTGCTCCTTTAGCAAACTTCAAATATACAATGTGATATTTTTAATTATAGCCATCATGTTGTGCATTTCATCCTTAAAACTTATTTATCTTATGACTGGAAGTTTGTGCCTCTTGACCATCTTCACCCATTTCTCTCACCCTCATGTCATCTCTGGCAGCCGCCAATCTATTCTATTTCTAAGTTCAGTTGTTTTTCATTTTCCATATAGAAGTGAGATCATATAGTATTTGTCTTCATTCACTTAGCAGGATGGCAGGATTTCCTTCTTTTTATGACAATATTCCATTACACACACTCCTACATGTATACACACAACACAGCATTTTTTAAAAAATCAATTCATCATCCATTGACACTTAGGCTACTATTTTGTCCTGACTGTGGTAAATAAAGCTTCAATGAGTATGGGATGCAGGTACTTATTTGAAATAGTGATTTAATTTCCTTTGGATATATGTACCCAGACGTGGAAAAATTATATGGTAGTTCTATTTTTATTTTTTTAGGGACTTCTATTATTAATATTTAGTATTTTCCATAGAGCATGTATCAGTTTATACTCCATGGACCATTGCTTTCATTCACAAGGTTTCTCTTTATTTATTTTGGTCTTATACTTCTATGACAGCAGTTCAATCTTATGTTATTAAGTAACAGCTCAAACAGTAGTTCTAAATGAGGACGAGGGTGGAGGAGTTGTAGAATCAGTATGGGGAGGTTTCCAAACTACACATTCCTAGCTCCATTATCTCAGCAGAGATGCTGATAGCCTCCTACCAACTCCCATCTGAGAATCACTTATCTGTAGCACATCCGCAAGTTTTTATTTGCTTCCAGTTGGCAAAATTTAAACCCATATTTTAAAACTAACCAGGAATTTTGCTAAACGAAAAACTCTCTCCAGAGCACTAGAATGTAGCAGAACAGAGTATTACGTTTTTCCAAATTTTGAAGTCTACTTAGTGTTTGACAACCTTTTTATTAGAAGCTCTTTGATTCTGAGTTCAAGCAACCCAGTAATATATACATAAGAAACTATACGTTTTTTCCCACCAGGTTCTTTGTAGAATTATTCCTTCAGGAATATGGGGACGGAGTGTGGGGGAAGATGCTCTGTCAAGCCATTATTTTCCTTTTTGCTATCATGCTCTTAGCAATATTTATTAAATATTAAGGCATATGTGTTGCTTGCTAGGCACTATTTGCACTTGCCAATGGCAAAACACAATTATCTCCTGTTTCCATCAAAAGCTCTTCCAGTTCCTTGGGGGAGGAATCAGTGTCTTCTTTTTTGCTTTCCTGGTGGGTGGCCTGTTGATTTGGGCTCACACAGTGCAGTGTGTACTCATTTGGCTTAGCTGTAATTAGACCAAGACTGTGTTTCTTGCTTTGTCTACATAAGACTTGATGATAGGGAAGGGAAAGACATGATGAATAAAACTGAAATTTTTGATGCAAAAGTGGTATGTTGAGGACAGGGAAACATAAAAAAAACCTAGAGAAACAGAAAACAAAACCAAACCAAAAAGATCAGTGTTACACATAGGAATAAAATGACTTCAGCTCAGAGCGTAACAGCAACGTTGCAGATTTTAAAATTGAGAAAAAAAAATCATATCGCCTCATATTACTAGTTCTTCAATTAGAGATGAAACTCTGAGATTAGGATGCAAATATTATATTCGTTTGAATCTAGAACGTGAATGAAGATGGTGCTCAGTGCAAAATATATACTCAAGATTGCTGAAGTGTTATCGACTGATTTATTTAAAAAAATTAGAAGTTTCATGCTTCACTGGTATTAGAAATTTAATTTCAGTTTAACTTTGTGTGTGTTTTTGATTTTTTAAATTGCATTTTTTGTGCAACTTACTTTTAATTATAGATAGTCTTGTGTTCTTTGTCAGTTTATATAATTTGCAAGTTATATAAGTTAATATAAGTCAAGGATTTATTGTTAGGGTTTTTAGTGCAGACTAGGCTCTCAGTAAATAAATAAAGGTTGAATGGAAGAAATCTAAGGACAATATATAGCTTGTAGATTTGACTATCCCTCTCCTCCAATTGCTTGAGACTTAGTACTAGATATGAGGGAATGACTGTCACAGGGATTGTCAACTATCTGCCAAGGTGTCCAGTCCCTTCTCTCTCTGCTTTCATGAAAGGACAAACACCCAGACTTTACTTCCCTTTCTCCGTTGACTTTGTGTGGAAGTGACTGTATCAATTCTGGGTTGGACCATTAATGTTGACATGGAGTCCTACACACTCTCCTTCAGCTTCTGCTAGCTGGATATATTAATAGATGATTTTATGCACCTAGATTGAGGAGAAAGACCCACTAGCATGGACTCCAGCTCTGAACTGTTGCTTGAGTAAAAAAGTATTGCTTTTAATTCACTAAAATTTTCAGACCTATTTACAACAGCAGTTCACTTTATTAATTTATCCAAACCAATATGGTGTTTAACTTAGCAATGTATTTAATAATATATTTGAAACAAAAAATCTATTCAATAGACTACAGTGCTTATAAGTAACCATATCTATACATAAAAACATTGAACACCAAGACCTAAGTGATAATCAAGAATATTGATGTCTATATGTATTTTTTAAAAAAATTTAAAAAGATTTATTTATACTTACAAGAACTGGGGTACAGGCCAGATGTGCGGGAGGATGAGCGGATTCACCAGAGACAGAGCAGGCAACAGAACAGGCAGACTGACTGAAGTACATTGCTGATGGGAGCAGTAGGCGATACAGGAGAGGTCTGCTGGGCCATGTGGGTATCTCGCTGGCTGGTGGGATCAAACCTGGCACTGCAGAGGCTGTGGATAGTTTCACAGTACCTGCGCCACCGGGGGGGGGGGGCCCTACATGTATTTTAAAAGCATCAAAACAATACCACTTCTTTATCATACTATGTGAAACCATAAAAAATGGAAGAATGTACACATAGTCTCAGTGTAGTAGTTACCTCTGCTGAGTATGAGAAGGAACAGGAGGTGGAGAACTGGTTAAAAGAATTTTATTTACATCTCTGTGTGTTATTTCTTAAAAAGAGGGGGAAAGAAGTTATTATTTCTGGATGGTGGGAATGTGGGAAAAAATCATTTAGCCAATAAAATACTAATAAATACTTATAGTATAAATGGATACCTATAAGGTATTATGTAAGTATTTTGACATTCATTTACCATTGTGGTTTCTTGGCCAATTGGAGAATGTACTCATTTTTAGTTTTGACCTATCATAGCTTTCCTGTGCTGTATATAGTATTCACTCTGTTAATTGTAAGGATAACTTCCTAGATTTTTCTCAAAAAAATATTACAAACTCAGCTTTTTTAAAGCCCTTTCCTTTATTGTTTTCAATTTATTTTATTTATTTATTTTTAATTAATTAATTAATTTGTTTGTTTGTTTTGTTTATACAAGCACTGGGTACAGTCAGAAGCGCGGGAGGGTGAGAGAATTCACCAGAGCCAGAGCAGGGAGCAGAACAGGCAGAAGGACCGAAGTACACTGCTGAGGGGAGCAGCGGGCCGCAGGAGAGGTCTGCTCGCCATGTGGGACCCTCCTCTGGTGGCCGGGGAGCAGCCGGGGATCGAACCGGCGCTGCAGAGGCTGAGGGCAGCTTCGCAACCCAGCGCTCAACCGCTGCGCCACCGGGGAGGCCCTATTGTTTTCTATTTAAAAATAATTTGTGCATGAAATATATTTAACCGAATAAATATATTTATTTTTATTCAGTAGTGTGTTGATACACTTAATAATATTTAGTAGCATATTGAATAAATGTACTTTTTCCATATCTGGTTTTTGGTCAGAATACCTTACCTATAAAATAAACACATTGTGTTATTTGCTCTCTAAGTTTCTTGCATTAAAAAAAAAAAAGATGTATTTTTCTGGGAAGCTATTTACCCAAGGTCACTAACCAGGAAACATTGGGCAAAGAAGGGGCAGATGGACTGGTCAACTCCAAAACTGTCATAGGCAGGGAGTCTTTATTTTCACAGGAGAACTCTTTTTTATCCAGTAACAACACTTCCTGGATTTCATGTTCACTGCCAGTGAAGTGCCACTGTCTTGTTCCATGGCATCATGCTGGCACTGTCTGCTAGGAAAACCTTTGACCCTAGGACTCAGTTCCTGGCAAATCTTTGCTTTTCCATGTAAGTAGACATTGACAAGCCCCAAAAGGCAACTTAAGCTGTGCCTCCTTTCTTCAACAGAGGTGCTGGACACAGCACCTCTAAATTTGGTTTAATCTGAAATTTTTTTTAGATCCAGGGTTCAGATGGTGAAATAAGCTATTTCTATCTGCAATTACCCCTTAAATGCATTTTTAAAAAATAATTTTGTTTTATATAATTAATTTATATTATATGTAGTACTCATAATAGCAGTTTTCATATAAACTAAATAGTGCTCTGGACTTGAAGTTCTTAATTATATAGCAAAACATTTAATTCCACCTATAGACCCATTAGAATGAGGTTCATAATTTTTAAGAATTAAAATTATCCTTGCCTAAGAGTTTGTTGTCTTGACTAACTGTTTGGCCAGACTCTGCCAGCATCCATCTATCTTTGCCCATTTTTAAAAAGGGCACTTGTATTTAATGTGTTATGAGTGAAATAGTTTCTTTTTGCTTTCAACTTGTAGTTGAGAGGGCCTGATATTACAATGACATTATCCATGATATGCACAGCATCTGGCGGCTCTTTCTTCCTCTTCTACTGCCAACTCACTTAATATGAATATAGTGTGATGCCCAGGTATCCAGCATCAAGTAAATACACAGTAAGAAATTGGGAAGAAGAAAAAGAGTTCAGAGAAGCTAAAAGGCAAAAGGTCAAAGTTTTCCTGTGTGTGTTTAAAATTTTTTTTAAATGAAAGAAGACACTGTTTTTATGTTCTGTGTGTCCAAGTGTTAACAGGATGAGAAACACTTTTTGTTCACATTCCTTTGTAACCTTGAACTGAGAATGTTGAAGTTCTTGCCTTTCTTTTTCATTGCATCCCACAGAAAGGTTATTCCAAATTCACTTGGCAATATTCAGACAAGCTATTTCCTAATCCTCAAAATAACTTTTGTTTTGAGTGTTTCCCAAAAGTCTTAAAATATGTTCATGAATTGTACATATATTTACTAAACTTTTGGATTGAAAATCCTTAAAGGAAAAATAAAACTTGAAGAACAAAGACTTTTAAATATTGTAAATCTGGATGAGCGGAAAAGCACATTAAAAGATCATATTTTTCCTAGTAAATATTAAGTAACATAAATTTATACTCAGTAAAGAATCTCACCAATACCAGGAAGTTTAATTTTGTTCTTCCTGCTATGATTCATACTAATTTATTGACTTTTAAGTTACAGAATAAACAAGAAGCAGTATTATTAAGTGATTCAAAATTAAAAGTCTTTTTCCAAGGGTACTACATAGTATGGAGTTTCTCCCAAGGAAATACATGCTATTTTCTTAAATGGTAAACTCATTCATTTCCTTATTCACCAAATACCTATTGAGTGCTAATTGGCATTATGCTAATGTTGGTGAAACAATAGTAGAGGAAATAGACGTTAATGCAGTGATGATACATGCATTATATAATCACAGAGTGGTGATCTGCTTCATGAAAAAATAGAGTCTTGAGAGACCTGATTTAGACTGAGCAATGGGGAAGGACCTTGTGAAGAATTCACCCTTGAATTAGGATATAAAGTATGAATAGAAGTCAAGTAGGTGAAGAGCAATCCAGGACAGCATGCATCATAGCCATTGGATAGGAAGAAGCACAGAATTTATGAGAACCTGAAAGAAGGCCAGTGTGTCCAGAGCACACAGTCAAGGGAGGAAGTGTACCACAAGGTAGGCTGGATCTGGATCTTGCAGTGTCTAAAACCTTGCTAAAGATAATGATCTTTATGACAAAGCCAAAGTAAGTTCTTAAAGTATTCTAAACAAGAAGTTAACAAAACCTTATCAGCATAAAAAACTACTTTTGCTGTATTATAGAGGATAAATTAAAGAGGACAACAAGCTTGGATGAGGGAAGACCAGTTAAAGGCCTATTAAAATGGTCCAGGGAAGAATTGATAGCAGTAGTAACAGAGGTTGTAGAAAGGGTCAATGGACTCGAAGATAAAATTAATAGGCATGTTCCTAGAGTTCTCACCTAGTGAATCTTACTAGCATGGGCAAAAGCCTAAGTCGATGAGGCACCCATCTCCCTCACTGTTGAAGAGCAAGTGGCATTTATGGGACATCAGCAGAGGTGGCTGCTGAAGAAGGTAGACAAGTAATTGGTCATCACATGGAAAAAGTCTCAGTGAGGAAAAAGAAAGCCAAAGTTACAGGAAGATAGCAGCCAAGCTAAGGTCAGCAGCAACAGCTGGGAGTTCTCTTGGGAAGGCTTGCTGAATGAAGCAACAAAGCTTGACATTCAATACTGGTTATATATGGAGTGGCTCATGATTTCCCAGGCAGCTCTGTTCATACCCCAAACTCAAGAAAGTTAAATCTGCCAAGTCACCTGACTTACCTTTGCAGCAGTTCCATGTGTTCTTGAAACATCTCTCCTCTTCTAGGGTATAACATAATAGTCATGATTCCTCATCCTTCCCTACTGAATGCATGCTGGTGTTCTAGAAAGATCTTGGTATAGGGAGCCAGAAGACATGGAGGTTAGTGCTGACTGAACCATTCGAGTGGTACACATTTTAGTGGTCTAGCTTCCTTCATATTTAAAATGTGGTAAATAAAGTCTACAACCTTTGCAAGATGTTGTGAAAGTTAGTTATGTAACAGTTACTTCATAAATGTAGTAATGACAATAATGATAATAAATAATACATTTTTGCTAAAATATCTTTTCCTCTCCCCTCTTTTATATAGTTTTTCTTTTTCAGGTCTTCTTTTTTTTCATATCCATGGCTTCAGCTTTAATTTAGTTGACAAAAGTTGCACACTTGTTAGATGTAGATAGTGGAGGTAGAATAGAGAAAACCTTTATTGTTGCTGTCCTCACAGCCCTTATAATTAAAGAGAGGAAAGCTAGGTTTAGCATATGGTAGAGACTTCTGGCTGTTCACTGAAATTCTGAGTCCATTTTTTCCTGGATAGATGATATTGATAGATTATATTTCCCAGCTTCCTTTGCAGTTGGCGGTGGCCATGTCACTCACTGATGGAATGTAATCAGAAGCAACTTGTATGTCACTTCTGAGCCAAGGTTTTTAATAGGTGGGTGTGCTTATGCTGTTTTTCTTTTGTTGTGTAAGTGCAGATGATAATGAAAGATTCCAGGAGAATATTTATGGGAGAAGGCAAAATATGGAAGATGCCTAAGTCCTTATTAATTATGTGGAAAAAATCTATTCCATCTATCAATCCATCTATCTATCTATCTATCTATCTATCTATCTATCTATCTATCTATCTATTATCTATCTACCCTTCTTTTCATGCATGCATCCATTCATACAACCATCTACTCATCCATGTATCTTATGAATTCGTCCAACTGCCAATTGGCACTTTCAAGTGCCACCTATATATTTATTTATATTATGCAAAAGCTGGAGATATAGTAAGGAAGAAACATAGTGCCTCTCTTCAAAATCATAATAATTATCAGAGTCCAGAGAAAGATGTAACAAATAAAATGAGCATAGTTATCAAGTCAATTATAAAGAAATGTATAAAATTTTTCTTGAATCCTGATATTTTTGATTGAGTTGAGAGCTATTTATGGATACAAAAGAGTTTGCTTTCTCTCTTAAAAAAAGCAAGTGGCATCATCCGTTGTGAGAGCTAAGGTAACCATGAAATTAAAAGGAAGGGTCCAAACATCACTTGCAATCAGGGAAATGCAAATCAAAACTACAATGAGATACCATCTCACACCAGTGAGAATGGCACATATTAAAGAAACTAGCAACAATAAATGTTGGCGAGGATGTGGAGAAAAAGGGACTATCCTGCACTGCTAGTGGGAGTGCAAACTGGTCCAACCACTATGGAAAGCTGTGTGGAGATTCCTCAACCTACTAAAGATAGAGCTTCCATATGATCCAGCAATTCCACTCCTAGGTATTTACCCAAAGGACACAGAAACATTAATTCCAAAGAGCACCTGCACCCCTATGTTTATAGCAGTGTTATAGGACAGGGAGAGGGGCAGCCCAAACCCCACAAACCTGCCTATTCTAAATGGGTTCTGCCATCCGCCGCATCAACACAAAACATATGAGACTTTAATGGGAAGGAACTTTAATAAAACTAGGAAACAATACAGGTAAGGCAAAGAGTCTAGTTTCTAAATGAAGCACCCAAAGTTACCTGTCCCCTTGTGTGTAAAAGTCCATCGAGATGGGATCGGCCCAGAGCAAGGCCCCAAAGCCTGCCACAAGTCTAAAGAATCTTCCAGTGGGGACCCACAGAAAAGGGTCAGAAACTACCAGACAAGCCCGGAAGGAAAAGAGCAAAATCAACACCAAGATAAAAGCTGGCCATGGTCACCTCCCACGGGTCTCACCCACATCTGTGTCACCCAGTCCACGACCAAAAGACAAGCGCAGTTTCTTCATGTGTCTCTAGGCTCCATCCTGCTTCCTTCCTTCCTCAGTCTCCTCTGCAGCTTCTCCTCTTCCTGATCAGCTCCACCCTCCCTTGGGTGGGGCAGGGAACCTCCCCCTTTCCTGGGGACCACCCTGTTACAGCAGCACTTTTTACAATAGCTAAGCTTTGGAAACAACCCAAATGCCCCAAAATAGATGACTGGATCAAGAAGATGTGGTACATATACTCCATGGAATATTACTCAGCCTTCAAAGAAGATAAACACATGCAATTTGCAGTAATGTGGATGGAACTGGAAGGGATCATGCTCAGCGAAATAAACCAGAAAGAAAAAGAAAAATACCGGATGGTCTCACTCATAGAAGGAATTTAGAAAACCTAAATAAGGGGCCAGGAAAAAGAATAACTCTAAGAAAGTGAAAATCAAAACCAACAAACAACTATGAACCAGAGACACACTGTGGGGGGGCAGGGAAAGGAGAGATTGGGGTCAAAATAAGGGGGTTGCAAGTGTATGGGGAATATAAAAATAAAATTAAAAAAAAAAAAGGAAGAGTCCACATAAGGCTACCATCATTTCTGACCAAAATTGCAAGTTCTGGGAGTTTCCCAAATCACCTTCAGGTTGATAACTTATCAAAATTCACAGAACTCACTAAAGTTGTTATGCTCACAGTTATAGTTCATTATCAGGAAAAGATGCAGATTAACATCCACAAAAGGAAGAGACATTTAGGGCGGAGTCCAGGAGTAACAATCAGTATTGAGTATTACCAGACAGAAAAGCATCTTAATTTTTTTTTTTTTAGATTTGTTTATTTATACAAGCACTGGGTACAGTCAGAAGCGTGGGAGGGTGAGAGAATTCACCAGAGCCAGAGGGGGGGCGCAGAACAGGCAGAAGGACTGAAGTACACTGCTGAGGGGAGCAGTGGGCGCAGCAGGAGAGGTCTGTGTGCCATGTGGGACACTCGCTGGCCGCCGGGGATAGAACCGGCTCTGCAGAGGCTGCAGCAGCTTCACAGCCCAGGCTTAACTGCTGCGCCACCAAGGGAGGCCCGCTTCCAAATGTTTTGTCCAGAGATGAGACACTCATCAGAGCTCCATCTTATATCCACGATGGGTGCCCACAGGCTGATCTCCAGTCTCCAAAAACGTCAACTGATGCCACATGATCCAAAACCCTCACTGTAAATGCATTGTTTCTAGCTGGTGTGGCCAGGCCCCACTCTAATTCATATTGTTGGACCACCCAGGGTGACTCAAGGTTCTCAGGAAAACAAAGGCACTCTTAACTGTTATGACATTTTAAGGCCTAGAGATTCTCTCTGAGTAGTGAAGGGCAAAGGCTAAATCTCTTTGTCAAGTAAATTCTTCACCACAAATCCATTTATAGTATTTTTAATGGGGAAAAAAACCTCATGATTTATAGTATCTTAATTTTTATTGTATATTCCTAATCATGCATCCAAATGAGCTTTGGAAATTCTGTTAGGAGGTTGGAATGAAGTGATTAAAATGATTTTAGTGGATTATCAGATGTATAATAGTATAATCCTACTGCCTCTGGTCAGAGGTAAATAGCATGGAAAGAAAACTTGGCCATTCTATGACTCTGGATATTCTTGTTTTAAGTTAAGTAAAACAAACAGTGATGATTTCCTTCATGCTTCTAATTCCAAATTTCTGCCAGAAAAAAATCTGAAAATTTCAACTAGGAGGAGTTAGTTATTTACCTCTGACCCATCAGCTTTAACCGATGGGGTGGGGTTAAGGCCACAAACTGTTGCTGGAGGCTCAGATATATGGCAGGAGAGGTAGCTAACTACTAGCTGTTGACTGTAGAGTTCTATATCCATTATAAGGGACGCTCACTCATTAAGCAGAATGCAAATCAAAGGCTTATGTCGACTTTGAAAGCAAGTTAGGGAGACTAATGAAGAAATCTTGGAATTTCAAGAAGGTTTTTTATATTTTATTTTTTACATACTAGCAATATTATGTTATGTCAGACTATACATTATAATGAGAAAGACTTGACACTGGAATACAGAAGAACTGCATCTTAGCCTCTTACTGATGTTAAAGTTAATTATCTTTTTGGAGCCTTGGTTAACTTTTTTATCAAATAAGAAAATTCCCAACACATGAGCTTCTAAATGAATAACAAGTGAGATCATGGGTATGAAAACATTTCTTAAAATGCTTAAAAAGACACATTAATTATTGTCATTTAGCAATAATACAAAGATTTTCTAATTTCTTTAATTAAAAGTATATGCATTTAATAAGTATTGAATATTTTGAACTTGATATTATATATGGATTTAAGTACACAGATTAATTCAACACCAAAATGTGATTTTTGGTAGCTATAAAACTTATCTAATGATATCCTCATCAAACCAGATGACTGATTCTTTTTAATACCGAAGAGATGGCTATGTTGAGCTAATACAACACTGTTCACCAATTTCTTAAAAATGTCAGAATTCTCTAATTCAATTTAAAAGTGTTGAGTGGTCCTGATGTGCAAAAAATTATGTTTATTTTTTCTCTAAGAAGAAAGAGGCAAATCTATTTGATACCATGATTTGGGAGGTTGGGTTACTTCTTCAATGTTATTTTCAGATATGATGTTTATTTTTAGCAGAATTTATTTACAAGTTCCTGATTCTTATAATGGATTAATTTTCCCAGTGTTTCTAGGGTAACAATTGGAAGAGACATATCTTATCTCACCTTGGAATATATAACATTTAAATTAAATGACCCAGAGAACTGCGTCTACCATAAGAGAATGCTCTCCCTCTTCCTCAGGGTCCTTCTAATGATAACATCAAGATCTTCCCTGAGAGTTTCACATGGCTCAGTGGGCCAGCCCCACTTAATGTTGTCCCAAGGAAGGAAATGGAGAGCTGAGGAGCCTCATGGCTCCAAAACACTGAAACACAGGTTTTTTGTCTTTCCAGTGATGTCCTCTTTGCTTCCTGAAGAAATAACCTTTATGACTGACACTCACTGCTCCGTGGCTGTCCCACTCATGGTTTTTCCAGATGAAGGCAAATAAAAGAAGTCTGGCTCCCTGTCCTGTTCTCATATGTCTGAGCTGCAACTTCACATGGTCATTGTTCTTTGGCTGAGGAAGGACATCAAGCACCCTGGATCTGAATGGCCTTCCAGCCTGTGACACATCATGTCTACCCTCTCTCAAATCTTTATAGCCAGCACCAGAATGTGTGACTTCTAATGTGTACAGAGGAAAACTTCATATTGCTACATAGAGAACAAGATGGCACACCTTATTTCTTAAAGGCAATTTGGTAGACATATATTTAGTATTTTGCACATGCGCTATGAAATAATTGCTTCATCTCATGTACAATTCAAAACCTTGTACTATAAAAGTCTACAATTAAAGGTCTATAATTCTTTATTATTTCTTATATCCTTAATTTCTCTTTGAAGCTGTGTCCATACAATGCCTGGGACAGCTTGGTTACATAAAGAAGATAACAAATTCGATGAAGAAACTCAGAAACGGAAACCTGACAAATAGAATAAACAAGTTTATCATATTTCCAAAGGGAGAACATGAGGAATTTGCCAAGGGGAATGTAGGGTTTATTAACTTCAGGCTATGTGAATGTGTAAAATAGAGCTAGGAATTTCTGCCATTTCCTCATATAACACTGGTGAGTTACAGAGGGATCAGACAAATAAACATTTACAAAAAACTCAGAACACATTTATGGGCTTTAGACTTTGCCCACCATTTTCACGATTGCTTCTCCCTTCAATTTGTTCCCTTAAGTTATAGACAGATATGAAGAACATCATATCTGTTCATTATTTAAATCGGGCAGATTTCCTCTAAAGACTACATTCTCACTTATCTTCATTGATATAATGGATACTGGTTTATTTCAAAGCTGCCAGAACTAAGCACAAGAAAAAAGACTGCAAAAGGTATTAATCACATTACCCTTTACTCATAAGACTTTTTTTGGCTGGGTGATTTTACACAAAAATCTTATTTTGATTCAAATTAGACCTGGTATAGAGCTACTGCCATATTACTACTTCTTGAGAGCCCCTAAGGGCTGACAAAACAAGAACTGGGGTTCAGTCTACTCTTTCTGGAGTTCTTTAAATTCTTCCAGGGGCAACATTTTTTTTAAGCATTAATGTCAACAGCTGAGTAGTGAATTGTGGCATGCCTCATTAGTGAAACTTCTCTGATAAGTGTGAAATTTAAAATATGAAAAACCAAACATTTAAGGCACTTGTGTTAGTATCAAAGAGATTGCTCTGTTTTGTCCACTTCATATCCCTAGCCAATTCCCTCAGAAAGAGATGTCCCTCTACAGGCAGGTTATTCGGTTTGTTCTACCTCTGCTTTGGATGAAAAGAATGTGATTCTCTTTTCAAAGGATTCCCGTTCCTATTTGCATTAGCAGGATATCTTTTCATACGATAGGAAGAAGCAGGTTTCCATGCACACGATACAAGTGAGAAACTGAAGTCTATGATTGTGCAAAGCACATCTCAGTTTTGCATAATAACTCAGTAGATTTTCTTTAACGGATATGTTTTCTGGAGAAATTGGCAGTCTGTATCCATGATTGGCCATGAGTCATGAGAAAGAAGTAGGGAAAACGATCTTAATGAGGCCTCTGGCATGTCCCTGGTGTATTTGCTTTCCTCATCCCTGAGAAGGCAAATTTATATCATCTCCTCTGTCATCAGACTTTCAACTCCACCTTCCCATTCTTCGCTATCAGCTGGTGACCTCACTTATTAATTCACTGAGAAAATAGAACCATTCAGAAGAGACTGACCTCATCTTCCCATCACCAAATCAACCAACCTTTACATATGCTTGAAATACAACTTGCCTCCTGGAACAATGATGAACTCTGTTCATATAAGGCTGTGGCCCTAAGCTTTCCCTAGCAACTATCACAACCTCTCTCCGACATCATTGTTCAATCTCTTTCAACTAACTTACTCCCACAGACTTTAAGTATAATAGCCCTCATCTTAAAAGCAAAGACTCCCTCATCCTTACGCCTACTTCTACCCCAACCTTCAGTAAAATTCCTGGGATTAGTGCAAACTCAATATGTCCTTAATATTTTGAACCCACTTTGGTCAGATTTTTCACCCCCACTACTTCATAGCAACTGTTCTCACAGGAAACTCTGGCTTCCAACTTGCACAGTCAATGGTCAGTTCCCTGCACTAGTCCCCTGTCCCTTCCCCAACACATACCTTGCTTGGTCTCTCAGGGGCACTTGGCACTTTCGATGGCCATCTCCGTACAACCCCTTTCTCGTTCAGCATTTGAGACCCGACCTTTCCTGGTATTTGCAGACTCACTGCACCTTCCTGCACTTGCCACTTTGCCCCATCCTGACCTATAAATGTTGACTCCCTGCAAGTTCCACATCCGAGTCCTTTTTTTTGGTTCTGTTTACATACTTTGCCTAGCCTTATTCTGTGTAATAGTTTAAAACACCTTCAGTATGCTCAAGTTGAAATTCTTGAGCTACAGCTTCCCTCTGATGTTTCAGATTTGGGTATGTTGCTAGTTATTTGATATTTTCACGTGATGTCGAATAGTACTGTTCCAAATAGAATTCTTTGTATCTCTACCCCAAATAAATCCTACCCCAAGCGTCTGTAATTGAAAAAAGTAGCACTTTATTTTGCTCAGGTTCTCAAACTAGCGATCATAATAAATTTCCCTCCTTTTTCTACCCTCCACACCTGATCCCTAAGCAAGTGCTTTTGGGTTTGCCTTCCTGATATATCTTAAATTTGACCACTTCTTACCATTATTACTGCGTCCAAATGTTCTGGACTAATCCACTGTCATGCCATATCTAGACTCCCATCAAGGCATCTAAAGTGGGGTTTTTGCTATATTATTCCTTAGTACATTTTCCATTCAATTTGGAATAACATCAGTTATTTTGTATCATCTATCCCTTGCAAAATTCTTCTACTACTTTCTTCCTGACTCCTTCATCCTTGCCTTATTGATAGTCTTCAAACCATCTGTGCTCCTGCCTGCTTCAGAATCTTTATTCAGCTACTTCTCCACAATATCACATCATTCAGGTCTTTGTTCAGATATCACCTCTTCAGAGAGCGCGTCCCTGATTAAAAATATTATCATGCTTTTCTCTGTCATTCTCTTTTCCCATACCTATTTTGTTTTCCTTGTAGCTCTTATCCCCATTTGACCTTATGTTATCTATTTTTATTTTTGTTGTTTATTTTTGTCTCTTTGAATAAAAAGTCCATTCATTGTTTTGTTTGCAGCACTCTCTCCTTCTTAAAACACATTCTTCTCTTGGCATTTGAGACACCACTCTCTTGGTATTTCTTATCTCTTCCCCACTTGACTTCAGACCTCCAATTGCATAACTCCAACAGAATAGTACTGGGCCAAGGAATAGGGAGATTTTAGGCCAGAAGGATTGGAGCATATACAGGCTGCTCATGGGAAGTCAGACAGATTATAGGGAAAGTTCAAGGTAAGGACGACTAGAATGGGACTTTTGCCTTCGCTCAGTTTCACCTGGGAGTTCTGTTCCCTAGGACAAAAAACAAGACTGGACACTCACTGCTGGTTTTAAAATGGAATGACACAGGCTTCCCCAGCTGTGTGCAAGAGCAGTCTTTCCTGCTCTTACAGTAGAAGAATTTTGATGGACTTTTTAATGCAAGAACTTAAATTAAATAGTGAGAAAAAATAGACTTTCCTGGTGCTCACAGGCTAATGGTAGATGTAGAATTTAATCACATATAATCATGTGCACACGCATACCCACAGACAGATATAACCCATAAACTAAGGTAAGAGTTATGGAAAGGAAGCTTATCAGTGAAATCTCCCAAAACCCTGGAAGGTTGGGATAGTTTCACTAAAGTTCACCTGCATGTCTCTGGGATATTTGAGAAAACCAGAAATCCCAGAGAAAACTCAGGCAAACAGGGGGAGAACATGCAAATTCCACACATAGAATGCCTTTTTAAAACCTCATCAGCTTTATAACATAATGATGTTAAAGTAAACAGCATTTTTTTTTAGATACTTGCCATATTTGCTGGGGAAATATGGACCCTCAAGAGCACCCAAGTGGGCTAAGGCACTCATGGTTGCTGGTAGGGTGGGGTCCAGGTTGATGCCATCTTGGGAAGGCAAAAGTCAGGGGAGGCAGGATTGCTCTCCACCAATTGCTGGCTCTCCCTCCATCATCCCATTAGACTTCAATTATAAAACGCAAATTCAAAGATAAAATTATTAAAAACTTTAAGATGGTCACTGTAGAGTCTTGAGCCCTAAGCACAGGAGCAGGGGGAGAGAAGCCCTTCCATTATGTCCTGGCCCTGGGGGACAGACCTTGTCAAAATCTCTTGAAATTGGGTCTGTCCCCCACCCCCCATGCCACCAACATTTCTGATAGATTCTCATGAGTTGAAAATGGCATTGCCATAATCCGGTATAGTGTGTTCTTCGGTGGGTTGGAACTTTTACAAATAAAGATTCCTGGGTCATATTGCAGAGATTTCTGCTGGCTCATCCCTTCATTTCTTCACATATTTATTGAATACTATTAGATTCTAGGATTTGGTATAAGTATTATGAAAAAGATAAAGGAGATCGTCAACACTTCTGCCCTCAGAAACTTCACAACCTAGTCCACTGAAAAAGATTAAATATGAAGAACTTACAAATAAACAAAAACTTAAGCACAGATTGTGGAAAGAGTGGTGAAGAAAATAAACTAATGTGAAAGAATAACCGAGGAGGGTTCTGCTTGGAGGACAGAGGATATTTAAAGCCTGGAGTGAGATTGATCCTAGAATATTTATTTCCATGGATCTCCCCAGGTAATCCTGACTGTTGAAAGTCTAACTTCTGTCTATCCTCACCACACAAGAGGAAAGTGGTAGATTCACCTTTTGTAGCTTGCATTAGGAAAGCAATATGAAATCATAGACTATTATAATAATGACTATGCTTTTTTCATGTTACAGATCTGCCCCAGAGATTTTTCCATCTCATCTCCCAATTGTGAATCTGCAAATCTATTAATCTTCCAAATAAAGCAATGGCACATTTCATGGGTGCCAAAAGAGTCTATTATGGGCCTAGGCAAAGTTGCAGTGAGTGACAGAAACATGACCTAAAAAACCACATCTCTTAAATCCCAGTCTGTGACAGACCACAGATGTCATCACACATCCCTAACACTTAATCCTGAGCAAGAAACATCCTTGCTTTTTTCATACAATCACTCTGATCTGTCAGAGTATAATTAATAGTGGCTGTGGCAAATTGGTTAGGTTGAGAGTAATGATTTTCCTAATATAAAAAAGGTGTGGGAGATAATGTTGTTCTTCTAAGTACCTTAAAAAACCTCAAATGCTTGTCTCAATTGATCCCTTTTCCTGTCTTATGACTTTTCTCACTATTGTTACGCAATTATACTACAACATGGAATAAGAATCAAAAGCCTTGACTCATGACAGTTAGGGAAGATGAACTTCCATGTAAGAAACTAAAATAGCATTTTACTTTTCAGAGGAGATTTTCACTTGCTACATCAGCTGGGCTAGGTCCTTCTAGTCTAAAGTCACTTCAGTCTAACCATGTGGATTTATTTATTTATTTTTTGGGGGGCATTTACATAACTTTTATTTATGGTGAAACTTCAGGTTGAGTGTCTTGATGGAATTGATTATAAACTTAGGCCCCAAATGTGCACATAAACTCCTTTAAACTAGTTTGACTTTTACTAATTGACACACACTGCATTCTTAAACTGAGTATAATGTATGCTTATTATAAAGAGAATTTTTAAAAAAGAATATAACCACATGGATTTAGATAGTTTGAAGTGGTAATAGCAATTCAACTTGCAGCTCTTCCTAGTGCATAGGCCTTTATGGTTCCAATGTCACACCTCAAATGTTTATCAGAGTTCTTCCTCTTTGGTAGTCTTGAACTTAAATTTTTATCCTATACTTTGGAACATGTTAAGACCTCTGTTCTGCCCATCACACTCTGGTGCATTCACATCAGACATATCTGATGCCCCATGGGGAATGATGATTTAAATGCAAGGTATACCTCTCTGAGTGTCTCTCTTCTTTTGGATATTGGGGCAAGAATTAGTAAAGTAGTAGAAAGTGCTAAAGCAATTTACCCAGAGTGCAGTCAAGAGAAAACTACTTAGAGAAACTATAAGGGATGGTTAAGTTTCTTGATGCATAGAAGAGGAAGTTCTAACAGATGCCTCATTTAACGTAATGATAAAAAGGGCAATATTCAAGCAGAACTTGCTGAGAATTTTCAAAATCAGTGAAAGATGTGAATCATCAGGACATCCCCAATAAGATGCATGAAAAAAATTCAATATCTACATAGTGTTAGAAAATTGGAATAAAGAACTGAAAATTCATCATATTGAAAGAAAGCAAGAAGGCAAAGAAGAAGAGGAGGAGGAGCACAAGTTGAAGGAGGAGGGGGGAGTATGAGGAAGAATAAGAAGAGGGTGGAGAACTGTTGTAATAACAGGAGATATGGCACAAAATGAAATTAGAAATAAATCCAGGTTTATTAGTCATAGGAACTATTATAAATTTGATTGACCTGACAGTTTAAAGTCAAATATTACTGAATGAGATGAAAAGAAACACCTAAACACTTGAATACACAAGTCAAAAGTATAAAATTAAAGTAATATATATATATATATATACTAAACTAATATATAAACCAAAATAGTGATCAATTGATAGGGAGTAGATGGGTGGATTAGATGACATGCCAGTCAAATAGTCTTTGAGGCAAAAGAGGTAGCAGGCAAAAAAAGCAAATTTCTAAATGATGGTTAAAAAATGAATTCATCAGATATAATTTGTATAAGTTTTGTAGAGTAGCTTCAAAACACATAATGCCACAATAGAAAATCTATACTAATAGTATAAGAATTTAAAATCTGTCAGTAACTGATAAATCAGGCAACACAATATTTTTTAGTACATGAAAAATTTGAATAACACTATTAACAATTTCGACATGAAAGATAAAGATTCCCAAATAAGAGATTGTATCTTATTCTCAATCATATGCAGCATAATTTTGTAGAACTTTTATCAGGAACCAATGTAATAATAAGTATGCATAAAATTTATACTTTAAAAATTATATTTGAAGGGGTTTCTAAATAACTCACAATTAAAGATGAGTAATAAAAATATATGTCTAAATTGTGTGAGCTACAACTGAAGCATAATTTGTAGTGAATTTATAGCTCTAAATGCTTACACTAGAAAAGAAGAAAGTTGAAAATAAATGAGTTAAGCAGCTTAAGAAGTTAGAACAACAAAATAAACACAAAGAAAGTAGAAGGAAGGAAACTATAAAGATAAGAGTGGAAACTAATTAGATGGAAAACAAATATACAGTAGAGGATCAACTAAGGCAAAAAGTTCATTTTTAGAAAAAAATTAATAAAATAGACATTTTAGACTCTAAAAACTGAAACAGTATTAGAAATAAAATGCTGTTTTAGAAATAAAAAAGAAGAGAACTATAGACTAAAAAGATAAGAAAAACTGTGGTAAACATTATGAAAACACAAAACTTAATAAAATGTTAATTTCTCAGAAAAAATACAATATAACTGCTGATTCAAGAAGAAATAAAATATCTGCATTTTATTCTACCCATCAAATAAATCTAAACAATATTAGAAATTTATTTACAAAAATAAAAAATAGTTCCTAGATGGTTTTAGAGGTAAATAATATCAAAGAAACGCATCATTTCATTTTTGCTTGAATTTTTCTGAATAAGCAAAAGGAAGAATACACTCTGTTTATATTGATAAAGGTAGTATAGCCTTATTACCTAAATAAGATAAGGAATAGATCAGAAATAAAAAAATGGGTTAACTTCACTTATGTTCATAGGTATAAAATACCAATCAAAAAATATATGGGACGGCCTCCCCGGTGGCGCAGCGGTTGAGCGCTGGGTTGCGAAGCTGCCCGCGGCCTCTGCAGCGCCGGTTCGATCCCGGGATGGTCCCTGGCCACAGAAGGCGGGTCCCACATGCCACGCAGACCTCTCCTGCCACCCGCTGCTCCCCTCAGCAGTGTACTTCGGTCCTTCTGCCTGCTCTGCTCCCCGCTCTGGCTCTGGTGAATTCTCTCACCCTCCCGGGCTTGTGACTCTACCCAGTGCTTGTATAAATAAATAAAAATAAATCTTAAAAAAATATATATATATGGGAAGGAGGAGGGGAAGTGTGTAAATTGGGTTAAAGGGGTCAACTGGATCCTGAGGATGGAAACTAGACATTTTGTAGCAAACATAATGTGCTATATACAGATGTTGAGTTATAGCGCTGAACCCCTGAAAGCTATATAATGCTATAAAACCAATGTTATATCAATAAAATAAATCAAACTGAACAAAACATTAGATCAAGTTTAAACTGCTTTTGCAGAACTAAAGCTAAAAATTCTTTATTTTAATTCCCCACAATAAGAGGTAAAAAGAGACCATCTGAAAAGATACAGAAATAATAAAGTATTAAGCACTTCTTCATGATAGCAATGTAAAATCTCTGAATACCCTGGTAGTAGAAGGTATTCTAACTTAGATTCCCTAAGCAGCAGACACTGAAGCAGAGATTCCAGTGAAGTGTATTAGGGAGCTAATCCCAGCAAACATGTGTGAATCCCACAGACACAAGTTTGAGCAAAGAAGTTTTCTCTATCTCTTTATCTCTCTACCTCTCCAACTCTCTCTCTATCATCTATCTATCCGTCCACCCATCCATCATCTCACCTACCAGCCGTCTACTTACCTACTACCTATTTGCTTGCTCTGCATGTGTATAACCATTTATACAAACTTTCCAAGTAAGTAAAACAATACTGAACACTATTGATATCGATCTACATAATAACAGTAAGAAGCAAGGCCAGGGAATGAAACACACGTAATTTAGAATAGTGTTATCTTGGCCATATTCTTTTTTTTAATTTAAGATTTATTTATTTATGCATGCAAGAGCTGGGGTACAGGCCAGAGATGCAGGGGTGAGAGGGTGGGAGGATTCACCAGAGACAAAGCAGGGAGCAGAACAGACAGACGAAACTGAAATACACTGCTGAGGGGAGCAGCGAGCGAGTCAGGAGAGGTCTCCTTCGCCATGTGTGTAGCTCCCTAGCTGGCTGGGGATTGAACTCATGCTGCAGAGGCTGCAGATTGCTTCATAGTGCAGTGCTTAACCCCCTGCGCCACCAGGGAGGCCTCTGGCCATATTCTTAAAGAGGAGTAAATAGGGGTCTAGATGCTGTTAGTGAAGTTCACTTTCTTAGGCAAGGTAGTAATATAAATGTGTTCTTATTATTCTCTATGCTTTCCTAAATAATGTCTTAAAAAGTAAAAAAAGGAAGAAAAATATACTAAAAATACTTGCCAATATGATAGAAATAGGGAAACAGGCTATCATATAACAATATTAGATATGACAAAAACATATTTAGCTTGATATGGAAAATTTTATTTTTTCTGAATATCAGAAATGAGTTGATTTTCTCAGGAATGGAAAGAAGGAATCTAAAATCCTTAAAAGGAGTCTTTATCTTGCCTTGAAATAAAAGTGTATACATCAGTTGTCTCATAAAATTTAATAACACAGAACTGACAACCTTTCCCACGGTCGAGAATGATCTTGGCTACATTCAACGCCTGGAAGATCTCCTTGTGGCTACATCAGAGAGGAAAAATCAATTCTACCAGGATAATATCTTCAGGTGGCCATGGTGACATCATTTTCTTTTCCGGAGAGGCTGTGGCTCTCATGTGTTGTATTGTCTGTTGCTGGAAAGGATAGGCATGATGTGATGTGACTTGACAAATGACCAGTATTTGAATTAGTTTTATTTTCCTAAAAAGCACTACATGCCCATCTGGCTCTAATTTCCAAAATGGTGTGGCACTGGTCACTCTAGTGGTTTTAGAAAGAAAAATGGCTTTTATTTGGATAATTGCCATCTGGTGGCGCCCTTGTCACAGAGGGACAAATACTGGCAAGATTCTGAACATCTTTAGGTCATGTGACTCAGGGATGGACATGAAAAAGATCTTGCCGTGTGGCAGCTTGATTGACACTAGGAAAGAGACTTTGGGTGTAGAAAATAACCTATGTTGATTATCTGACTATGTCGCTTAATATGTAAAACATGAATAATTCTAGATTCTTTCTTGGTTCTGGTTCAAGTGAAGATTAATGAAATAAGTTACATAAAATGCTGTTATGATGGGTGTTACTTAGCTCAACTGCTCAATGGTATTTTGTCAGCTTTGTTCTCCTCTTTTTTCCACCTGTGCTAATATCTGTTCTGTTCTTTTGAAAGATAGCATTTTTCTTTTATGATTTCTTACCTTCATTCTTTATTTCTTATCTTTATTTCCTTTTTCAAATCCTTTGGGAAATGTGGACTGAATATAATTTTAAGTTTTATTTATTAACTGCTAACTTTTCCTTTCTTAGCTCCCTTGTGGATAAGAGTAAATATAGGCAAATTAGGTAATTCAATTTATCGTGAATGTGTGTTCAACTTTTCTAAGTAGCTGTAGAGAATTTTGAGCAAAGCATCATATTTCAGGTTTTATAATTTCCCACAGTGTGCATAGTAGTGGCCTGATACATTACAAAGTCTGACATTCAGCGACCACAAATGAATTCTGTTTAATTGCTTCAGTTATAAAACATACTGGTTTTTATTACTTGCCTGTATGGTATCTCATACAAAGTGTAGTTGATTTATAAATGTTTCTACCAGGCATTATGTTATGATTTTTTTCTTCTTGCATTTAAATGTGCAGTTTTATTTCCAATACAGACTTTCATTATTCTGTATACAGATTCTAGGACTTTATATGGGTGAATTAGTGGAGGAAATTCTATGGGGACTACACTTGAGAATTAAAAAAAAAGCAATAATTATTTAAAAATAAAAATGATGTAGATATATATAAATTAATAAATTAAAAACAACAACAAAAAAATTAAAATAAAATCACTACTGCCTGGAAGCTCAGATGGGGCATTTGACTTAGCGCCTATGAGAACGTCCCAGCATGGTGGCTGCAGGACAGTCTGACTTACTTCATAGAATCTATCTTCTTCCAGAGAATATCTCAAGAGGACCAGAGAGAAGCTATTGACCATCTCTGACTTAGACTCGGAGGTCACATCACTTACGTATTCCTATTGGCTGAAGCAATTTCTGGTTTCAAGGGGATGGAAATTCTTTTGATAAGAGGAGTGTCAAGAAATTTTGGGACCACGTGTTCTATACTCTATCACAATAGAGTATACATGTGTTCTATACTCTATCACAATAGAGTATACATGCCAAAAATTTACCTTGACAATCTATTCATTTATTAATTTGACAGTGGAGTAAACTGTTCACTTGAACAATCTCCTTCATTTCAGGTTGATTAAATTGTTTCTGCAGCTGGTCCAAATGTGATAACTACAGCAGTCCATCTTTTCTTCTAACCCAGGACTGCTGAAAAATTTGGCTGTAAAATATTAGACTCAGCATCTTGGCACAAGAAAACAGGGCCCTCAACGAGGCCTATCTGGCGACAAAAACAAATTTTAGAACTTTATCTTTTGATTTAGACATGCGGTTTACTAAGTCTTTTTTTCTTAGTTTATTAAATATCTACAGGGAACACAACTACACTCTGCCAGCTTTTCTTACGTGGTGATGATGGGGATTCAGGCAGCTTCTGCAGAATGATGCCTTGGCTTGGCTAAGAGTTCTATATGTGCTTATCAAGATAAGCAACTAAATCAAAAGAAAGCCAGTTTGGGGTTTCCTTCTGGAAAAATGATTGGGGTCCACAATGGATACTATCAAGTAGCATATCGACACTTGTCATTAAAACCAGAGGTGACTTTTGAGAATTGCACAAGGGAACTAGTGGCTTTCGACCTGAACGGGAAAAGTTCTTGCAATTTTGCAACAACTTGACTGTGCTTTCTCTTTATAGTGGTTGGCATCACTGCTGCTTAGATTGGCATATTGCCTTATACACAGGGTAGAACTGAAGAACATCCAGGGCACTAAATTATTAAGTTAGTGTGATATCAGAAAGGAATTCTTAGTGCTAAAAATTATTTCACTTAAGATAAAGATTAAAAAGAAATCAGAGTCCCCTCATCTTTAATCCTCTCATGCTCTTATCTCTACCCAGGTCAGTCTTGTCCTTTCCTGGTGGTCTGGTGACTTCCCTCTTCTGCCTGCTGGCTCCCCTCCAATTATCTTCATTAGAATACTAGATCCTCTCGTCCTTCTCCATGTTGTTAAGAATGTTCTCTTTGCTGTCTGAGCTTAACTGAAACATTGTTTTTATGACACTCCCTTTCTCAAGCCCGTAAGGAGGGGAAACTGCATTCTCCCTCTTCTCTCGTCTTGAGGTATCAAGATCGATCCAGGGACCTCCCTGGTGGTGCAAGGGGTTAAGATGCAGCACTATGAAGCTAATCACAGTCACTGCAGCTCAGGGAGTTACCCACACATGGCACTGCAGACCTCTTCTGACTTGCCCGCTGCTCCCCTCAGCAGTATATTTTAGTACATCTGCCTGTTCTGCTCCCCAATTTGTCTCTGGTGACTATTCTCACCCTCCACATCTCTGGCCTGCACCCCAGCACATGTATGTATAAATAAATAAATCTTAAAAAAAAATAAAGATTGATCCAGATTTCTCCTGGCTCTCTTACTTGACTTATGATATTGGCAAGAATATTTAATTTATTATACTTGAAACTTTTTGTTCTCTTTACTCCCAATGAACTAGTCTCTCTACCCTTTATTCACAGGCTTTCTTTATTGGTTCCTTCCCTTTGGCCTAACCTCTTGGGGGCCTGGGACATTCTTAAGGCTTTTCCCCATCTAAAACCATGTCTACCACTTCTAAATTGTCAGCATATTTTCACCTCCTGAATTTCCAATACACTTAATCTCTTTCTGTAGTCTTCATTTTATTTTATTTTTTTTAAAGATTTATTTATTTATGTATATAAGAGCTGGGGTACAGGCCAGAGTTGCAGGAGGGTGAGAGGATTCACCAGAGACAGAGCGGGGAACAGAACAAGCAGACTGACTGAAACACACTGCTGAGGGGAGCAACGGGCGAGACAGGAGAGGTCTGCACACCATGTGGGCTGCTCCCTGGTTGGCTGGGGATTGAACTTGTGCTGCAGAGGCAGCGGATTGCTTCATAGTGTGGTGCTTAAACCCCTTATGCCACCAGGGAGGCCCTGTAGTCTTCATTTTAGTAAGTGGCATACCCATTTACTTGAGCAAGAAGTGAAAACTTCAGGAGCAATCCTGTCCCCAAGCTTGTTAGTGACTGTATGGTAGATGATAGCTTTGTGATTTCTTTGTATATTGTGAATATTAACCCTTTGATGGACCTATCCTTTGCAAATATCTTGTTCCATCCAGTAGGATATCTTTTCATTTTGATGTAAGTTTTTTTTTAACTATGTAGAAATATTTTAGTCCTAATATGTTTTTGTACTAAATCTCACTCAAAAACAGCCATTGTTTTAGTTCAGACATCGTTTTTTCTAACCTGATCTCAGGATTCTCTTCCTTGATTTCACTCCCTTCAGGGTCTTGCACCGTTACCCAATTCTCTATATCGAGGCCTTGATGACTTTTCTATTATGGTATAGAATCATGTCCTTTTCTTTTCTCACATCCCTGTTGGCTCTCTGTTTTTTGCAAGATCAAATCTATAAACCAGCATAGATTTCCAGTTTCATATCCTGTTTTTTTCTTCCTAACTTAATGAGCCAGCTTTCTACTTCTTTAATAGGACATGACATTCTCTCCCACGCTGCCAGTGTGGAGGCTGTATATCCTCAATGTCTGGGATGTTTTCCATCTTCATTCCTCTGAAGAACAATGTTTTCAAGATATGTTTCAATGTTATTTCTGTGCTTGAGTATTTTCTACAACAGTACCTGGGAAATAGGATGGAATAAAAATATTTATTGAATATTAGTTATTTACCAAAGTATTTGCCAAATATTTAAACCTTGTGATTATATTTAATCTTGATCATAGCTCATCACATAACTGCTTCTCCTCCCAGTTAGATAAAAATAAACAAAGAAACCACTAGATCTTAGATGGGAGGAATACCTTGAAAATGTAGGCTTAATGAGATCCGGGACTATGTCCATTTAGTTCCTTGGTCTCCAGCATTTACTCATTGACCAATAATAATAAATAATTAGTAAATATTTTAAAGGAAGAAAAATGGAAGAATATCTCATGAAGCAAGAGCTTAAAAAGAAGCACAAAATCTGCAACAGAAGTCCTGAGATATGTGGGTCATTGTAACATGGAATAGGACATAGAATCAAAAGGAGAGGATATTTTTTTTTTCCCCAAAAGGAAATGCAATACTTTGTTTTTGTTTTTTTTTTTTTTGTTTTTTTTTTTTATAAATTTTATTGTTATATTCCCCATACAATTGCAGCCCCCCATTCTGACCCCAATCCCTCCCCTCCCGCCCCCGCCCCCCTAAAAGTGTCTCTGGTTCATAGTTTTTTGTTGATTTTGATTTTCACTTTCTTATAGTTATTCATTTTCCTGGTCCCTTATTTAAGTTTTCTAGATTCCTGCTATGAGTGAGACCATCCGGTATTTTTCTTTTTCTTTTTGGCTTATTTCGCTGAGCATGATCCCTTCCAGCGCCATCCATGTTGCAGCAAATTGCATGTGTTTATCTTTTTTGAATGCTGAGTAATATTCCATGGTATATATGTACCACATCTTCTTGATCCAGTCATCTATTTTTGGGCATTTGGGTTGTTTCCAAAGCTTAGCTATTGTAAACAGTGCTGCTATAAACATAGGGGTGCAGGTGTTCTTTGGAATTGATGTTTCTGTGTCCTTTGGGTAAATACCTAGGAGTGGAATTGCTGGGTCATATGGAAGCTCTATGTTTAGTAGGTCCAGAAATCTCCACACAGCGGAAATGCAATACTTTGAACCCAAGGCAGCAACACTTTAATGCTGATATCCATGGGAATATATAGACATAAGGATTAGAAACAGGGTTCTTTTTGCATGGAATAATTTGTGGAATGTGCCAGCTGATGATGTAGCAAATGAGAACTAGATGAAAATAACCAATAAGACACACAATAATATATATTATTTCCAAGCTGATACTATTTTTCAGAATGTTAAATGCAAAATTTTGATTTTAGGTTTTGCTTTTTAGTTTTTCATACCATTTTTTTCACAACTCAAACACTTCAAAATATTACTGGTAGGGATGTTTATTCTGACGTATTTCTAGAAATTAAAAACTTGAAAGAAATTTCAAAGCTCATTAAAACTTTAAAGATCTCTTGGGAAGTTAGGTATTTAGTAATGTCTACTTAACCAATATTTGAGATTTATGTAATTTTACTTAGAATTGATTTGCAACATTTCATAGTACCAAGTGGCTCAACATTTAAAAATAATTAGACTAAGAAAGCCTTAAAACACAGGTGAAATTAAAGTGAAGAAATGCAAAGTAACCAACACTGAAAGACAAATCAGTGATATTCACCATATAGGATGAATTCTATATTTTCCAGTAAGATATCTCAAAATAGGTAAGGAACTTCAGGAATTTTAGGACAAATGTTTGAAAATATTTAATCCAAATCCTTAGTTGTACAGTGAGCAAGTGAGGCTCAAAGGGTAGGTCACTAACTCAGTCAAGGACAAAGCAAATAATTGTTTACCAAGAGCCAGTGACTATCATCTAACACAGTTCCAAGTTTTTGATTTGTCTTTATTTTTTACAGTTTTTTTAATAAAATGAAGTGAGTGTTCCATTGCCAATGGAGGAATAAAACCATCTAGTTGATAGCCTCAGAGTGTTGGTAGCTAAGTGGTTTGTTAGGGAAGGAAAGAGTCACTTAAATTTTGTCTCTATCACCTGCCCCTGAGTGGGCTTTGTGAGGTCTGCATTACAGAGTTAGAGGCATAAAATGTTTATCACATAAACACCCTGAAACTGTAGTTTGAGCATCTTACACGAGGAATCACAAAAAACATAACTTAGAAACAGGCAGTTAGGAAGGATGTGCTTATCTTAGGTTTTCCCAGATTATATATAACCTTACATTTTAGTATAAAACTGCCAAAGTCAGTAATAGTTTGGTTTATTGAGGGGGAGGGTGAACAGGAGGGTGAGCATTCAGACAAGTCAGTTAAGGAAGAAATTTTTGCTTAAGAATTATCTTTACGGCTCATAATTGCAAACTGTTCTATATTTTCTATTAATTAAATAAAAATATTATTCATGGATTATTCACTCCTTTTTCATGCTCCAGTCTTAAGTTTTACTCTGAAGAGTAGAAGGATCTGTTTTTACTCAGAAAGTTTTTGAAGATTTCCAGAACCAGGGTCCTTGCATTTCTCCCACTAGTACTTATCCAAAGCTGAGGGATCCAGCTCAGGGCTTTGTGAGAGAGAGAGCACTTTGATTGTCCTGCATTTGGCCAGCTTCCAGCTTTGCTGCATGATGATTAAGTGTGCTTTTACACAAAAAAGTTCAGAAAAGCTTAAATTATTCTTGAAAAACAGAAAGTGTTATCAGACTTTATACACAATTTAAAGTCCAGATAATGACCAGCTTGTCCTACCTCTAGACAGATGCTGCTACAAGACACCAATCACCAACTGCCCGGAAGAGATAGAGATCTAAAGCACAGCAGTGCAACATACATCACTGATGCCTTAGTCAGGTACCACTGCACTCCATCTAGTGTCATCTCCTGCTTCTCTGGCCTTTCCAAATGTCCAGATATTTCCTTGAATTTTCATTAAGCCAAGTCTGGGGACTTAACACTTTCCTTAAAAAAGGAGATAGCATGATTCACTTGATTTTGCATGCCATATTATTCAAACCAGTACAAAGACTCTGATAATCACCAGGGGAGATTATTATAGAGCAAGAATGAATTAATTTCAGGTATATGGTAGAAGAGAGGGGAAAAGAAGCTATTTAAAAGACATGATGAAGCTAGTTTCTTACATTTCTTTGAAATACATACTGCATATTATATTATGGAGTAAATAAGTTGCTGTGTATTGTACTGCTTATTATAGGATGTTGGCTTAGTGGTTATATAATCAGAAATACTAAAGTTAATTTCATAGCTTATTTTTATTTTAGCTATAGCTTATTATAGTCTCATATTTTAGGTATTTTCTTGCAGTGGAGAATGAAAATTCAATTTCTAATATTTTTCCAATTTCTAATATTTTTCCAAAGAGACCTTTCCTTGAAAATTTCTTGACTCTCTTACCCTGATTTGGTCCAACTCTCGCATTCAAGCTTGCTTCATTTGCAGGATTCTCACCTTCTGGAAGGTCCTGAAAGAGAACAGAACCCTCACAGTTTCTCTGGAAGAGAAACTTCTCAGTTCTGAATGGACACTCAGTTTCTTGACTTGTATTAGATCGTCAGTCAGATGCAGGTAGACAAAACACCTGGCAGCCCTAGTCTTTATTTTACTTGAAATTTGCTGGATCAACGCCGGCTAAATCTGGGCTGCCCTAGTGATTTGTTCTGAACTTCATTGGACTCATTCATTGTTATGTACCAATCTTTTATTTCCCGTCAATATTTAGGGCCAGTTAATAAGATTCATTTAGTCACTCAATTATTGGTCTACTGTGAGCCAGCTGATAGGAGTGGATGTATGTGGTCCTGACGTTTGGTACTTACGGTCTATTTGGGAATCCAGATAAGTAAACAGGCAATTGCCTATCTTTAAGTGCTAGGAAAGAGGAAGAACAATGTGCTGTGTAGTCACCAAGGGAGGATGCATAATCCTGCCCTCAAGTGTGAGGCATCTGGGCTTCCCTGGTGGTGCAGGTGGTTGAGAGCAGCGCTGTGAAGCTCTCCGCAGCCTTTGCAGTGCCGGTTCGATCCCCGCTGACCTCAGTGCAACTCACATGGCGAGCTGACCTCTCCTCTCTCGCCCCCTGTTCCCCTCAGCAGCGTTATTTCGTCAGTCTGCCTGTTCTGTTCTCTGCTCTGTTTCTGGTGAATCCTCTCACCTTCTGCGCATCTGGCCTGTACCCCGGTTCTTGCATAAATAAAATAAATCTTAAAAAAAAGAGTGAGGCATCTCAGAAAAGGTGGCTTGTAAGTCAAAATCTATAGGATGAGTTAGTAAAGTAAAATCTGGAGACAGTGAAGTGCTTGTGACAGAGAAGTCAGCACAAGTGAAAGTCTGCAGAAGAGAGGTCATGATGTATCTCAGGAAAGGAAAGCCAAGCAAAAGTAGTGGCTCATACAGTGTGTTTTGTAGGGGGTCATCCAGCTAGGAGGTTGGATGGAAAACAGAACAAGTAGAGCCTGGAGAAGGCTTTGTGAGGAACAAAAAAGCACTTTGAACTTTACCTTAAAGGTAATGGGAAGCATCTGACTTTGTGTTTTTAAAAAGGTCATCTTATATTTTCAAAACACCAACAATAATGTAAGCCAATGTTACTTCAATAAAAATAAAATTAGATAAAATAGGGGTCATGCTGACAAATGGACTAGTGGGACACAGTTAGAACGTGGTTGCGCCAGCCCAGGCAAGAGGACACAGAGACCTGTCCTATCTTGAGGATGCAGAAAAATGCTCAGATTGATTTTGGGGGTGAGAACTTGATGACTGATAAAATGAGATGTAGGTTGAGGGAGTGGGGGTGGCCAGAGGCACCATGACTCCTTAGTATCTGAGTTGAGGAACTGCATGGATTATGATGCCTTTTTCCTGAGCTAGAAAAGAAGTAGCATTTGGTTCTTCTAGTTCCTTATGATCAGCTATGATTTCTTGCCCAGTCTGCCTTTTCTCCCCCTCTTGCTCACGTTAATGGGTACTGCCTTTCTCCTTTTCCCCCAAAGGCTGTGACCAAGCTTACTTTAAACAGTTCCTGGCTTTGGTCCATTTTAGAGGTGCTCATTTTTTTTTTCCATATGGGAAACCTAGTCTTACAAAGTTCACACATTTATACATACTTTCTTCTCTCTCAGAAATGTTTCCCATCCCTTTTTTTCAGGCAAATCTTGCTAGATGTGCTATGTGCACTTCAGCAGAGCCATCTCCAGTTGCCACAAGTGGGCTGGGTGTTTCCACTCCTGTTCTTCTATCCCTTGGTTCACATCTCCTTCATGAGAATTACAATCTATTGTCTTGTCACCTCACACAGGATTATTGTTAGTTCCTTGAAGGCAGCTAATAGTATCTGTCTTATTCATATTTATATCATTATCATAAAGGGAGGGACTTGAAACTATTAGGTGTTCAAAGTGTTTAATAACAAAATATGTTGAATTGTTATATTTTTTCCCTTCAAATTGCTTCTAAGTGCCCATTCCTTCAAAAAAAATTTCCCAGCTAATCCTCTTCATTAGCCAATACAAACTTAAGTCTTTTTTGCAATAACTCTCTTTTCTGTGAATAATCAAGCCAACTTCATGGCATTTTTGAGTTTGTGACTCTAAATTTCCTGAGACCAGACTAGTCTTGGGTATGGTACAATGTTGCTCCCAATTGCTCAATATATCGCCATGTGCTTCAGAAACATTTGTTAGTTGTGACAGCTCTGACAAACTACTTAAAGCTTCTTAAGCCTTAGTTTTCTCAGGTATAAAATACTAAAAAACCCCATCCCATTGATTTGCTGCAATAATTAATCGAGCAAAGGCATTTATAGCACTTAGCACAGTACCTGGAGCAGTAAAAATGCTCAATAAATGCCATCTATTCTTAATCTCTGCTCTCACAGTAATTATTTAAATTTCATTTGTTTTTATAACTTCTGGTTATCTTTTAAAATTTTATTCTAACAGACTGGTGATTGTGTGTGTGTGTGTATGCGTGTGTATGCATGCATGTGTGCCTGGGAACATGTAATAGATGCTCATAAATCACTTTTTAAAAAAGCAGTGCCTTTAACTGCATAACATTGTTCAATGAACTCGCATGGCCTGCACGTTTGCCTTCATCCTTGTGAAATCTCTTGTTTTGCTGCTAATTTGTCATCTATTTTTTGCTTATATATTTCTTATAACTCCAGTGAGAAGCATATTTTTTATTTATTTGGATCTGTGTAGCGCCAAGTACTATGTTTCGTGCTTATTAGGCTTTCAGTAAATATCTGAAAAAGTCTAGCCTTGCTCTTTTGACCTAGAAATATTGCTGAAACTGTTCAGTCTTCCTAGTTGTGTCTATTAAGAGCCATGAGCCTCTGAAGGAAGAAAGAAAGAGAGGTCAGGGATGATTATTTCCCATCTGTGCAGAGAGCTTTGGGAATCCACTGCGCTGTTTCTCTGAAGCTGTTGGGAGTTCTTTTCCCTCTCAGGAGCACCCCAAGTGAATTCCTGAGGAACTAAGGAAAGATGGCAGCTGATCTGAGTTTCCTACACTTTGTGTCTGCAGGACTCGGGGATTAAACATTTGGGTTTAGAAATGATAATGTGCTTTCGGGAGTCATATGGGGAAAGGCGCTGGGTTGTGTTCTCGAGTCTTACAATTAACAGGTTCTTCAGGCTGCCAGTACTAAAAGGACAAAGAATGCTCTTTCCCAGTTACTCTCCCATTTTCCTTTCCTTCTTTCCTCTTTTCCCCATAGAAATGTTTTTATTGTTTTTGTAAAAAAAGAAATGTGTGCTTATTACAAAAAAAAGTAAGCAGTTTAATAAAATTCTATTTCAATATAAAATTCTTTAGATTGCCTTCCTGATTTTCATTAGGATCATCCCTTTAGGACTAGCATGTAAGGTCTGTTTTTTTATATATATATATATATATGTATGTATGTATGTATATATTCTTGTTTCCTGCATGTCACATAAGTTATAGCAGGTCTAACAGAAAGGGTGGTCCCGGCTGGCTTCAGGGACTTCTACATGCCAGAGGATGGCCTGTGTTGGATCTTCAAAGTACCCTACTGTTTCTTCACAGCAAGATTTGTTATCTCAAGGTCTCTCCCTCCCTTCCTTGGTGGAAATTTACTTAGATGTGATAATAAAACTATAATGTTTGTTGATATCCCTAGAGGACTCGGCTGGTCTCCCTTTTGCTCACTCTGTACCCTGGACATGATCATGCCAACTGAAGTTACTCAGGTCTTCAGGAGGAGGCCCTACTGCTCCAAGGGTGCAAATGCTAAATGAGAAGTAGCAAAGCTCAGCGAATGCTAATACTAACAAAATTATTAGAGAATTAATTTAAGAATATTAAGCTAATAACCTGAGTTAGCATTTTTTTGCATTTCATTATTGTAGTTCTTTGCCAGAAAACTGAGGAAATGAAAGTCAGAAAAAGTCTGTCATTGACCCTTGCTTATAGCAGAAGCCTGCTAAACACTTGAATGAATAAGTACGTGGGTGAATGCATTGGTACTACTCTATATGTATCTCAGAATGTCTGTCAGTTTATTGCCAAGTTTCCCACAAGTTTCCTGTAGTGATTCCACTAGTTACTTTAGTTTTGGGAGTTAGGTAAGAATTTGTGTCCTTCTGGGGAAAGTTATGGTAACTATTACACTTTACCAATGTTATTATTAGTTCATAACGTTTAGTGAAAGCCATCAATTATAAAACACTGGTTTTTTAAAAGATTTAAATTTTCTGATAAAAGTGACATGTAAAAAGAAGTATTTTTTAAATGAGTCACCACTTGACAGATTAAAAAAAACTGAAGTTTGGAAACTTCTTAAGTTTCTCATAGAAAGTCAGTGTATAAAAGCTAGAGACTCAGGAATTTATTTCTCCATCTTGTGCTTAACCAATTGGAGACTGACCGTCTCCAGACTATATTTTCTTTTTAATGGCTATAAAGTGAATGAACTCAAAGAACAGTCTAGTGTCCTGCTGAGATTGATATGAAAAAGGACAAGGGAAGAAAAAGATTCCTCATTAATGGATTTATATTCTAGTGATAGGGTTTAGGGGTGGAAAGGTCATTTTGGAAAGTAAAGTGAAATATAGAGCATACAGAACATTATCTTGTTATCTGACTTAGAGACATGAGGCTGCACGTTATCCTGTGTTCGTTTATTTTTTCTCCTAGTTTTCCTTTTATTTTTAGATAAATGTGAGTCAGATAGCTGAGACAAGAGTCATTTTTAGAAACTCTTTTCCTTTGCAAGCTTTTGGGAGCAGAGTTTTGCTTTTTCCCCCTATGATCTGATTGGAAGTGCCATTTGATTGTAAAGGAAGACTATCTACAAACAAGCATTAAATCAGAATTTGTGTGTAAAGTGGCAAAACAAAATGTTTTATGAAAAGTGAACAGATTGGACCATAACCAGACAAAATTTAAGACTTTATTTGAAGGTTGAAATTGAGGTTCTCTTGACATTGCACCTCTGAAAAAATTTTAGTTCAACAAGGAGAGTGGGAATTAGAACAATTTTGATAATCTGGTTTGGAGACCCTTTGGCATAAACAACTTCATTTAATTTTCAACAACTACTTGGCCAGGGATGTTTTATTTAAAAAATAATAGATGAAAATCTTTAGACTCTGGGAGTCTGTGCTGTCCACTGTCTCATTCACAGAGCGCAGGGGCCTGAAGTCAAAATTCAGTGTTGACTGTCTCCAACCCTCTGCTTTTACCCCTTCTTGAAGTTCTCCCATGGTATCAACTATCGTCTAGATTTGGGGATAAAGAGTATAATGCCTGGTGTTCCAGAGACCTCACAACCAGACACAAATGGTGAGACGGGTTTGGGACTCTGTTATGCTAAACCACGTAGGAGCACAATTGCAGTACCAGGCTGGCACGCCGAGCACTTGCTGGAGTTGGGGTGGAGCAGCCAGCTGGGACTTATTGAGGAGGCGTAAAAGCCAATTGAGCGGGTCTTCCATTTTGACAAGGCACAGTTGATCATCTAAGATGGAGGGGAAATCTGAACAAAATGGCTTGGAATAATGGTTTAGAGAATGTATTTATAAAATTGTCAGATAAAATACAGGATATCCAGCTAAATGTAAATTTCTGATAAACAAGAAGATATTATAAACAATTACTTACGCTAACACATTCTTTGTTGTTTATCTGAAATTCAAAATAACTGGGCATTCTGTAAGTTTATCTGCTACATCTGGCCATGCTATGTGCTTGGGTCTCACTGAATGTAGTCTGTAAGGAGATGGCACCATCCTTGAGAGTCAGGCTAAGTTAGGCTTGAAGATGGAAGACCTGGCCTTTGCTCTACCTGGGATAAACTAGACTGAAAACAGAATTACCCCAGTAAATGGATATCTCTGTCCTATGGATGGGCTATTTCATGCCACTTAGTTTAAAAGCAACAACAAGCAATTGAATAACACATTGTCTCTAATGGAAATAACTTGTCTATTTAAAGAGTCACACATAATAAAGACACTTTCAACAAATTTTCAAATACTATTATTGGATTATACTTCTCTGCAAAAATGGAAAAAGAAAAAGGGACAATGCTTGGTTTAGAGAGAGAAAAATGAAAAAAAAATCAGCAGAATGTATTTAGAAAATGTATGTCATGTATATGTGCTTCTGTTTAATTTTCAACCAGGCAAAAAGACAGATGGAACTTTATTATTCCCATGCAAATCCTATTTAAACTAAACCAACTATAGCCTTCTCTGATTCAGTAGCATGGAATTCTTGCCAGAGTCACAGAAGAAGGCATCTCCTATGAGGACAATTGGGAATCATCCTGAAGATAGCAGGTGGCGTTTTTACATTTACTTAAATTTTATGGGTACTAATCATTAAAATGCTAATCCATAATGGAAGTTTTGCTTACCATTATCCAGGGCATGGGTGACATTGGCTGGCACCCACTTCATTGGTGTCAGCTGAAAGCAGGCATCTCAAGCTCTCAATATAATAGTTAGAAAATAAAATGGCTTGTGAGAACAGTGACTATGTACCAATTTAGATTTTTCTCTCCCTCCTCATTAAATATGTGACTGTGTCTTTTATTTACTTTTCCCCTTTCTCCAGAAAGGAGTTAAGGCAGCTCATAAATATATGGGAGACCTATCACTCCCACACATGGGGCTGCTCAAGCATTTTGATGATGGTACATTTTAAAGTTAAAAACTTTAAAGACTCCTTTCTCTATGATTAGTGTTTGTATACTTCTGGTAATAATTATGGCAATTATTATATCTTACTAACAATATTATCTTATTTTTATTGTTTCATCTTATGTAATGAATAATGTCATAAATCTTTTGGAACCATAATTAAGCAAGTGTATTTTGAAAACTGTTAGATTTTAAGTTTTTGTTTGAATTGGAGAACTTGCATTGGTTTCATTTTTATTTAATATTCATTGTTTAAGCCTGTGTTCACATTAGATGAGGTCAGGGAAAGGCAAAACTCCAATTGTGATAAACAAATTCTGAATTTCATGAACAACTTTTTTTTAAATATTTATTTATGCATAAAAGAACTGGGGTGTAGGCCAGAGGTGCAGGGGGTGAGAGGATTCATCAGAGACAGAGTGGGGAGCAGAACAGGTGGATCTAATGAAATACACTGCTAAGGGGAGCAGCTGGTGAGACAAAAGAGGTCTGCTACACCATAAATGGGCAAGTTCCCTGGCCAGGGATCAAACTCATGCCATAGTGGCTGGTGATAGCTTGGTAGCACTGAGACTTTAACCCCTTTGCCACCAGAGAGGGTGCTATTACCAACATTTTAATATTGAGACCAGGTAAATAATCAAAATTAAATGTTGGTCAAACTGAATGACTCTGATTCATTGTGTTTCTCTGGATTATTTTTACTTTGGTAGGCATGTAAGGCTTAAAAATAACATGCTATCAGTTGTGAAGGATGTCAGTTAATGAGTAAGTCCTCTTTTAAATCATTGTCTATTTGAGACTTTTCCTAACTGGGAAAAGGATGTAAACTTCAACAAGAATGGTTTAGGGGTTAGAGTTTAACATACTGGAACGGGTTGCTTCCCCAGTGTTAGTTTCAGTGGTTTGGTAACTATTTTATCAAATGATCTAGAGTTTTACTGAATCTGACGGTGATTGTAATAAGTTCCAAATAAATTTGACAGGCTAGATAAATGACTGAACCTCACAGGATGCAGTTTAGTTGGCAGAGAAAATAAATACATAGTTCTGTATCTGGGTTCAGAAAACCAATTGGTAGAGTAGTTCATACTGAAAATATTGTGGAAAATAGTGCAGGGCTTTTAGGTAACATTGAATTCAATATAAGTCACAGACTAGGGGAGCTAGATTAGCCCAGTAGGATTTAGGTCAATTTTGGAGTAAATGTTCTAGTTTAAGGAAGATGTGATAAATCCACTCAACATCTACAGTTGTCAGAATACTATTTTTAATCCTGTGCTCATATCCAGGCACCACACTTTAAGAGAACATGCTTTCAAAAAACAAATGATGTACTTGATCATCTTATTTTGAAGATGCAAAATCATGTCAAAAGAAAAAATTATAAAAAAGAGATGCTTTATCTGGAGGAAGGAAGGGCTTTATTGTTAAAGTGGAAAATGATTATTCTCTCTGATATCAAATGTATATAAGGACTAAGAAATGAATTTTCCATCTAAGGATTTACTTACCTGTAGCCTATTTGTAGATGGATGGATTACTTTAGGAGGTCAGCACCTCTCACCTATTGGAGAGGTTGGAGAGAGAGAATATACGTCGGATCTAACTATAGACCTCTGTAGTCCCTTCTGAATGTGGTATTCTACAATCTAAGAGTATTTAGAATATTCACACATATTTTTCCAATATGCATACCTTCTAAAACAATGAGCTATTTCAGAAAATGTAGTGAACATTACAAAACAAAAACAAAAACTATCTTTTGTGATTACAAACAAAGCAGTTGTTTGACTGGAAATTTTAGTTTTGAAGCTCAGTGATCTAGCCAATATGAATTGTCTTTCTGAATATTGGGTCCTCTTGTCTTTTCAATATAATTTCAATATGAACAGGTAAAATAAATTACAACAAATATATGTAAAGCCATTTGCAAAATAAATTAGCAGAAAAATTATATTACAATCAGAAAGTTTGTGTTAGTTGCACTAATGTACCACTACCTTTTTCCATTCTTCTAACATATAATGAATTGTCTCTAGATAACAAATGCTGGTGCTGTCCAGCCAATACTTCACTTGTTTCCAAGGATATTTGATATTTTAAGATATCCCTATGACAAAATAAGTGAGTCCCTTGGTGTTTGTTTTAATAAAATGCGTAAAAATCAATCCTATGAATCTTTTTTTCCCCTATCAACACACGATCTATTTCATTTTTGCAAGCCACCAGCTGGCTTTTTTTCTCCCACCGCAAATGACTCTAAACTGCAAGATAATTATACAAAGGGAGATTTGCTCCACAAGTAACATGGAGCCAACTATGTCAGCAATGGAAAGAACTAGTACATTTTGTTTTGAAAATAAAAAAATCCTAGATCTGGCAATTTGCCTACTTAACCCCCAAATGCTTTCTACACCAGTATTCTAAGATGCTTACTTTTTCTTTTTTCATTAATTTCTGTAACTATGAGGTAAAAAAGAAATTGGGACATCTTTAAATAAAGTCTCTTATAATGTTAAATTGCATTAGAATATAAAATGCATTATGTTAAATTACAGAATATAGTAGTCAACTAAATTTGATGGTTAGGGTGCAATGAACTTTTCATAACTAGGAATCAAAGTCATGATAATAGGTTTTATGTATTCCTTAATTAAAAACTCTTGGTGTTAAATTCCATTAGTATTTGGCTATCTTTCCTTTCTTGACATCTCAATAGTATTACAGTGTACACTTAGTTTCAGAATTTAGAAACCAGTTACAAAAACTCAAATCAGATTTTCCAACCAGTGTTGTCTCAAACTATCTTTCAAGAAATGGAAATTTAGGCTGCCAGGCAGCAGGTTGCTGCCTTCATTGTCTCATTTTCTCAATAAATAAGTGTAAATTCAATCCATGGCCTTCCAAGTAAAAGACCTTGTAGGAACTGAATGTCTGAGAATGTTTTGCATGAACATTTTGCCTTAAAATATGAATTCTCAGGAGCATTGAAAAATTCACAAGGTTTATAAAATTGTGTGGAAAAAATTTCGATCTTTTACTCTCCAGGAGACTAAAAGAAGGGTGCTCTGTTATCTGTGTTCTAGAAAATCCTGCCATATTAGGGGCTTACTCTGAAGTGATTTGGAGCATACTGTGCTGGCTAATCAAAGATGAAATTTGTACTTTCAAAATACTAATTTTTGAAAAAAGAAAGCAATGTTCAAATACAAGGTTTCATGGTTACATATCATTTTAATAGCGCTGCATTAAACATCATAACTTTCATTAACGAAAGAGCCAAGAGCCTGCATGTTGCATTGGATTGAGTTCTATCCTAATTGCTTTCTCAGAAAAGTCAGTGGAAAATTAGATGCTTCCCACCAGGCAATAAATACATCAAATGAAACAAAATTTAAACTAGAGAACAATCAAGTCTGTTTCTTTGTTCTTTCAAAGGAGAAAGGATTAGGCCTAAAAAAAAGATCAAGAGCATTTTATGGGAAATCCAGGAAAAAAACTATTTGGACTGAAATCAAAATGTTATGAATAGTACTTTCTAAGTAATGACACATATCAGCAGTATTTGTAACCATAAGAACAATGTGATAAATTTTAATCACTTGGGACTCCAGTTCTGTGGGAAGTGCTTACTACACAGACATCATTTATAGGTTTCCAGTTATGACCTATGTCTAAAAGACATTTTAATGATAACTGGAGAAAGTAGATAGATTGTCTTCCTAGAGTGTTGAAGTTCCTGCTTGTTGTCATCCTCAGCTCTATTAAAGAGCAGAGGTTTTCAAAGGTACTCTTCAGTCTAGCTATCAGGATGCAAGACCAAAGGGATGGAACTATCTAAGATAAAATATGCCAGAAACACACACTCCTCAGGATTTCCTGTGGGAGTCTGACCAAAATAAAGCAATATTAATAAATATAAATTCTGGAACAGTATTATCAACAGAAACAGGGTTTTGAAATGTACCCTTGAAATTCTTCTAGTTTCCTCAGACAGGTCAACTATTTCAGTGTAATTGTGCAAAATGTTAGACCTCCCTATGGGGACAATGCTTTAAATTATATTGAAGACTCAAAGATTGTAATAGACATCTAAAGGAAGGAGTTTAATTTGTTGGATGCTCTAAATCTTTGAGCTCACTCAGGGTTTTTCAGTCCTTTGACCTTGAAAACATTTTGCAACACATACAAAAAATATAATTTCAAAGTATCACAACATCAAAAAATATGCCATTGATTAACTTGCTTTTTATCATTTTCCCGCTTTTACTGCATTTTTTGGAGAGAAAGTAATTTCAGGTGATGCAGATGGAGTTAAAAAATAGGATAAAAGAAACAACCAAGGAGAAGACTTGTGTTCTGACACTATAAAGAATTGTCACTCTCATCAGATTTAGGCCCAATAATTTGAAAAACATCCCTTTGAATGTCATTCAAAGCCAAGTAAGATTTTCTGTTCCAATTTTTCTCATGAGGCAAGACCTTGCAGGACCTGCCCTTTTTCGGCTTCCATACTATTCCGCACAAGTGAATCACCTCTCAGACAGGAAGATGCTACTTTTAACTATTCTCCCCTCACAGCACTTGGCTAGCAACAGCTGGGAGGAAATGAAATGACTTCAGGCTCTTTTCTTTCTCACTGCATTCTGCTTTCACAGTATTTTTTACCCCCAAAGAAAATAATCTTCCTTAGAGTTAAGATAATCTTCCTAATTAAAATAATCTTCCTTAGAGTTAAGAAACACTTTGCATAAAATATCCCACTCAAATGTAGCAACTTTACAACAAATGGGGTAAAATCTTTTGTTTTGCTAAATTATTTGCCCAATAGATCTAATTACAAATGTACTTGACTTCTCCAGCCTTCAGTAAAATCATAGAATGCTAAAAATGGTACATGAAGCATTCATCACTACTCTGGTCTTACAAAGTAAATAAATACACTGAGGAGGCTTTTATTTTCTAGTTGACAGAATTCTAAAGTTTATTCTCTCAAAAGTCACTTCTTTAAGGTAGGATTCATCTGAACAGGGGTATATCAAAGATAATCACTAAATGGAATCACCAAACATGTCACTAGAGCCATATTTTAGAAACAAGCCTCTTCATATTTTCTTTTTTGTCTTTTTAATTTTTTAAAAATTTATTTCACATCATTGTTCATTTTTAAACAATGTTTGCTTCCCCACCCCCCTCAGGTGTAGTCCCCACCTAATTTCCTTCACCAATTCATATTGTCTTTTTAAATTGTTTCCATTATTAAATATAAGACCTGGTGTTGAGTCAAGAAAATATTAAGAATCAAGGCCTGTTAGTGACATACTGTAGCACCAGAATTCATGTTGTTTGTTGTTACTTCTGTAGAAGAGGTGGGAGTGCAGTTGTTTTGACTCTCCAAAGCACAGCTCTGGCTCAGTTCACCAAACAACTTCTCTCAAGAAAACATGACCCTTCCTCAGCCAGGCTGAACTGCAAGGACTGATAAAACCTAGAATTTTCAAGTTGTGAGAGATCTTAGCAATCTATACTTCCCGTCTCCTCCCATCTTACCAATGAGTGGATCCACGACCTGCCTGTCCAATCAATCCAGATCTCCAGGTTCAATGTTTAATTTTTTTCTTTTGTTGCTTTTATTGTTTCTTTCTTTTTCTAGTCTTTCTCCTTGTTTTTGACATTTACAGATAGAACTCTTTATGTTAATGGAAAGTCATGTCTGTGGAATTTTTTTTTTTAAGATTTATTTATTTATACAAGCACTGGGGTACAGGCCAGAGGCAGGGGAGAGTGAGAGAATTCACCAGAGAAAGAGCAGGGAGCAGAACAGGCAGAAGGACCGAAAACACTGCTGAGGGGAGCAGTGGGCAAGACAGGAGAGGTCTGCCTCACCATGTGGGTATATTCCTGGCTGGCTGGGAATCGAACTGGCGCTACAGAGGCTGCGGACAGCTTCACAGCGCCACACTCAACCCTCTGCGCCACCAGGGAGGCCCTGTGAAATGTTTTTATAAATACTTTTTTATTTTCTTTCAATCTACTTGTTCAAGAATGTTTATCTTATGAGAAAACACCCTGCCTGTCATGAACTGAGTGTCTTCAGTGCTGTGGAGTGCACTGAGTGATTACAGTACAGCAGAAGATTGATATCCAACATCAGCTTCTTGGTTAGCTTAACTGGTTGCACTTTCTGTGATTAATAAACTACCTTACTGATGAGCAATGAGAACTAGTTTCTTAACCGTAACTTAGCATAGCTGCAATAGGCTGTCTCCTCAGGAAGGCTTTTGGACTGTAGAATACTTCCGTTTCTGGTTCCTGTTGCAACACCAGCGTTCTAGTCCTTTCTCTGTTCCCAATTTTATGCCTGTGGATAAAGTTTAGACAAAGATGGACTTCAGCTAGGTATTTAATTTGAAATCTTTGTGAATCAGGCAAATTCCAGTGCTTGACAAGTCATGCTGTTTCATTTAACAAGACCTTACCATGGATCCCAGAGTTCAGGCTAACAATGATATAATGATAATAATCAGCTACACGCAGAAGAGGAAATGAATAGATGGAAGAAGTTACATTAGAGTTGATGGATAAATGATATCTCATAAATGACAAAGGTCCATATCTTAGCCTTAGGAGTAGCATATTTATCAATTGTTTATGACTTTTTCATTCACAGGAATGTTTATTATTGAACAGTCAATCTAAAGCACACTGTACTTTTGAACTTCCCATTCTAATGGGAAGACCTTGTCAGGAAGAAAATCTGAATTTGCACAGATTTAAGCAGTGATGTAAGATACCACATACTATGTTTTACAGCCTTTGAAGCTCAGGCCTTCACCATATATATGACACAGACATTTCTCCAACACTCACAAAGCTTAGTTGTAATGAACAGCTCCACTGAGACTGAAATTATTCAATGAAGTGCCAGCCCCTGCACCACCAAAACCTCCTCCATGAACAGGCCCCTTTGAAGGTCTCTGTGTTCAGGAAACAGAAGTGGCCACATTTAGGGTCAGGAATCAATCTAGCCCTGATTATCCACATTACTATTGTGGGAACTAGACCTGCAAGTCCTTCTAAGCCAGGCAGTGCACAAAGATTAGGGCTCCTAATATTAATCATTAATTGAGGGGTATCTATGCTTTAGTTTTTTCCATATTCTATCTAAATGAAAACATCATCTGACTTGGTTAGGATTCTATGTATCACACATCCTCATATGATGAAATCTCTACGATTAAAAATCAGTAAGTATTCATAAAATTTCTATCCCCAAATTCCTCTTCCTATATTTGTTTTTATTATGTCTAAAACAAGATTGGATTTAACCAAGGCTCAACAGGATTTTACCTTGGAAAAAATATCTTGGCTTCTTTAACATTAAGACAACTTGCTCTTTTGGCTTCTGTCCTCAATTTGTGTGAAACAGTCACTAATTAATTGATCTGATTTCAGGTTTAAAAGAACATAACAGAATTGCCTTACTATCATAGTGGAAAGATTATTATATTCAAAGTATACAATTTCATTTCCAAGTAAGAGAGTTTTAACCCTCTATTATTAACGAGTGGAATTAAAAAAAAAAAACAAAAAACAACAACAAACCATTCAGATATTTTTCCAAGACTCACAATCTGAATCCTTCCCATTTAGCCAAACCTCCCACTAGACTAGTAGGAAAGATAAACAAAGCCACAGACCCCTGGGTTGTACACACTGACAAGACTGCAGGCCCCAGGATTTGAATATTTCATCCCCATATCCAATGTCTCCCAGAAGGACATCTAGTAGGAGGAAAGAGGAAGCCTGGGGTTAGGAACTTAGAAAGATTGGGCAGATAGTCAAAGCTCTGGTTAGAAGAAGCAGCCTGTAACTTATTAGTGGAGCATCTCCCAGGGGCCCTTGCAAACATCCTACAGCTGTCAAAGAAAGTCTTCTGAGAGTCAAGCCTCAGCATTCAGCCTGCATCCACTGCTGGCCAGGGCGCTGCTCAAGGTGTATTGTGGGAAGCCCAGACATGCTGAAAGTGTAGAGTATTTAATCTGCATTTGCTAACCTGAACTTGTGGTGGGAAATACCATTACCAGGACTGCTTTCTTGCAAAAAACAAAGTGCAAACAAGAGAAGACAATGTGTATCATGATATTTCAAATGTCATTTTAAATTGATCAGAAGAGTAGATGACTTGGAAGGCATAAGGTGCCAGAAACATGCTTTGGAACCGTAAAGCGGAAAGCCCGATGTTTTTGGTGAGCACTTTTCTGAAAAATTCTAAGGATTTCAATCTTATATTTATTTACTAAGGGTAAATGTCCTAAAGATAAGTAGAATTTTACTAGTGAAAGAGATTTGTTTTGACATTGCTTTTTCAGTCCATTAAGGAGCTATTACTAATCTATGGCTCTATTTGTTAAAAAAAAAAATTAGTGCACTAAGCTTCTGAGAACTCACTGGACACACATGAGGCCTGAATTCTCTCCCATCAGTAGGACAATGGAGGGTTTGATGTGGAATGTTCAAGATCTTCTCACCTGAAGTCTCTCAATCCCACAAGACACAGTGCCCCTTGGAATGATAAATATTTGTGCCATCCTTTTTACTAGCTCAAAATAAAATGCATAGTGGTTTTTTTGCACATCTAACTGCACATATTTTTGGGAAACTAATGAAAGCCCTAACCAAAATAAGGAGAAATAAAGGAATTAATTTATAAAAAGACAAAGTACCTTTTGAAATGTGACAATTTTTTTTTAAGACTTATTTATTTATGAATACAAGAACTGGGGTACAGGTCAGAGGTATGGGGGCTGAGAAGATTCACCAGAGACAGAAAGGGGAGCAGAACAGGCAGACTGACTGAAACACACTGCTGAGGGGAGCAGCAGGCAAGACAGGAGTGGTCTGCTGTGCCATGTGGGTGAGGGATCGAATGTGTGCTGCAGAAGCTGCGGATAGCTTCACAGTGCTGTGCTTAACCCTTTGCGTCACAAGGGAAGACCCTTGAAATGTGATAATTTCAGAGTAATTGCACTAGAAGATACTATGAAGTGGGCTAAGGCTTTCCCCTACTTAAAATGAATGAATTTAGATGTAATTGAAGATAGAATTCAGGTCCATATTGTTATTACCATCTTTTATATTGCCATTTGAAATATAGACAAAATGATTATATATTTAAAATACTCAGACCATGAAAGTGACAATGTAAAATGTAGTGTTATAGGTGTATTTTATTGGCAACTCAGTCACCAAAAAAAGCATTATATTTATATGGAAAGTAATTTGATAATGATAATTTAAATTTTCATACAAAGCAGAATTGACTTTTCAGCCAGAGAGTAGTAAATGGGTTTCCCCCGTATAACTGGGGTACAGTTGAACCTGTGTGGATATTTTCAGGTGGGATTGAACCCCCGGTAATAACATCAGGCACCCCTGTCTAGGTCCACTAGATGCCATTTCCTCTAATCGTAAATCTTGTGGTAATTATCATCATTCCTTCACAGTTTTCCAAATATTTCTACACCAGGTGCTGAGAACTACATTTTTTTCTAGTCATCTCTATCTACAGACTTAAAAATTGAGGCTGAGAGAAGCTGATTCCTTTGCTCATGTTCCCCCAATGCTCTTGTGCCGGAATCAGAACCATTCATCATTGTTCATGGATTATTTGTGTCTTAATCAAATTATTTTCAAAGCCTCTAAAATGGTTTTAACCCTTCCATCCAGGCTTCATCCTGCCTTGTTTTCCTATTTCCTGTAGTCTTTTTGCTGGGCTTAATCTGTTTACTTGCTGGTCCCCAAACATGTGGTCAATTTGGCATCACTTTTCACATTTCTCTTGCTGAAAGTGTCTTTGATGATCATCTTTTTCCAAAGATATCCTGTTCCTTGAAGGATTGCCTTACCTGCAACCTGAAAGTGGTCTCTGACTCTATTCACCTTTGTGGAAGCCCTTACCTGGTCACTCATTGACTTATAACCTTTCCAGATTGTCTCTGCCTCTGTGGCAGAGTCTGGATCCCAAACTTTTTTGTGTTTTGCCCCCCAATTATCACAGCCATCAAGCACAGAGTAGGTACTTAGTGTTGGTTTGCAATTTTTATTGTTAATCATGGCAGTGCACACAATCCTCAATCAGAGGGCTACTGATAATTCAAGTGAACTTGTACATCCACAAAGCACGGCTTCCAGCAACATGGCGTTGCTGGGGAACATCTGGGAAAGAACAACAGAGACAACAGTCTGGCTTGCAGTGTTCAGGAAATGAAGTGGTTCATTCCTAGCAACGGCCCATTCTGTATTTTGGAGGCTGAGATATAAACAATGGCAAGCTCTGTTAAAAGCAGCTGCAGTCACAAATCTCCCTACAAGCTTCACATGTGCAAATGACAGGATGGACTCCTGGTACCATATTGGGCTTCTCAGTCACACACGGTGAGTGGAGCAATCACTGTCAGTAGTGTCATCTTTGAAAACCACGCAGAACAGCGCATTCATATCCCACTTGCCATGTGAGTGAAGGTGGAAGAGAAAAGGGATAGGGTCTATGACACCAGCTGCTCATTTGTTAGGCCACTTGCTAACCCTCTGAAAAATCTGAAGAGAAATTTCATCTTTGAAGCAAAAAATTTTTAAGTTTAAGCAGAAAATCACCCTCAAATTAAATTTGCACCAATTTTATAGATTATGTCTAACTTCAGGTTTTATTTTTTCCAAGTGTCTGCTGATTCGTTGTCAGGTTGTTTGGGTTATCGCCTTCTCATCTGAACGTTTTATTGTGAAAGTGCAAGATGTGAGATTTAACATGATGTATTAGTCATATAAGTAATCAGGGAAAAATGTAGTGAAGCCCATGTATTCTTCAGAAATATGCATAAATATTTACAAATTATACAGTTAAATCCAACTTTTTTTTGGTAAATGAAATATGTTCCCCCATTTTTTTGTAAATGAGAAATGTCAAACTCTGGAAAGCAGCAGCACAGTGGAGCAAAAGCACCGGGAACATTCATTCATAGCCCCAACAAAGTAATTGCACATATTTTTTATAACATCTGTTATGCTAACACCTTTATAGATTTCCAGGTCTAAAACGTATTTTTTTTAATTGTTGTATGTAATTTCGGTAAGAGTTTTGATGATGAACTGTGTCTGGACACAGGCAATCTAAAGTCAAAGTTTTATGAAAGGTAAAGACACAACTCACCATATTTCTGATTTCTTGCTTTAGTGAATCATGGTTTGTGAAATCAACTTTCAAAACTGCTTAATTCATGACCAATTATCTTACTCTTTCTATAATTTTTCTCACTATACCAAAAAGGAAGCAGAACTGGTCTGTATGTGGGTGGAATGGGTGATCGATCACTAAATAGGTAGAAGGGACCTTTTTTGGACTAAACCAGTAGACAAAATGCTTTCAGTATTTGCGCTTTGTGAAGTTTTGTTAAATATAAAATTCTTTTGGAAGAATTATTTTAATTTAGAAGAGATTTATTCAAAAATTATCGGTGACTCTCATAAGCTTCAAGAGCATTTACCAGTCATCGAAAATGCTAGAGAAAATGATACAAAAGGTGGGTAAACAAAGATTGGAGATGATGAGGAAAACATTTCATGATATGTTTACACGTAATAAAAAAATGATTGTTTTGTGTTATTCCTAATTAGACGGTAAAGGGTAAACATGATAGGTAATGATGTCCTCTATTTTATCAGTGAATGCTCAGTAGTTATATCAGGGGGCTTATTCCTAGTCATAAGTGAAGATTAACTGGAGGGATGTACATTTGGCACTCACTGGCTATCCTGTGCAGGAATAACATATCTTCATGCCTGTCTTTTCACACAAGACAGGCGCATGTCTTTTTACACATGCCTGTAAAGGGAGGATCTCAAATGTTTAAAAATCTTTTTCAATGGTATTTTACAAACGTGTTGGAAGAATTGAAAGAATTGTAATTAAAGAATTGTAATTAAAGTTAAGAATTGTAATTAAAGTCAAAGAATTACATTTTCTAATCATTTTCACCTAAATTGCATGATGAAATTGATGTTATGAAGCAGGAATCAGGAAAGATAAACTAAGGGAAATATTCATAAATAAATTCTCTAGGTGACTTTCTCCTAGGTAAGTGAGGACATTGGTACCAAGGTCCGTGATGATCCTGGGAGCCAGATTTTCATGCTGGAGGAGGTAAGGTTGGCTAACAATCCCTGGGAAGGTAAGAGGCAGAAAAGAAACTGATTTAGGGTTTCCCATTCGTGCCTGTGTATGCACGAGTGCATGTGCAGTGACAATGGACAGTGGTAGTCCGTGGTCTCTAGTTAATTGCAAAATAATAGATCATATAACATGACTCTCTTTCCCCTTCCCCTTTCTCTTTCTGTGTTACTGTAGATGTAGAAGCAACTTGTGTGGTAATTAGGCTTATCTCTGCCCACATTAAGAACTGCTGCAAGGGGCCAATGCTATCATATAACCCTGTTTAGAACTCCTGAAGGGGAGGTTTGATGCTAAGACTTCTAATGGACGGTTAATAAACTCTCTGGGGAAGAGACCTTTACTCTGACACTATTTTAGCTTGAGGAGTTGTTTTCATTCTCCAAGAATGAAAGGACTCTTGCTCAGACAATCTCTATAACCACATTCATAGCTCACTGGGTTAGGCCCTTTTTATAAAACATATGAAAAACTTACACTGAATCACTTTGACTTCCCCTCTAAAATCTTTGACCTGTATCTTTATCCATTCATCCATTGCTAGATATTGGAGTGCTTCCACTGCTTGTCTATTGTAAATAATACTACAGTAAGAATAGTTTCCAGTTATCTCTTTAAGATCCGACTTTGAAGACTTTTGGATATATACTGAGAAACAGGGTTGCTGGATCATACAGCAATTCTATTTTTGATTTTTGGGGACTCTCCAAACTGTCTTCCATAGGGCCACACCATTTTACATTCCTATGATTCTGTACAAGGGTTCCATTTTCTCCCTTCCTCATCAACACATTTAATTGTTAATAACTTTTGTTCTTTTTTTTCTTTTAAATAATAGTGATCTTACTGGATATGAAGTGAAACTCACTGTGGTTTCAATTTGCATTTCTCTAATCATTAGTGAATGTTGAGCATCTTTTCATATGTATACTGACCATTTGTATATTATTTTTGGATAAATGTCTATTCAAGTCCTTTGCTTATTTTTAAATCAGGTTACTTTATTTTTGCTGTTAAGTTGTAGGAATTCTATATGTGTTCTGAATGTTAATCTTTTATCAGACATAGGATTTGAAATTATTTTCTCATATTTCATAGGTTGACTTTTCTCTCTGTTGACTGTTGTCCTTAAGTGCATAAATGTTTAAAATGGATGTTGTTCATTTGTCTATTTTTACTGTGGTTGTCTGTGCTTTTTGGTGTCATATCCAAGAAATAATTCCCAAATCCAGTATCATGAAATTTCCCATGTTTTCTTCTCTGAGTTTTATAGTTTAAAATTTTATATTTAGTACAACCACTATGGAAAGCTGTGTGGAGATTTCTTGACCTACTAAAGATAGAGCTTCCATATGATCCAGCAACTCCACTCCTAGGTATTTACCCAAAGGACACAGAAACATTAATTCAAAAGGGGACCTGCACCCCTATGTTTATAGCAGCACTATTTACAATAGCTAAGCTTTGGAAACAACCCAAACGCCCAAAATAGACGACTGGATCAAGAAGGTGTGGTATATATACACAACGGAATATTACTCAGCAATAAAAAAAGATAACTCATGCAATTTGCAGCAACATGGGTGGAGTTGAAAGGGATCATGCTCAGCAAAATAAGCCAGAAAGAAAAAGAAAAATACCAGATGGTCTCACTCATAGCAGGAATTTAGAAAACCTAAATAAGGGAGCAGGAAAAAGACTAATTGCAATAAAGTAAAAATCAAAACCAACAAGCAACTATAGCCCAGAGATACACTACAGTGGGGGTGTGGGGGGAGGAGAAGAGGGATTAGGGTCAGAAAAAGGGGGTGGGAATTGTATGGGGAATATAACCAAAATGAAAATGCATACAATATACAAAAATGAAAAATGATGTAAGAATTATATAAAATAAAATAATGCATAAATATAAAATAAAATTTTATATTTAGGTCTTTAACCCATTTTGAGTCAATTATTATATAAGATGTATTGTAAGAATCCCACTTCCTTCTTTTGCATGTGGATATCTAATTTTTCCAACACTATTGATTGAACCAATCATGAGATCTTGGCACCCTTATCAAACATTATTTGGTCATGTACACAATGGTTCATTTCCTCTATTAGGCCTTTAAAATTATTCTATCATTTGCCTTAGAAATTGAAAAAATAATAACACTTTCCAACTTTTGCAAAGAACTGAGAACTTGATCAGCTCTTGTTAAATTAAATAAATTTAACTTCTATAATGATTTATCAACTAATCACTATTTCTGAGCTATGATTCAAGGTATTGGCAGAATCCAATAGAAAAAAGTGTCCTAGTTTGGAAGAAGCTAAATGAAAAGTGGACAAGAATGTAAGCAGTTAAGTAAGATAGAGTGAAAAAATATTCAGTAAAGAGAAAATAGTGGGCAATTGCATAAAAGAGGACTAACTGGTGCGTGTGTATGTGTGTGTGCGTGTGTGTGTGTGTGTAAGGAGTTGAGGATTAGTATCCCTGTAGGTGGTGTACCCAACACTGCAACTCTGCGTGATACTGCTGAAGTTTGCATGTGTCTTCTATTTATGAAGCTTTTCTTTTTCAGATCTGTACATTTAAGACTACTTACTATTAAGTTGTTATTGAAAAGCAGAAAATCAGAGGAAAAGGAAAAGAGAAGGGGAAACAAATGACTAAAGGATTTCTTTATTTGCTTGTTGTCGTCATAGGTGGGATCAATATAAGCACATTCAGAGCTGGAGTCTCTGAACAGACTGAACAATTCACAGAGAAGATGTAAAAACCGATGATTTCTTTCATATAAAGAAAGCATCTTCTATTCTGCAATCCAGGTCAGCTATTATTTGTGTGCCTGTAACTAAATATAAAGAAGGATGTTATATTGTCTCCATTTTATTTGTCCTTAATTACATTCAATGCTTTTGAACACTTTCTTGTTCCCACAAATTACCTTGTTTTGGCTTCCATAATGCCTCACTTTCCTCATTGTCTCCTTGCACATTTCTTCTCGGTCTTCTTTGATAGATAGTCTTCTTTTCCTCATCACTGAAATGCCATTTCACATCCATTATTCTGCTCCGTTTTTTTTTCTTTAGTTATATTTTCATTAGTAGATCTATTTTTATGACTTCAATTCTAGTCTCTCTCTCTCTCTCTCTCTCTCTCTCTCTCTCTCTCTCTCCATCTATCCGGTGCCTTATTCATACACTAACTTACTTAATTATGAATTTGGCATGTACACTTGGAAGTTTCATAGATGCCTTAAATGAACAAGCTTAAAAATGATCTCATTAAGGCGTCCCCAGTGGCGCAGCGGTTGAGCGCTGGGTTGCGAAGCTGCCCGCGGCCTCTGCAGCGCTGGTTCGATCCCCGGCTGCCCCCCGGCCACCGGAGGAGGGTCCCACATGGCGCGCAGACCTCTCCTGCCACCTGCTGCTCCCCTCAGCAGTGTACTTCGGTCCTTCTGCCTGCTCTGCTCCCCGCTCTGGCTCTGGTGAATTCTCTCACCCTCCCGCGCTTCTGACTGTACCCAGTGCTTGTATAAATAAATAAATAAACAAACAGACAAACAAACAAATAAATAAATAAATAAATCTTTAAAAAAAGTGATCTCACTATCTCTACTCATCTACTCCATGTCCCTCCTCTTTTTTTTTCTACATGAAGTAAATGATACATTGTTCATCAAACTAAATAGAATTTTCAGCAGTATTCTTCACATGTCTGCCCAAACATCCAATGCTTGCTCAAACATCAAATCCTGGTGCTTCTATGTCCTTGGTACCTCTCAAATCTATCTACTTCCTTGCATCCCCACAATAAAACTATCAGTCTTTCTTCCAAGACTTGTTGCCTTAAGTCTTATCTCTCTTTTCTCTGCGTTGTAGTTGCCCTAAAATGTAAAATGCTCCTTATTATTCTCAAGACAAAGACCAAGCTCCACAACGTAATGTACAAGATCTTTCTGTAACAGAGCCCTGCTTCCTCCTCACCCTCATTGCTCATCCCATTATCCTCACATCTGCTTTTTACCCTTTAGCCTTCTGCCCTCTTCCCCGTGTATCTAAAACACAATTCCTTTAAGCATCATTTCAATAAAGTGGTTATTGAAAGCTCCTCTCACTTAGGTGCTTTCCTAGTACAGGGAAGTTTCCTCTTCCTGGCATCCTACGCTATGAAGATTGTGTGCTTCTCTTATATCTCCCACTGAAACCCAAGCTCCAGGAATGCAGAAAGGCTGTTCTGTCAACCATTTCCCTGAAGTACCTATCACATATTTTAGTACATACCTAATGTAAATTTATTCACTCACTGAAAAATTGTAATATGTTCTAGAAATGTGAAAGAAAATTATTGTCCCATTTCTAGAACATATTACAATTTTTCAGTGAGTGAATAAATTTACATTAGGTATGTACTAAAATATGTGATAGGTACTTCAAGGAAATGGTTGACAGAAGAAAATTATTGTCCCAGGGGCCTCCCTTGAGGCGCAAGGGGTTAAGATGTAGCCTATGAAGCTGTCTGCAGCATCTGCAGCAGGAGTTTGATTCCCGGCCTGCCAGGGAGCAATCCACATGGTGCAGCAGACCTCTCATGACTTGCTCGCTGCTCCCCTCAGCAATGCACTTCCATTGATCTGCCTGTTCTGTTCCCTGCTCTGTCTCTGGTGAATCCTCTCACACCTGCGCCCCCACCTCTGGCCTATACCCCAGCTCTTCTATGCATACATAAATAAATCTGTAAAAAAAAAGAAAATTATTGTCCCAAAAGGTAGTGGTGAGTAGGCATACACATACTTTCTGGCTTAATTCTCCAAATTTTTCTTACCATCCCTATAACCTATTTTCAGAATTGATCCCAATCTAGATCACAGCACATACTTGTTTATCAGAGGAAGGAGATAGTCTGTCTTCAACATATTTATGAAAGAGAAGATAAAGTGGGTATTTCTGTTTTCATGCATTGTTTCCAGAATAATTTCACTTGCTTGCTCTCTTTCCAATGCATTTTCATAAAGGTGACAGGTTACACATACCACTATAGAGTAGTTATATAATTCAAAGTTACTATTTGACTACTAAGCTGGGAAGTTGAGATTATTTGCTTTTTAAGAAAAAATTGTGGGGTTAGTGGAGCTTTTAGTCACTTCCCCTGTATATTACATCTCTGTGCCACTTTATAATAATAAACTGCCTCAGCCTGTGTGAGGGTCTCAGGCTTATGTTTAGATTTGTAAGGTAATAAGTTCAAGGAAAAGTTAGCTGAGGTCTTTATACTCAAACCACTCTGCCTCAGTGTTTATACTCCATACTAAACATGTCTTTAATATTATACATTTTATTCTTTTACATTTTTACAAGGTTTTGATGATAAGGAGTGCTACATGTGTACACATGACAATGGCACTCACTTCCTCACATGTAGGATAAGTAGAATTTTTATGGCATCTTCATGTATTTAATTAGTTTGACACATTAAAATATATTCTCCTTAATTGAACATGTAAATATTTAGTGACAATGGGTTGAATAGTGATTCTAATTCTAATATATATATATATGTTTGTGATAAAAACCTTTCCAGCAGGAATAAAGGGATGTCAAATTCAGTTTATAAGCCAGGTAAATGTTAACTGCCAGTGGTCTGTAATGTCTCAAGGCATTATAAATGTGTTAGAAAGAGCAATGTTGCAGACTGTGTATTTGTTTTAAATTTATAGTTCTTCACATTGGCTTACTCCTTAACTCATTCTTACATAACTTAAGTATGGAGTACTTCAATATTTCCTGTTTTTATAAACGAATTATTCTCATCCCACCTATAAGAATGTGGCTCTTTTCTTTGGCTTGCACAATCTAGGATAAAATGGAGCAAATCCTGTCTAAGATTATTATCGTAAATGAGGCCCTGTTGCGGTAGCCTTCAGCTAATATTATGAGTTTGCCAAGGCATTATCTCCTAGCTTCTCAAATTAGATCCTTCAAATTCTGCACCATTTTCCTTATCACCTGTCATGCCACTGGCTCTGGAAGATTCTTTGCTACATAGAACTTTCCTGCACAGGTGGACACAGCAGATTCTAACCTCAAGCAGGCGTGGAAAATGCAGGAGAGATGACTCCTCTTTATAGTTCATTATTGCAAGATAAGATATGGAAAAAATCTAAAATTCCTCAACAGATGAATGGATAAAGACAATGTGATATGATTCTTCTGCCTTAAAAAAGGAAATACTACAGTATGTGACAATATACATGATCCTTTACAATATCATGCCAAATGAAATAAAGAAATCACAAAAAGATAAGTACTGCATGATTCCTCTTATATGAAATGTCTCAACTTGTCAAACTCATAGAAGCAAGAATAGAATGGTGGTTTCCAGGGATTAGAGGGAAGGTTAGAACATGGTGTTGCTATTCAATGGGTATAAGCATCCAGTTATATAAAATGAGTAAGTTCTAGAGATCTATTGTACAACATTGTGTTTATAACAATTCTTAAATGTACCCTTAAAAATTTGTTAAGAAGTAGTCTCACGCTAAGTATCCTTCCCACACATACAAAGAAAACCCCAACTCTAATAGAGTGTGTTTTTATAAATAGAGTTATATTGTAACATAGTCTCATTCATTTGTTTATGTATTATTTTTATTTGCATTTACACTACCATGGCAAAGTTGATCAGTTGTGATAGAAACTATATTTCCAGCAAAACTTAAAATATTTACTCTTTAACTTTGTAGAAAAAATTTTCTGCCTTCCCGCCTCAACCCCCCTTTCAGAGTCTTTGATCAAACCAGCTTCCCAGTTTGTCTTCACAACAGTTTGAGCCACTGGTTATTTTCATAACTCCGACCCAAGACCAGATGGCACTGGTGTCTAGACAGTACAAGTTTGATTCTCATTCCAAGGTAAGATCCAGCTGGCACATTTATTTGATGCACTTGATGATGATGTAAATAACAATTTCCTTTTCCTTGTTCCTTTAGAACATGCATGGTGTGTGGACCTGGTGAAATATTCACTTAATGACTTCACAATAGGCATTTCCTAAAGTCTGGCTGATTTGGGCTTTAGTAACATCACATTGGTTTATCAACAGTCAATTTGAGGTTGCTCAGAATTTAGCATGTTTTTTGCTCATCAAAGATTCAAGATTCTTGGAGTTGGGTCTCACTCATAGTTTTTTACATACAAAAATGTACATTTACATTCACAAAGGTATATATGTTTACCTTCATTTTGTAAATATACACTCATTTAAATAAATCTTTCCACATATGAATTACACAAATTATTTTTTAAAGTATATTATTTATTTATTTATTTATTTTAATAATAAATTTTATTTTTATATTCCCCATACAATTGCAACCCCCTTATTTTGACCCCAATCCCTCCCCTCCCGTCCCCTACCCCCCATAGAGTGTCTCTGGTTCATAGTTTTTTGTTGATTTTGATTTTCACTTTCTTATAGTTAGTCATTTTCCTGGTCCCTTATTTAAGTTTTCTAGATTCCTGCTATGAGTGAGACCATCCGGTATTTTTCTTTTTCTTTCTGGCTTATTTCGCTGAGCATGATCCCTTCCAGCACCATCCATGTTGCTGCAAATTGCATGTGTTTATCTTTTTTATATGCTGAGTAATATTCCATGGTATATATGTACCACATCTTCTTGATCCAGTCATCTATTTTTGGGCATTTGGGTTGTTTCCAAAGCTTAGCTATTGTAAATAGTGCTGCTATAAACATAGGGGTGCAGGTGTTCTTTGGAATTGATGTTTCTGTGTCCTTTGGGTAAATATCTAGGAGTGGAATTGCTGGATCATATGGAAGCTCTATGTTTAGTAGGTCCAGAAATCTCCACACAGCTCTCCATAGTGGTTGGACCAGTTTGCACTCCCACCAACAGTGCAGAAGAGTTCCTTTTTCTCCACACCCTTGCCAACATTTGTTGTTGCTAGTTTTTTTAATATGTGCCATTCTCACTGGTGTAAGATGGTATCTCATGGTAGTTTTGATTTGCATTTCCCTGATTACAAGTGATGTTGAACATTTTTTCATATGCCTGTTGGCCATTTGCATTTCCTCTTCAGAGAAGTTTCTTTTTAGCTCTTCTGCCCATTTTTTGACGGGATTATTTTCTTTGTTGTTGTTGAGTCTCATCAGCTCTTTGCAGATTTTTGTAATCAGTCCTTTATCATTAGTGTTGTGTGCAAAAATGTTCTCCCAGTTGGTGGGGTTTCTCTTTGTTTTTGTTATTGTCTCTTTTGCTGTGTTACACAAATTATTTAACTAAATCTTGGCTGGTTCTTAGATTCAGACACATAGCTGACTTTTTGGTCAAGTTATTGGGCCTCTCAGGGCAAGTAAGTTATTTTCTCAGGTATAGCTAGGGCTGCACTCTCCGTTGCTCTTATTATGCATGTCACTATAGAAGACTGAGAAGACTCCTATGGCCATTTTCACCACAAAGCTACCCATGCTGCCACTATGTGGATGAAGGGTAATGGGTCTTTATTCTATGTCTCTCCTTTGCCACACAGATGGTGGATATGAGGGTCTTCTTAGAATTGCATGGTATTTTTAATCTCCAAATAACGAGGTACCTTTAAGCAGAAGGAAATACTATTTCACACATTCCTTGAATTCCATTATCATAGGGAAATTCCTCTTTTTCTTAAATCTATTACAATTTAGCAAAGCCACCTTCATCCATTAACCTCTGTATCCTTGGAAAAGAGCAAAAACACATTCATTGGAAACACTTAATTAACTTTTTTCTTCCGGTTCTTGGGAGTACATAATTACATGAACCATCTTTCTCAATTTGTGGCATATTCTCATCATCAATTCAGGATGGCTTCAGTGTTGTTTTATTTTATTTTACCTTTTTCTATGATCAAAATTTCATGTATGGTATATCTCTTTGGCAAGATATGTGAATTTTTATACAGTATATATTATTTTTATATGTTTGATTTTTATTTTGCAATGGTGTCACCATCTTGCTGGAAATTCTGACATTGTGCTATAGAACTAGTTTACATATTTTCCCCAAATTAATTGGCACTATAAAAAGGATCTTTCTATAAGTCACATATGCTTTCATCTATAGTATTTTTCTCCTCCTGAGATGTTTTGCTACCCTTAATTCTCTCTAGTTCCATTCTTGTTGTTGCAAGTGGCAAGAGTTCTTCTTTTTTTATAGCTGAATACTATTCCATCATGTATATATTTCACATCTTCTTGATTCACTTAGTCACTAGGCATTTAGGTTACTTCTATAACTTGGCAATTGTAAATATTGGTGCAATGAACATAAAAATGCATATATCCCTTCAAACTACTGTTTTTGGATTCTTCAGATAGATATCTAGGAGTAGAATTACTTGGTCCACTATCTATTTTTAATATTTTGAGGAACCCCCATACTGTTTTTCATAGGGCGTGGATCAGTCTACATTTCAATCAACATTGCACAAGGGGTCGTTGTTGTGTCTGAGTTTTTAAATTTTTTTTTTATTGATAATGGATCATTCTCATGGGATTGAGGAAAGTTATTTTGGTTTTGATTTCCATTCCCTGATGATGAGTATTGTTCAGGTTGAAGAATGCTGAACATTCTTTCATGTACATATTGACCATCTGTATGCATGAGCTTAATTTCGACGCTATGCAAATTTTGGCTTAAAATAGTAAATTTTGGTTTATATTTGTGATTTGTGGTATCTAAGTTTGTAGTAATTTGTTACAGCAGCCATAAGAAGTTAATGCATAAGTTGTGTTTTAATAATTTTGTTTATATAATTTTATTATAATTCTGAATTACTAAAGAAAGATTTATAATTATCTATTTTTTTAATTTCTGAAGGGCTGTATATTTTTTTAAAGATTTATTTTTATTTATGCATGCATACAAGAGCTGGGGTACAGATCAGAGATGCGGGGGTGGTGGTGGTGAGAGGATTCACCAGAGATAGAGTTGGGAACAGAACAGGCGGACTGACTGAAATACACTGCAGAGCGGAGCAGTGGGAAAGACAGGAGAGGTCTGCTGCGCCATATGGGTTGCTCCCTGGCCAGCCGGGGATGGAACTCTGTGCTGCAGAAGCTGTGGTGCTTAACCCCTTGTGCCACCAGGGAGGCCCTATAATTATTTTTTAGAACAATCTTGAGAATTAAAGAAAATACTGAATAACAAAGAACACAACATAATGTCTTATAACAAGTTAATGTTCTGTGAATGTTGATCTCCTTTGTTCCCCTGACATGTTGAGAAGTACAGCATTGTTAGAGAGTGTTCTAAACCAGGTGAATGAAATGATTAAAGAGGGATACCTTACAACAATAAACTTTTCAGCAGCCAGAGAAAGTGAGCAAATTGGAGATGATGCAATGATCTGGGTATGAGTTGAGATCCTGGACTAGAGCGATGGCAATGGGAATAAAAGGGAGACTTCACAACATATTTCAGAGAAGATAAGATATCGAATGCGGTAGACAAAGAGGAGGCAGGAAACTAAGATAGTCTTTAACAAATATGTCCCTACTAGTCTCTCTAGCAATTTATTCTCCTTTTGACTGTGTAGTGAATATTAGATATGGTCTAACAATATTCTCCAAATTGTAGTCCATGACACATTGATTAAGTGTCATGAAATTAAGTTGATGGGATAAAAATAGTATTTTCTGAATGTAGCAGAAAAAGATAGAAATATAGCAAAAATATGTGTGTGTCACATTAGCAGTGGTTGAAATGATTGTGTATGGGTGTGGTGGTGGTAGTGGACTGCAACACGTATTTTATTTCTGTTACTCACTGTCAAAAATATTTGAAAAGGGCCTTCCCTGGTGGTGCAGGTGGTTGAAAACAGCTCTGTGAAGCTGTCTGCAGCCTCTGCAGCGCGGGTTCCATCCCGGCCAGCCGGCGAGAATCCCACATGGCGCAGCAGACCTCTCCTGTCTTGCCCGCTGCTACCCTCAGTAGTGTCTTCAATCCGTCTGCCTGTTCTGCTCCCTGCTCTGCCTCTGGAGAATTCTCTCACCTTCCCGTGAATCTGGCCTGTACCTGGTTCATGTATAAATAAATAAATCTTTAAAAAATATTCGAAAAACTTATAGATGACTGGATCAAGAAGATGTGGTACATATATACCATAGAATATTACTCAGCATTCAAAAAAGATAAACACATGCAATTTGCAGCAACATGGATGGTGCTGGAAGGGATCATGCTCAGTGAAATAAGCCAGAAAGAAAAAGAAAATTACCGGATGGTCTCACTCATAGCAGGAATCTAGAAAACTTAAATAAGGGACCAGGAAAATGACTAACTATAAGAAAGTGAAAATCAAAATCAACAAAAATCTATGAACCAGAGACACTTTTGGGGGGGGGGGTGGCGGGAGGGGAGGGATTGGGGTCAAAATGGGGGGGTTACAATTGTATGGGGAGTATAAAAATAAAATTTATTATTAAAAAATATTCGAAAAACTTGATGTAAGAGACACCAACCTATCCATCTTTTCTTTTTTTTAAAAAATATTTATTTATTTATTTATACAAGCACTGGGTACAGTCAGAAGTGAGGGAGGGTGAGAGAATTCACCAGAGTCAGAGCAGGATGCAGAACAGGCAGAAGGACCGAAGTACACTGCTGAGGGGAGCTGCGGGCAGCAGGAGAGGTCTGCGCGCCCTGTGGGACCCTCCGCCTGTGGCCGGGGAGCAACCGGGTATCGAACTGGCGCTGCAGAGGCTGCGGGCAGCTTCGCAACCCAGCACTCAACCGCTGCACCACCAGGGAGGCCCCTATCCATCTTTTCTTACACTTGAGAGGTCAGATTCCAGGGCAACATGAAGAGCACAAGTTCCTTCACTGCTGGAGATTGATCTTAGGTTAGTAGAAGAGTAGTAACCATTTGGTTCTCTATTAATTAACTTTTATAAGACAAATCCACTCAAACTATATGTTTATGAAGTATGTCCTTCATAATGATAGGTTACGTTTAATAGCCATTTGAGAAATGCATAGTTTCATGGATAATTTGTTTAGTCACCTGTGATGGTTTCTCAAGTCTTTTCATGTGCTAGCACAAAACACTCAAATTTCTAGATTAACAAATTTTATTAGCATCCAGTCTTCAGGCTTGATGTTATAATGGGTAGTCTGAACTTAATATATAATTAACACTGGTAAAAACCCCAGTAGCCAAAATGACAAAAATTATGGTAAGACTTTAAATTCATTCAAAAGGTAGAAATGTTTTCAGTAGTTAGGAACAATCCCCCAAAATAGATATTTGGAGATATAAAATATTTGTAAAATATGCTAAAATTTTAGAATGCTTATTAAGAATAAATCTTTGGTTCTTATTTTATGGGAACATAGGAGGGTATTTGAAATCAATAATTAGGATAATTTTCAATCACTAAATGAGAAATTAATTATATCATAAATGTTTATTTTATAAATTAAGGCAAAATAATACAGGAAAATTAAAATTGAAATGAAAACCCAATAAAATGTCATTTGAATAAGGATTAGAACACTCTGGGGAGTGTTCACAAACAAAATGATTGATGAAGTGTTAAATTCAGTTTATAAAGCAGCAAATAAGTCTTAACGAGATAAAATATCTCAATTTTAAAATAGGTCACTACTACTTATTCAACTTATTCAAATAAACTATACACAATCTTGACAGTAAAACAATGCAAAGTGATCCATGGTTCACTTTATTTTATATTCATATTCCTAAATAAGATGAAAGGGATAATTTGCTACTTTAATAAATCATGTTTTCCTTGTACCTAGGAAAAATTTTCTTACGAAAGACATTAGGTGGATTCTTTGTCATACATATTGTAGGATTTCCCCTTTCATGGGATTTAGCACTACCAATTTCTTACTTTGCAGTTTTGAACAGATTTCAAAACATATCAACAGACACATTGGGACATTGGTTATTTTGGGCAAGTGTTGGGTCAATGAATATTCTAGGAGATTCTGACATTGCGCCAAATGTCTTTAATTCTATGTTATAGTCATGTTTTTATAAAACTTTGAGAGTTGCCAAGAGGTACTTTTTTTTATATTGTTACACATTACTACATTCAAAGGACTTGTCTACACAAAGGTTGATAGAGGGCAGTCAAATCTTTTGCACCGCATAAATTATATCATTAGGTGTCTGAATATGGATTGACTTGTTCTCAAGATCTAAAAACTAAACACAGTTGAGAACTAAATCCCATGACAAATTAAAGTTCTGTGCAGAGATCACAGAGAGCATAGAGCAAATAGAATTTCTAAAAACCACACTAGCCTCTAATATACACCTTATAAATGGCCATCTAAAACTATAATTTGGGGGAAAAATTTAGTGTTGCTGTTTCAGTATAGCAAGAATCAGAGGAAAAAATGTGGCATATACATTAGAAGCAGAAAAGTTTAATGCATTCAAATTAGTGTTTAATGTAAAGAAAGTTTGGAAGAGAGGAATAAATAATAAAACCAAATTAAAGTTAATTTTATATTTGCATTATAGGATTGGAAGTAGAAACTTGAGGTTATTTAAAATTTTTGTTATAAATAGAAATCTGCAGTGTATCTGTGGTTGAGTTTTATTAGTTAGAGTAGTATTTCTTTTAAAGGTCCATGTTAATTTCACTAAGGAATAAATTGAGTTAGGTTAGGATAGAACTATTTCATATATATATATATATATATGTATTTTTAAAAGATTTATTTATTCATGCATACAAGAGCTGGGGTATAGGCCACAGGTTTCGGGGGGTGAGAGGATTCACCAGATACAGATTGGGAAGCCGAACAGATGGATTGACTGAAATACACTGCTGAGGGAGCAGCGGGTGATACAGGAGAGGTCTGCTGCACCATGTGGGTAGCTCCCTGGCTGGGGATCGAACTTGTGTTGCTGTATCTGTGAACTGCTTCATAGTGCTGAGATTTAACCCATTGCACCACTAAGGAGGCCCCAGAATTATTATATTTTATTTTTTTTAAAGATTTATTTATTTATGCATACAAGAGCTGGGGCACAAGCCAGAGATGTTGGGGGTGGTGGTGAGAGGATCCATTAGAGACAGAGTGGGGAACAGAACAGCAGATTGACTGAAATACACTGCTGAGGGGAGCAGCGGGTGAGACAGGAGAGGTCTGTTTGGTCATGTGTGTTTCTCCCTGGCTGGCTGGGGATCAAACTTGTGCTGCGAGGCTGCAGATTGCTCCATAGTGCCGTTTTTAACCCCTTGTGCCACCAGGGAGGCCCACTATTATATTTTAAATGAAGGAAAACTAAAGAGAATTATTCTAAGCTTATAAATGTCATAAATCAATATGAAAGCATGCCGGGCGTGGTGGCGCGCGCCTGTAGTCCCAGCTACTCGGGAGGCAGAGGCAGGAGGATCGCTTGAGTCCAGGAGTTCTGGGCTGCAGTGCGCTATGCTGATCGGGTGTCCGCACTGAGTTCGGCATCAATATGGTGACCTCCCGGGAGCGGGGGACCACCAGGTTGCCTAAGGAGGGGTGAACCGGCCCAGGTCGGAAATGAAGGAAAACTAAAGAGAATTATTCTAAGCTTATAAATGTCATAAATCAATATGAAAACAGTTTGAATTTCTAACTTCCATAACATTTCCCTTGATTTTAAGGTTTTAATCCTCATGGCAATTCAATGAACACTATGGACTGATGGGCTACCCCCAAAATTCATATTGAAGACCTAACCCCCAATATGACTTGGACATCAGGGGTTTAGGAGATAATTATGTTTAAATGCAGTCATAATGTTGGGTTCTTAAGCAGGTAGGACTGGTCACCTGATAATAAGAGCAAAAGAGCAAGAGATCTCTTTCTCCCCTTGTGTACCAAAGAAGAGGTCACATGAGCACAAAGCAAGATGGCATCAGGCTACAGCCTTAGAGAAAACCTAAAAATGAAACCTACCTTATGGCAATCTTGATCTTGGATGTCCTGGCCTCCAGAACTGTGAGAAATTAATATCTGTTGTTTGAACCACACGATCTATGGTAGGATGTTATGGTAGACTCAACAGACCAAGACAATGAATTAGGTGAGAATTTTGGTAATATCTACACTTAATGGATAGGATAAGTGATGTGAAAAGTAAAGTGCTTGAATTATATTTAATGATTGCAAGATTAGACAATAAAATCGAGTTGTTTCATTTTAAGTCTGTTATTAGTTATCTTAGTTCATTCCTAATTAAAGAGTCATGTTGAAGTAACCTCATTCAGATACTTTACCCTGTATTTTAAGTCATAAATTGATCAATAATACAGCCACCACTTTAAGTATTTCCAGCAATAGTCAACATAATGGAGAGATTGTTGCTGGAGAGTGACGTAGTACCCATCAGGAATCACAGGAAACCACAACTAAGATTTCAGCTGTCCACATCATCAGTAAGTGGTTTGAAGAAGATAGCACAAAAACCACACAGAACCTCACATTTGCCATCTGCTGAAGCCACTTACCAGAAGGCAAACAATGGCTTTGTCTTTCTTCAGCTTTTCACACTTCATGAAAGTGTCTTTTGTTGGCAGGATCTGAACTATTGATACAATCCTGCTAACTAGAGCTTCTGGAAGATGTACTTCTTTGGTTCTAGTCCCAAGAATACACAAGATAGAAGAGAGTGGGGAAAACACACATGCAGTCCACTTAAGAAGCATGCTCTTTGTTTCTATTATGGTTACTTGTCCCTGCACAGACTAGGAGAATTCAAAAACAACTAAATCAGAGTCAGTGCCAATGTCTCTGATCCCCACAACCCAGATAATACACAAAGATAATACAAGATTCCTTCTTAAACAGGTTTTATCACTCCACCCCCCAAAAGTCTATAGTACATTAGTATCTTTCAAATTGCACTCTGAATATATTCTTGTTCAGTTATTGCATTAACTATTTTCAGGCACATCTTTTCTGAAAGCTTCTAAATATTAGCACAAGTAAGAAGAATACCTTTAAACATGGTTGAATCATTTTATTAACAACTATACTAGTTGTTAATATAACTCAATAAATAAAAACTAGCAACTCACTTTACCTACATGACCTGAGACAAATCACTTACCTCCTGTGTCTCAATTTCATCATTAAAAGAACAAGTTCCATTTCCATTTCTATGGTAAAAGTGGTATTCCAGGACAATTAATCTCTTACTGCAGGAAATGGAGAGACAGGCCAACTTAGAGGCATTAAAATTATTTGTTTTAGAAGACTAAGAGAAATACTAGGTATTTATTTATTTATTAAAGTCTAACTTTTCTACCCACTGATTTTTTTTTAAGTTTTATTTATTTATTTACACAAGCATTGGGTACAGTCAGAAGCGCGGGAGGGTGAGAGAATTCACCAGAGCCAGAGCGGGGAGCAGAGCAGGCAGAAGGACCGAAGTACACTGCTGAGGGGAGCAGCGGGCGGCAGGAGAGGTCTGCGCGCCATGTGGGACCCTCCTCCAGTGGCTGGGGACAGCCAGGGATTGAACCGGCGCTGCAGAGGCTGCGGGCAGCTACACAAACCAGCGCTCAACCGCTGTGCCACCGGGGAGGCCCCTAGGTATTTATTTTTTGAATAATAAAATGTAGCAGTAATATGTAAGACAAAGTTTCTCAAACTCTTAAAGTTGTAGAACTTCTTTACAAAATTATTGTGACTCCCAAATACCTTTTATTTGAGTTATATTGATCAATGTTTATTGTATTAGACTAAAGCACCAGTGCACACAATCCCACACAATTTGGCATCCCATTTCAGAGGGTCCCTGGGCTCCCCTTGTGGCCCATCAATAGATTACAGGTGAAAAACCACTAACATTAAAGTTTGGGGTTAGAATAAATGTGCAAGGAAAATCTGATTTTGCCAGAACAACTTGGATTGGGTCTAGAAATAAATTATACAAGCTTTGGTTTTATGTTGCCAAGAAAAAAAAATTCTTTGGTGTAAATAAATCATGTTGCTGGACTAGATGACCTTTAGAATCCCTTAAACGTAAGATCATATTATTTTATGATTCATCCTTACTGGCTAGTTAGACGGTGCTGATATCATTGCTCTGTTGCACTACCCTCACTTTGCTAGAATTTTGTCCAGTTGGCCTGCTTCTTGCCCTGAAACTGTAGTCAAATTTATCTTCCAATTTCCTTTGCTTAATTTGGAAAATGTCTAGTGAATCAAAAAGTCTATTTTCAGGGAATAAAAAGCAATGGCAAATAGCTTATTTGTTATACACATCCATACTTCTAGTGACAGGGAACAAGAGAGGAAGTATTTTTTGGCCCAAATATTGCATTTTTTACAATTCAGAATTTTTTTTTAAGCTACAAAAATCCTATAATTCTTTTCTACACCACGATTCCAATAGAAGATGTCCATTTAAAAAAAGAAGAAGACTTCTTTATCCAAGTGCACATACTGAGTTAGCAAGATCTCTGCTTGGGAAGGGCTACTGTGCCATAAATCAGCATGCACAGATATTTTCTGAAATGCCAAGAGCAAATTGTGACCTTGAACATATCAGGTATTTTCCAGAACTTAAGGAAAAATTTGGAGGCAGACTGCTCACAAACTTCACACTTTTGTCTATGTAACACAAAAATAGTCAGCTGATCTCAAGGAAACACAACTCTAACATGGATTTTTCCAGATATAGAAATGCTTGATATTAGAAAAGAAAAAGTCCAGACTTTATTTTTAAAACAAGGTTTTGTTTTTTTTTTAATAGAAACAAAACTCAAACCTGAAGAGTGTAGATGTAGAATTTGTAGGCATGCTGGGAAGAAAATAAAATTCATGTAAATGATAGCAAACCTGATTCTCTGACTATATTTCCAAAATAAGACTTGGGTTAGCAGGTGAAATTCCTGGTCAAATACCCCTTTGTAACCTAGGTTGGAATGGTGGAACTTCCTGTCAGGGTCAAGAGCGGGCCTTCATGAGATGATGTCTTGTTTCTGAGGATAACACATAACACACCCACTATATTGTCAGTAAGAAGAGAGTTGAAGTTTATGTCTAGGACTTTTACCTTCTCCACATACAATATCACTTTCCTAAAAAGAGCAAACGCAGCACTTCAAGTGGCAGGAAGGGGATTAGAAGTATCCAACACAGGAGAGTCACCAGCACTAAGTAGTAAGATATCTTAAGACAAGTACGACTTGCCTTTATCTCTTTTATCACTGATCTAAGGCTGAGGGAGTCCAAGCATGATTAATTTTAGCCCACAAAATAGGGAGTCCCAGGATACACATGAGAGTAGATTTGGGGTTTCCCTGATGATGGAGTCATTCTGTCTGAAGGACTTTGCTGCCCTCAGCACTATAAAGAATATTCAAAAAAAAAGAATATTCATAAAAAATAATGAATAAAGAATATTCAAACAAAAGTAATGCCCTTAAACGTGCCTGTCTTGTAGAAGGAACATCTTTCTCAACCTGAATGGTATTAATTTGCTCAAATGAATGAAAATTCTTTCTCCCTCAATAAAAAAAGAACAAACCTGAAAAATCAAATATAGGAAATATTCAGAGAAAGAGTCCGATGGGAACTCATAGATTGCTGGTAAAGTAGAACAATGGCTTTGGAAAAATAATTTGCTCTTTTTGTGAGTTGAAACATGCAAACTGGAGCAAGTCTCTTTCAAGGTGGTTGTGCTGGACCAGGTAGAGCATGAGCATCCCAGGAGGCACAGCAAGAATGTCCAGGACATCTCTGTGCAGATTTCTAAAAAATCAGACACAACCCAAATGTCAACAGGGTTAAATTCAACATGCCTGGATCTAGTCATACAAAAGCCTAATATGTAACAGGAAAAGTGGATAATTTCACCCCATAGAACACCATGGATGGACCTTAGATGCATACTGTTAAATGGGGCGGAGGAGAGAAAACCCCAGAAAACTAAACACAGAAACACAGAAACTCGACACTACATTGTTTAAGCACACGGACATACATAATAGAACCATTTTTAGAAAGTCAGGGAGTGATAAACATAAAATTGGGAAGGGTGGGGGAGGCAGAGTGTGGGACCAGAGAAAAGCGCACAGGCAGAGACCAGTGATTGGTAATGCTGTAATTCCTGGACTGCAGACACTTTATAAATTACAAGAGATAAAGGAGAAAGAAAAGAACTTAAGGGTTATTTTTTTTCCATTTCTTTTTGGCCCTAATCAAGGAAAAAGAATTAATAACGGAGGGGCCAGAGAGTCAGAGGCTACAGAAGTTGTGGTTGTGTCACTGTTACCTCTTGCTGTCTCAACATTATTGCTTTCTTCACAAGAAGTCACCCCGTGAAGGCTCACTGTCAACTCCAAACATGAAACCCACCTCTAAGGGCACATGGGAGGCTTGTCGAAGGCCACAAAGCTCCCCCAGAGACTCCACTCACTCTGTGTGCTTGTCGACTGTGTCAGCTCAGCTCGAGTCGCAACAAGATAAGCTCCTCAAGGCAGAACATTTGCAGCTGCTGTGGTCAGACAGCAGCAGGTTCTTATCTGAGGACAGCGGGGCCATGTGGCACACCGCAGCCGGGCGTGTCAGGAAGCATGTGGTCTCTGTACACAGTAGCGAGGTCCAATGGACAGCAATTAGCACCAGGAGAATGAAGATGAACGGGACATATACATAACCTTCATAAAAATGTCACAGGGAAAAAGACTCAGAAACCATATGGATCTGTGCTAGGGCTCTCCCAGGCCTGGCCTTTTATATTACCCTGGTCCAAGGGATGGCCTTTTAAAAGAGCTGTCTTTTCCCTCCTGTGTCCTTTTGGCCAGGCCAACTGAGGGAAGTAAAGAAATAGGCTGCCTGCGTGGTGTTGGATGAGAGGTGAAGAGCGTATCAGTCTTGACATTTTATGCCTGTCTCTGTCCTGAGTTTCTGGATTAGTGTCTCATCTGCATAGGCTGAAAGTTAATTAAATGGATCATTTCCTCTTATAACATTGTCTCTTTTGCTTTTAGCAATGTTTTAAACCTATGGCTATTTCAGAGATGTTCTCATCCATTTTCTAAACTACTGCTGGAAGTTGTTCATTCTTTACAAAGAAACAAGGTCTCACTGACTGATTTAAGCAGAGAAATAATCATTCAAAAGGATTTTCTGTGTCACTTACAAGATGGTGAGATGGCCATAGAACCAAATTCAAGAACAGTTAAGCATTAAGGAAAAACTGAGTAAAAATGTATCCCAAATTAAGCCTCACTAAGAGCACACAGGTCAGCATCTTCACCATCAGTGACCAGGACCAAGATGCTGGACCTCTGGCTTTATAGCTGCTGCCCTACAAAGACCCCTCCTGGGGAAATGAGGGTGGGATACCAACACCACAGCCAAAATGAAGAATTATTTCAACTCTACCTCTTTGAGATACTAACTCCTAATTCATTGTACAGAAATCATTATTCAACTAATATATACCAAGCTTCTAAAATATCTCTGACTCAAGGTACTTGGGATATATGTCTGAAAGAACAAAGAAATGCCTTTATCCTCTTACAGCCTATGTTCTAGGAGGTTTGGGGGAAAGTGGGGTATGGGAGAAAGACCATAAACAATAGATAAAATAAAGGAGCAAATAAGTAAAATGATGTTAGGAAGTAAGTCTTTAGAAAAAAAAAAAGGAGAGCAGAGTAAGAAGAATAGGAGGGTGCAGGGGTGTGTGGTTTGCAAGTAACAATGTTTAAATGAGGTGGTCTGGGGGTTCTTGGGGAAAGAGTGGCATCCCAGCAGATTGCAGGGACATAGGGATGGGAGAGCTTCTTGTGGCCACTGTGAACAATACAGTTTGCACTTGGCCCATGAATTTCAGAGGGCATAGCAGTGTTTTGAGGAATTAGATAAGGGAACATGTTAGGGGATATGGAGAACCATATGGAAAAGGATGGCAGGAGATAATGGGGCTTACTGGGAGCCTGGGATTTTTATGTGTGTGCTGATCAATATAAACAAGAATAAGTGGTTAAACATAATTCCTGGATGAATTCATGACAGATAGAGGAATGGTAGAAAAGTGGGTAACTACAGTTTCCTGTCAATAGAGGTGAGGCTATTTGGGGTAGCATCAAGGATACTATATTTGTGGAATCATTGTGTCCCCTTTGACACATCTTGATTATGATAATTTCTTACATTCTGTGGTTTTGGCAACTTTAGTAATTTTGAAGAGGAGTGATCAACTATTTGAGCTTCAATAAGGTAATACAATGGATGTAGTCTATCAAATGTTTTAATCCACAAGCTCTTAATGATATAAACTAATTGGTCACTTTTAGATAAAAATAGGGAACCAATTCTTTAACTTGAATAAAGATAAATAGAGGGAAAAAAATCAAGTCCTTTTGTAGAATGTCCCTTATTTGGATGGGACATATCAGTATTTTTTTCAATATGAAAAGAAAGGTAGAATGAGAGCCAGTTAACATGGATGAAAGGAGAAATAATTCCCCAAATATATCTTTTCATATAGCTGTGGCACTTACAAACAGCAATGTTTTCCAAATATCCTTTCCCAATAAATAAATAATTTAATCAACCAGGAGACTGCAAGAACAAAACAGAAAACAAACATTAGCAAATGAAGCTCACTGTATTACAAATGATCAAATTAATCACGCTAAAGGGGATGAAGAAAAGAATTCGCCTAAGTAACTTGGGCAAAAACTGACTGGCTACTGTAAGGCTAAGGATGAAAAGTTAATGTGCAAAAACACTGTACTTTACTTCATTAATCTGTTTCTCACAGTTTGGGTTAGCAGCTTTAATTATTTTATAGATATTCCATGATTGAATAAACAAATGGATATATTGGAAATGGAAAATGAGAACCAGGATTCTCACTGAGAGACAAACAGCAAAAATAAGGAAAAGAGCAAATGCAGAGTGATTCTATCCTCAGTAATAATGGTAAATGAACAGGTAGCAACCATACCCTTATAAGGGAAAAGCATTAAGAACTTAGATTCTTTGAGGATAAAGGTCTAGGTCTACAAACCAGGCAAATAATTTGAACAAGCTAATTTAAAGTGCTGGCAAAGGCTGAAAGAAATCTTAAATGACTAGAAATGACTAGAAGGAGAGTATGACGCTAAATAATAATTTCACCCTCAGAAAATGACTTTAATAGCAGTGGATATAACTTGTTGAACCAAGCTTCTTGTAGTGAGCCCTTGCATACTGCAGTTAATCATGACTTGTAAGAGAACTCTGTGCTGGAAGGAACGAGAAGATGTAAAAGGCACAAACAATGAACTACATCATATACTTTATGTACATGTCCTTCATGTACTTCAGATTCTCTCCACCAGCTTTGCACAGGTGCTTCTTTACAATATTTCATCTGATTATCTCTGATGCTGCAAAATGTGATGCTTGCATGAACCCATTTGGCCTTCATGAGTGCACACTTGACTGATGGAATGGAACCAATTAATAAATCCTTCATTCTTTTTGTCTCCTCTTTAAACAATTTGAGATATTGCATAAGGCTTCTGAGACGTTCCTGGCAGGATGGCGCATCAACTCCCTGAGTGGTGGTCAAATCAACTTACAGTCTTGGCTAGCTTTCTCTTCTTCCCATTTTGCCCCCCATGCCTTCCTTCCTTTCTCCTTGGAGTCACTTCCCAAATAAATAATCTACATGTAAGGATTTTTCTTAGAATCTCTTTTTTAAAGAAGTTTCACTTAGATTAGTGATCAGAGCTGGAGGGTAAAATTGATCAAGATTTTGGAGGGATAGCAGAGGGAAGGTGATAGAGTTTAGGCACTGGATCTTTGGTAAAGGGTGAGTGAGGCATGGGCACATGTAGAAGTGTGTAGTTGTACTCCCAGAATTATATAGTTATATAAACATTTGATAAATCAATAAAATTTGAGAAAAAAGAATTTTTACCCTTTTCTCAAAGGAATTGTAAGTATTAAATTTCATAGACTTGGCTATCATGAAGTTCTTACATGAACCTTTCGGTATAAAGCCAGAAAAGTTTAGTTGCCTGAAAAAGACGGGGCCATTTTTGTACTCCAGATTACTAAGACTACAGTAAGGGTTTAGTGGTCCCATAAACTCAGTGCATTCCTCGAAGAGCTCTCAATAAATTGTTTTTGTAATTGCATAACTTAAGAAACTATATCTAGAGTCATGCTAAGTTCTGCACTCACCATATCAACATTATAAAAGTTTCTCCTGTATTTGACAAGCACAATACCAATAAATCTTAATGTTTTCATCTTAAAGCTTTGCCTCACTTTTTTTGTTGTGTTTGAAAGTGATAGCACATCTGAACCAAGAATGCCCACTTATAAAATCTTCAGTTTGTTTTTACTCCACAGAACAACATCCCTTTAAATGGCAGAGAATGCAATGTTAAAACTTAGAAACTATCTTTGATTATTTTAACCATGCAAGATAAAGAAATTTGGGTTCAAATACTTTTATTTTTGTCTATCTCATTAAAGAATGAGCTAAGTATTCATTTAGGAAATCACCAATTTTTTTTGATGAAAGGGATGAATGCTTATGTACCAATAATTTTTAAATCTATCTTGCATGTGTCAAAATATAATAAGAAGAAAGAAGAATGAAGCTATTAATAATTCTACTTTAGTATTACTCCCCCTCCCCCACCCCACACAAATATTTTAAACCAAGGCAATGTGTGTCTGGGCTTAAATAAGTCTAAGAGAAATATATTGCTTCAAGAATAATTAGAAAATTCAACTAAAAGATTATAACACTTTAATCTTGCTTCAGCTCCACTTGGCCTACCCTTCAAAGCAACATCATAAAGGAACTTCTCCGATTCCTTTTCCTTCCCCCTAGTCAATGTACAAAAGATGTAATGACTTTGCTTTATTTAAAAATGCAGTCTACACTAAATGTGATGAATTTCCTTCAGATACAAAGGAGAAATAAGGACTTTTCAGACAGAGGCTGAAGAAGTTTGCAAACACTAGAGAAGAGGTCTACTTTTCTCTAAGAAATGTTGAAAGGAACTCTCATATCTAAATCAAAGAGAGGAACATTCATGAAGAACTAAACATGGACATAGAAATAGAAAATTAAGAACAAAATGGCAGTAGTGGGCCCTCACATATCAATAAAAACTCTATATGTTAATGGACTGAACTCACTGATCAAAAGGCACAGAATGTATGGTTGGATCAGAAAATATAATCCAACTTTCTGCTGTCTCTGGGAAATGCACCTGAGCTCCAAAGATAAACATAGGATCCAAGTAAAGGTTTAAAGAACAATCCTACAAGCAAATGAGCCCCAAAGGAAGGCAAGGATAGACACACTTCAATCATATAAAATAGATTTTCAGCTAAAAGAGGTAATAAGAGACAAGGGCGGGCCCTATGTAGTGATTAATGCAACAATACATCAGGAAGATAGGCTACTCATCAATATATATTCACCCAATGAAGGAACATCAGAACACATAAGGCAATTCTTATCGTAAAATACACAGAACAAAGCACAGGCAAAACACTCCACAACATAGGCCTCAGTGATGTCTTTGTGGATTCATCTCCAACAGTCCAGGAAACAGTGAATTTTGGGCTCACTTCTCCGTTCTTCCTTTTTGTTTGGGATCTTGGCCCCCCCAGTCCTAGCTATTTAGATTAATCTTTGATGTCTTAAAACAGATTTTTAAATGTTCCAGAAACTTCAGTTGCTTTATATTAAATTACTTAGCTACATGCAAGTTAGTCAGCTGCAATCAGAAACAAACACATTTTGAATGCTATTTTAATTTGTATATTCATTTATTGTAGTGAGTTTGAGGATACTTTATGTTTACTGACTATTGTGTTTTCTCCTCTGTGACTCCTTTGTCCACTTTTTATTAGGTTGTCTTTTTATTTATCACACATGAAGAACTCCAGATACTACTTGGAAGAAACAAGGTTTTAATATGTGTGCAGGGCCTCCCCAGTAGCTTAGTGGTTGAGCGCTGGCTTGCGAAGCTGCCCGCAGCCTCTGCAGCGCCGGTTCGATCCCTGGGAGCCAGGTGAGGGTCCCACATGGCGCACAGGCCTCTCCTGCCGCCCGCTGCTCCCCTCAGCAGTGTACTTTGGTCCTTCTGCCTGCTCTGCTCCCTGCTCTGGCTGTGATGAATTCTCTCACCCTCCTGCGCCTCTGACTGTACTCAGTGCTTGTATAAATAAATAAATAAATAAATCTTAAAAAAAAATATGTGTGCAAGTATCTTTCTCTAGACTGTCACTGTCTTAATTTTTTTGTTATCTTTAGTTACACAGAATTTTAAGTATTTTTTAAAAAAAATTTATTTTATTTATTTATTTATATAAGCACTGGGTACAGTCAGAAGCGCGGGAGGGTGAGAGAATTCACCAGAGCCAGAGAGGGCAGCAGAACAGGCAGAAGAACCGAAGTACACTGCTGAGGGGAGCAGTGGGGGCAGTAGGAGAGGTCTGCACGCCATGTGGGACCCTTGCCGGTGGCCGGGGATCGAACCAGCACTGCAGAGGCTGCGGGCAGCTTCTCAGCCCAGCACTTAACCACTGTGCCACCAGGGGAGGCCCAGAATTTAAATTTTTTATAGATAAATTTCAAACATAATTTCCTTTATATATTTTGTGTTTGAATTAAATTCTTCTGTATCCTGATGTTATAAAGTTACACTCCTATGTTTCCTATCAAATGTTTTACAGTCTTAATATTCATATGAAGTCTTTAAGTTACCAGGGACTTACTTTTTCTGCATTTTTCTACTGAGGGATAGTCAAATGTTCTAGCACCATGTATCGAAATTCTAATTTCTTCCCAACAATTTGGTACTGACACTATCAGTGCCATATTTAAAAAAAATATTTTCAGTACTTTTTTTTTTTTTTGTTAATGTCCATATGGTTTCATAAGGACAGTGAACACCTTATGATTCAAACTCTCCAACTTTCATAAAATTTGAATAAAAGAAACTGTTCATTGATACACTGATGTGTGCTGATTAATGCTATATATTGATAAACAACTGAGCATTTTCTACCTACCACAAAATGTACACTCATGATTTCTTCAGGTCTTGCAAAAGAATTTTTAATGTGCAGCAAAAGTTTCAATTTTGGTGACTCTAAAATGAAGCTTTAGGAAAATAACAGTATTCACACTATCATTTATTGATTATTGGCAATGTTCTACAAATTTTGTTAAATTTCTATGCAATAACTTTGCATATGTTAACTTATTTATAGGAAATGATGAGTCAAATAACTCCAACTTAAATGTTTTCAGATGAGAAAACTGAGGCACAGTGTAGTGAATTTTAAGTTTATAAAAGATAGGCAATGTAGAAGCACTTTATTTTAATGTACTTTAACTGCAAATAAATGAAGTGTTAGTGCAAAACTCCAAGGTGAACATGAACTAAAACATAAATTTCTAAGTAAATCTGTAAATATCTTCTCCACATACAAATAAACGTATCTACACATTTATTTTCAAATATGAATGTTGTTATCATAATCATCAATAGTAATTTACTGGCAGATTGCCAGATTTGTTGCATTGTCTGTGGTGTTAAAATCAGATATAATGTTCTTGACTATCCATAAAATATTTGGTATGTCTGACCCTCACTGTTCTTTCTTTAATAATTGCTGACTTTCAAGGGATAATGGGCTTAATGTGCTGTTTTGGTGGTTGAAAAGACATTTCACATAAATGGAATTAGCATTTAATGAACTGAACTTTATGCATGTGAAAGTCAACAGCAATATTAGAAATGGTGTTTATTTTATAGCCCAGAAACTGCATTTTAAATGCCAGTATCTGTTTATATGACAGTTCTATTAAATATTAAAGAGTCCCATTACAAGGGAAGTCCTTTACATAGGTTTTTTATGTGTCCTAAATGGCATACCCAACCCTGCAACTCCTCATGTGAGACATTTTTAGAACCTTATTTATGTTAAAGCCATAACAAACTAGCAACTTAGAAAACTATAATGGGCACAAGCGGCTAATAAAAATGAGATTGTTGAAAATACTTCTTAATAACAACTAAGGAAGAATCCTGATAAAACAAAGTCAAGGCTTAGTATCTCTGGAAGCCTGCCATCCCAGAAATGAGGCCACAGGTACGCTCCCTTTTTCCATCTTTGTTGCTTTCTTGTCTGGAAACTAAACAGTAAGTGCACTTTAAGATATTTAGGTATTTTTCCTATTTTTCATCTTAGTGCTTACTGAACTAAAGGTGCTCTGCAACAAAGCTTGGGATCACTCTTACTTTCTGCACTGTTTATTGGGAAACTCCTCTGGAGAAGTAGGACAGATACCCTGAATGTGGTTAAAAGAGAAGAATGTCAGCATGTCTTTCAGCTCTGTGTATGTGTATATGAGTTGACATATGTGTGTACACATGTACACGTGTATTATATATGTAGGGCCAACCCTTGAAATCTGGATTACTTCTCAGTTGAACTGCTCTGTTTAGACAAGCTGGCTAAAATGAACAGGTCAGATCCTTTATTTATAGAGTAAAAACTATTTGATCTAGGATAGATATCAGTTGTACAGTCAAACATGTTGGGCCAAAATCATTTTTATTGCTAAATCTTGCAGAATTCTGAAATAGTTCATGCGGCCATCCATGTGACTAAAGGAAATATTCTCACAGAAGAATGGGCTAGTTAAGTGTGAAATGCCGTTTGAATCACCAAAAAACCAGAATGTGTTTATATAAGCAAGAATGTAGGACAATGAAGGACAAACAACTTTAATATCTGAACTGATGGGAATCTCCTAATATATTTTGTTCACTCACGCCCTAGTGGGCCAGTGCTATGGAAGTGATTGAGCAAAACAATGCTCTCTCTTTCTGTACTTGAGTATGTTAAAAACCTTTTAAAATATAGTTTGAAAACTACTCACCCACTGCAATTATTTATGCCTTGATGAATGTTCTCAAACTATCCATTTCTGGAGTTGGATGCCACCTCTCCGATGTGTGGAAATTATTGCCCTGAAGAAGACCTCCAGTCTGCTTTTGAAGTCTTGATATCGGAAAAATCATGACTTTAAAAAAATTGCAGATTTACTTGTAAGGAAATTCTTTAGAAGACAGCTCCCAACCCATGTATCCTTAATTTATGTAAGCGTGTCACTTAAAATTGGTCACTCAAGAACAGCTGGTTCATCTTTTAAGCTTCTCACTGCCATTCTTGGTATTTCCCTTTGTAGCAGGGGAAAATATTAATATATAAACATATATCAATATGTTTTTAGCCAGTATTGTGCTGCTCAGCTCCTGAGACTTTGTTGTGCTGAGTGAAGGGAAGAGCTGGAAGAAGTCAGGACTACAAGTTCATTTACATTGGGAAGGCACAGAATCCCTTGTGGAGACCAGACAGGATATAGAAAATAGGACAGAGTGGCAAAAGTGTGAGCTAATAAAGAGTTTTAGGGGAGAAGTTTGAGAGAAGAGAAACTTCCAATAGATAACTAATGTATTGTTTATGGATTCTCACAAAAATCTATAAACAAATTTTAAAATGTGATCGTATTTCAAAGAAAAGGAAAACACTAACTCAAAAAGATATATGCACCCCCATGTTTATTATATCATTATTTATAATAATAATCAAGATATGGAAAGAACTTGAATGTCCACTGATGGATATAGAATTGAGTGAAGAGGTTCAAAAGGTGAAAAATTCCATAGAAAACCTAAATAAGGGACCAGGAAAAAGACTAATTATAATAAAGTAAAAATCAACAAACAACTATAAACCAGAGACACACTGGGTGGGGAGAGGAGGAGGGATTAGGGTCAAAATAATGGGGGGTGGGAATTGTATGGGGAATATAACCAAGATGAAAATGCATACATTGTATGAAAACAAAAAATGATGTAAAAAATATATAAAAATTAAATTAAATTTAAAAAAGGCACAAAATTTCAGTTATAAATAAAAAAGATGGGATTAATGTACAACTTGGTGACTGTATTTAATAATACTGTCTTGCATATTTGAAAGTTGCTAAGTTAGTAGATCTTAAAAGCTTTCATCACAAGGAAAATAATTTGTAACTATGTGTGGTGATAAACTTACTGTGATAATCAATTTCCTATTGAATTGTTATGTCCTATGCCTGAAATTAGTCAGTTATACCTCAATAAAATAAATAGGAAATAAAACAAAATATTTAATTGTTAATCTGTAATTTATCTTTTCACAACATTTTATGGATGCTGATACATGGATATGTCAATGTATATGCTTATAATTCTTAAAATTCGGTGCCTTTCGGGTGGCCCAGCGGGTTAGCACAGCACTGTGAAGTTGTCTGCAGCCTCTGCAGGAGGGTTCAATTCCAGGCCCGCCAAGTAGATTCCCACATGGCACGGCAGACCTCTCCCGTCTCGACAGCAGCTTCCTCAGCAGTGCTTTCGGTCTGTCTGCCTGTTCTGCTCACCGCTCAGTCTCTGGTGAATCCTCTCACCCTCCCATGCCTCTGACCTATACCCAGTTCCTGTATAAAAATAAATCTTTTTTTTTTTAAAAAGAATTAAATCTTAAAATTGATTTCTGAATTAGGACATTGGCATTTTGATTTGATGAAAGGATATTAAGTTTTGGCTTTTGTAGGTTTTAAGCTCTCTGAGTCTACTGAAATAGTTAAAACAACTTTGAAAACAAAAAAATAAATTTAGAGGAATCACATGGTTTTTAGACTTATTCTAACACTGTAGACATTTAGCCAGCGTGATACAATCCTTGATACCTGCCTTAGGGGGCTTCACTTCAAATGAGGCTTTAAAATGGTGACACTGGCACAGAGGTGAGACTCACTGCAAGTAGCAGTTTACTTCTACCCTAATTTACCTGGTTCCTAGTCAGCATTGCTTTGGGCATCTTGTTGCTGTCTCTGCCTTTCATGAGGTCCTTTATAAAAGCTATGTGTAAAATGGTTAAATAGCTCATTCTTCCATTAAAAACCACAGAAGTTCTTAAATAACACTTTTTCATTTTTGCTTTTTGCCAAATTAAAGTATTAAGTGTAGCCTTCCATTTGACATTTTGGTAGCAGAACTAGCAGTATCAGCTAGCTTGCTTTCTACTGAAAATTGATGCAAGGAGATGGACTGTTCATTAGACCAAGTGAATTGAAAAGTGGGGAGTTTGACCCATGAATTTCATGTGTTTTTTGACAAAGTTTCAACACTCAGTCCAGCAGTCTCACATGACACAGCTGTTTGTTTCTTCTGACAAAAGCACACACTGGCTTTATGGGTTTCAAGGATCAAAAATTCAAAGGCCACCAAAAGAAGGTACTTCACAGTGACTATTGCCCTGCTCTGTTTCTGTGTGAATGACTATATGGCCGTTTCTTGATAGGACTTCTTTCTTCATCTCTTTCTTCTCTGTGACCATGTGCAGTTTCTTTCAAGCCCATGTTTTGTTCTTTGACTGTCTTAACTATAACATGAAATTAAATTTTTTTATTATTTTGTTTATTGACTAGGATGTTTGCATTGTCTTCCTAAAAAGAAGATGGGTGGTACATTTTATCCCTCTCAAAAACCATTCAAGTTACAATTAAAAAAAGAGAGACAATATAGCTGCTTTATGCTTTTTACTGATATGACCTTTAATTTGCATTTTGGAGAGAGACTAGGGCTACCCCTTTCCCCACTCCCCCTACCTGCCATCTTTACTGCTATTGTAAAGTAATCATTAAGTTAGTTATTACAGTTCATAGATTTATTTGTAGGTGGCATCAAAAGTGTATTTCCATACATTTGAAGGTGTGTGCATTTGCTATTTTTCTCTTTAAATGTTTGCCTAAATTTATTGCTAGTGAAACATGTGATCCTTAAAATAAGGTCATAATAAAAAAAAACTGCTTATTTAACAAAATTATTGTAATATTGCAAAAATGCCTTTGAAAAATTCCTTTTGATTATGAAATCACTACTGGTCAATGAGAAACATCATTTTTTTAATAGTGACTTTAGACACTTTTCCCATCATTGGATGGGAGGACATTGTGACCACACTGTTTGATGGGGAGAACATCAAAGATGCTGGTCTTAGATATAGTTTCACATAGTACAAGATCCCTGAATTTCTAAGAAAGTTTAATTCATAAACTATCACTGAAAGTTTAATTCATAAACTATCACTAATTATCCATGAGCCTGGTATTCTCCCAAATAAAATATGAAGCTATGAATAATAGATCATATCAACAGTGAAAGTGCAATATAAAATAATAGAGAAAGGGAAATGAGAGAAACATTATAAAAGACTTTTGGAAACTGGAAGCAAAAAAGTATTCTAAATTGATTTAGTCAATTCTTCAAGGAGCCTAGGGAAAAAAAAAAAAACATTGAAATCATGTGCTTCTAATTCTGCATTACATTTTATTGTTTTAATCACATAAAATAAACAGTGCAAGACAGGGGGAGTTCTTTTGAAATACAAGTTGGAGAAAACGTCTTTTGCAGTTCCTTTATTGTATCACCATCTCTTTCCAACTCTACTCTTACTCTGTGACTTCCTGATAAAAAGAAGTTATAAAATTTTTAGAATTACGCCCACCTGCAGCAGCAAGATTTAAAGATGGGAGTATTTCCAGAAGGAGAGTTCAGCCACATTCCCACTGACCTCTGGGGATATAAAACAGCCTCTTAGTGACAAAGAGAGACCAGGCTTCTTTAGTAATAGCCAACCACTTAAAAGGCACTCTCACCTGCCCCTCTCCAACCTACTGGCTTTTCTGGCCATGTGGGGAAAAAAATGTTATTTGAGCATAATGAAGTGACTGATAAGATGTTACATCAAATTTGGAACAAGAAGATGCCACCAGTGGGATAAGGAGAAATCGTAAGAGCAGCTCAAGTTAGAACAGATGTCAGTCTTAGTTGTTTTCACATTGCAGCAAATACAGGTTCTTCTTTGTTAGGAACAGCTAGCAGGCAACATCATCTTTACCTCCTGGAGCTACAAGGCCTCCAGACTCTAATTCCTCACACCTGTCTTGGAGGACCTGGCAACCATCGCATTCCTTCAGACTCTTTGAAGACAACTTGTGGCAAAAGGGCCAAAGTGCAGTCCTCTTTTGCTGTCTAAAGTGAGAACTAGGCTGAAGAGGCTGGGTAAGAGGCATCCAGACCTTGCTTGGATGCTTGTGTTGGGACTCAGGCCTGGGATTATTTACTGGAGAGTCTCAGATGCCTTGTAAAGTCAAGGGAGCAGCTCCAACTTGTGCTACAATCTTCTGTGCTGTCCCAAATCTCAGCATGGCTGTAGTGAACTGCCAGTGGGGGAAATCCGTGGGAACCCCAAGTAGTAGTCCACTTAATATGCAACTCATTTAGTTAGGAAATTGTTGTCAGTCAGTCAGTTTGGGTAAAGAAGCAAATCACTTCAAGCCCATGGGATTTGCTGGGGAATAGTTATTTTGAAATTTAGCAGAATGGGTAGTAGAGCAGGAGTGAAGACTTAACTGGACATTTGCATTCAAGGTGACACTACTGCAGCTATACTCTAGAGGTCAGGAGATTGGTGCCACCCCACCCCACACCCAGAAATCTGAAGATAGACAGAGAACCACAATATCTGTCCCTGAATACCTCTGGTCTATCAGAGTTCGTGATTAGCCAGCGTGACTGCAGAAATATGACTTATCTCGCCATTCCACCTTTCACATTTCACAGGAGTGCTTCTCACTGATAGAAAACAAATCAAATCCAGGAGGCAAAATCAGCTCTCCAGCTGCAAAAGAGTTTCAGCAATGTTGCGTCTAGTCTTACAAATCTCAAGGAGGTAGGGATGGATGTGGAATCAGTAGATGCTATCTAGTACAAGATTTTTGGTGTTATTCTAAAAACAATCAAGACATTACCATGTTAATCTCCCTGAATATAGTATTCTTGCCAATATCAATGTATTACCAAGAGATGAAAGACTTCATCAGCCAGAAACTCTAGTCAACACTTACCAAGATAACAATGTTATATAAGAGGTTTTATATATATATATATATATATACACACACACACAACTATATATACATATACACAACTATACATGTAACTATATATGCTATATAGACACATATATACTATATATACATATACACAACTATATATACATATATATACTATATATACAACTATATATATATACAACTATATAGATATATAACAACTTTCTCTCTCTATATATAGTTGTAAATCAAGTCTGTTCTTTATAAGAAATTACATAATCACATCATTTTAAGTTAGACACCTATGATGCTTCTTAAGTTCATGTTCTCATTTCATGGTGTGCCCACGGAGTTCTGATTTCCACATCAGCATTCTCATGGCTGACCTCTGTCTTAATCATAGCTGACTGCAGAGTTCTAAGCACCCTTGGGATCATCTCAGTAGAGTGTCCTGACTTGCGGCCACCTGTTCTCTGCTTGTGGTCTTCCCACTCAAGAGCAGCCCACCTTGTTGGGGAGTTGTAATGCCTGGAAGCAGTGCTCAATGAGGAAGTGTGGATAAAAACCCTATCTTCCTCCCATCCTTCAGGGACACAACTCTCAGGCATTCTGTATGTTTCTCAGGCATTCCTAGAGGGATTGAGCCTATTGCCCAAAGCGACAACCTAAATGATGCATGTTTAGGTTGAATTTTCCTCCCTTTCTGCCTCACTTTCCTCCCCCTAACTTGTCCCAGGGACCAACTCTAAAATATACCATCTCTAGCCTACTTCTTGTCTTTGCTTTCCTGTTCCTTTCTTGTCAGCCCAGACTTACACATTTATAATTATTTTGTTTTCATTATACTATCCATCTCATCTCAGCAATGGGTTATTTCAAAATCCTCTTGGCTTAAATTTGACAAATATTATGTTTATGTGTACTTGAATCTATTTTTGGACTCTTGTTTCACTGATAAATGTATACATTATTTGGAATTGTATCTGCATAATAATGCATTAATATATGTTACATTATGTATTTCTTTCATTATTTCTCTTTTTAAGATAATAGTGGCTCTTCTTGGTGATTTATTTTTCCATGTTCATTATCCTGAGTGATACAGCCTTCTGGCACAACTTTGTCATTCACACCTGCCAATCTCCAACTTAAGATAAGTCCACATGTTTATCCTGTTTAGTTTATAATGAGTCTCTTTCATGAAAGAGGATGAGGTAATTCTCAAAGAAAGAAAATATTCCCCTTTTTCAAGAGTTTCTCTGGGTCTTCAAGTACCTCATATTCCTTCCTTCTACTTTGCCAGAGGTTTCTGCCTCTTCCTCAGGCCAGCCTCTCTCCACCTATAAACATCATGTGTAATTCTCCCCAACCATACCTGTGCTACAAAATTTATCTTTTTTATTTTCATCAAACTCTTCCACTTCACTGGCTGCTTCCCTTATGCTGACAACCATGAGAAAATGTTTCCCAATTGGAAATATCCACTCTCTCAATCCTGCAACTTTTTTTTTTTTCTTTAAAGATTTATCTCTTCGCATACAAGAACCTGGGTAGAGGCCAGATGCGCGGGAGGGTGAGAGGACTCACCAGAGGCAGAGCAGGGAGCAGAACAGGCAGATCCACCGAAAAACACCGCTGAGGGGAGCAGCGGGCGAAACAGGAGAGGTCTGCTCGCCATGTGGGTTTCTCCCCAGCCGGCGTGGAATCGAACCAGTGCTGCAGAGTGTGTGGACAGCCCCACAGTGCAGCTCTCAACCCGTTGCACCACCAGGGGAGGTCCGATCCTGCAACATTTTAAACCTCGAAATAAAAGTTCTATGAAAATAGGAAATAGAAGATAGCAACTTAAATATGATAAAAGCTAGTTCCTGAAACTCACATATGAAATAGTCAAAAATAATTTCCATGAAAAATCAAAATTACATAAGAGATACCTTCTAATTCTACTATAATTCAATATCATTTGGGAAACTTAAAGCAATTATAATAGGAAAATGAAATATAAACAATCACTTTAAAGAAAGGAGGTAAAGTGAGCTGTACATATCTATGTGATGGTTATATATATTCAGAATATAGAGAAGCTGGTCATTTCAATAATGCTAATTTGTCAAATCAATGAGCAGAGAATATCTTTTCATTTCTTTGTGACTTCTAATGTCTTATAGTCTTCACTGTACTAGTCCTTCAACTCCTTTATTAAGTTTATTCCTAGCTATTTAATTCTTTTTGATCCAATAGTAAATGTTTATGTTTTCTTTATTTCTCTACTAGTTTGTTGCTTGCATAGAGGAACTCACTTGATTTGTGTATATTGATTTTATAGAACATTGTTATACTGATTTATCATTTCTAATATTTTTTCAAAGGCGTCTTTAGGGTTTCTATGTATATAACTAGGTCATCTGCAAATAGTGTATTATCTGCAAATAAATAGCTTTATTTATTTTCAATGTTGGATTCTTTCTTTATCATGTCTTTCTCTTAATTAATTGCTCTAGTTAGGACTTCCAATAATATATTGAATAGTGGTGAAAGTGGACATTCTCTTCTTATACCTGGCATTAGAGGAAGAGCTTTCAGTTTTTCATCATTGAGTATGATTTTAGCTGTTTATCATATATGACCTTTATTACACTGAAATATCTTCCTTCTAGCCCCATTTTTTAGAGTTTTTTTTTTATGATAGATGTTGAATCTTATCAAGTGTTTTCTCTGAATCTCTTGATGTGACTATGTGATTGTTCTTTTGTTGATATGGTGAATTCCTTGATCATTTTGTGGATGTAAAACTATCTTTCGTGTTCCTGGGAAAAAAAATCTCACTAGGTCATGAAGTATAATTGTTATAGGACAGGGAGAGGGGCAGCCCAAACCCCGCAAACCTGCCTATTCTAAATGGGTTCTGCCATCTGCTGCATCAACACAAAACATATGAGACTTTAATGGGAAGGAACTTTAATAAAACTAGGAAACAATACAGGTAAGGCAAAGAGTCTAGTTTCTAAATGAAGCACCCAAAGTTACCCGTCCCCTCGTGGGTAAAAGTCCATCCATATGGGATCGGCCCAGAACAAGGCCCCAAAGCCTGCCACAAGTCTAAAGCATCTTCCAGTGGGGACCCACAGAAAAGGGTCAGAAACAACCAGACAAGCCCAGAAGGAAAAGAGCAAAATCAACATCAAGATAAAAGCTGCCATTGTCACCTCCCCTCGGGTCTCACCCACATCTGTGTCACCCAGTCCACGACCAAAAGACAAGCGCAGTTTCTTCACATGTCTCTAGGCTCCATGCGCCTCCTCCAGGTCTCCTGGCACCATCATGCTTCCTTCCTCAGTCTCTTCTGCAGCTTCTCCTCTTCCTGCTCAGCTCCACCCTCCCTTGGATGGGGCAGAGAACCTCCCCCTTTCCTAGGGACCACCCTGTTACAATGAATAGGCAGGTTTGTGGGGTTTGGGCTGCCCCTCTCCCTGTCCTATAACATAATGACCTAAAATGAAGAATAATCCTTTTTAATGTATTGTTGCATATTTGGGGGTAAGATATGTTGAGGATTTTTGCATCCATGCTCACCAGGAATAGCAAGACTTAGTACTTAAGATCAATTATGCAGATCTTGACATTTGAACACAAGTAATTCATTCACATAGTAATGGGGATTATGCTAATGCCATTCTAATGACTGAAATCATGTAACTAGAGCACAGACTTAGGATCCTGATGTATTTCTCAAGAAGCAGAACACAGCACAGAGATATATAAGGATGCTTTCAGTTACATTTTTAAGATGAAGGATTTGGAGTAGATTGGAGCCACTTTTTTAAAAAAAATTGTAAATTATTTTTGTGTAAAAGAACTGGGGTATAGACAAGAGGTGCAGGAGGTGAGAGGATTCACCAGAGACAGAGTGGGAGCAGGATTGGTGGATTTACTGAAATACCCTACCAAGGGGAGCAGAAGGCAAGACAGGAAAAGTCTGCTATGCCATATGTGGATTAGCTCCTTGGCCAGGGATAGAATTCAGACTGCAGCAAAGATAGTGCTGAGACTTAATCCCTAGATCACCAGGCACATCCCTGGAGCCACTTGATAGGAGTAAAAGATTGGAAGAAATGTGGCTTCTCACTTTAGCTTTGAGACTAACACACTGTGGGACCTTCAATAGACTGACTAAACTCTGGCTACCAGTTTCTCCATCTAGATAGGACTAAGCAGGTACATGTCTTTATGTTTATCTACATCTAACATTACATGATATTGTGACATAGTGATATTTTCTGCATATTTCTCTCAACTATGAAGAGACAAATGCATGTGTAATGGATCTAGGGCTGTGATGAGTTTCTTATAGAAATCAGTCAGGGTGGAGATGGGAAAATGATATTGCAGTGAGATAGACTTTGAGAGTCTTCTCTCCTCTGTTTGCTCCTGTCTTGAGCACACAATAATAGCTTGTGTCTTATCAGCTTTCAGCATCTTCCCCCAAATCAGATCCTTCAAAGGCAACTTTGCGTCTATGGACCTGCCCTTTCTTGCTTACAATATCCCCTCCAAAACCACCTGTTCTAGATCTCACACTACATCCCATACAGAGGCAGTATGCAAAGATGATGTAGCCCTGGATTAAGACTACCTGGGTTTTAATTTTGATCTAATCATCTCTCAACTGTGTGGCACTGGAAAAATGATTTCATATGCCTGTGCTCCAATTTTCTTATCTGTAAAATTGAGGCAAAGATGGTGTTAACTCATAGGCATGTTGTATGTATTATTTTTTTTAAAGATTTATTTATTCATGCATGCAAGAGCTGGGGTACAGGCTAGAGATGTGGGGAGTGAGAGGATTCACCAGAGACAGAGTGGGGAACAGAACAGGCAGACTGACAGAAATACACTGCTGAGGGGAGCAGTGGGTGAGTCAGGAGAGGTCTGCTGTGCCATGTGGTTTTCTCCCTGGCCGGTTGGGGATGGAACGCGTACTGCAGAGGCTGCGGATTGCTTCATAGTGTGGTGCCCAATCCCTTGTACCACCAGGGAGGCCACATGTTGTATGTATTAAATGCATTAATACACATTGCATTAATGCACATTGTATAGAAAAGATACATTTCTATAATGCGACATGTAGAAAAGTTTAGCCCAGTCATATTATGCATAACTAATATGTATTACATAAATGATAGGATTAGATTCTCTTGGGTGACTAATGTATCTTATTAATTAGTACTGATATGCTTGTGGATAGCTATAACTATACATTTTCTTATCCCTGAACACAAGTGTGCATTTTTCTATTTTTTATATTAATGAAATGAAATGACTTCATGGGAATTTCCAATGCTATGGTTTACTGCTAAAGCAGATGTTTTGGTTAAGCATCCTTTCAGCAGTCCTCAGATCACACTCCATAGTCTCATTGAATCATGGAGCTGGCTCTCTGACTGTACAGTTGACAGTACTGGGCAGAATGCTGCCTACACTTGCCAGCAATCCTGCCAAGAGTGATCAAGAATTACTGCAAGAACCACCAGACCTACAATTCTTATCACTCCCTTTAAAAGGTGTTGGAGTGGTAACTAGATTGTGTTTTCACATATGCATAACACAGTGTCCTTACTAGACTCCTGTGTGAAAGAAATGTAACCACATCATACACATCAAAGGGCATCTATAATGCAAACATTTCTCTCTATATCAGCCTTAAATATTTTTTCACCTGTTGGACTGCACACTGCAATTTATGCATTTATTGACTTGAGATGGTGGGTAAAACACTGCAGTTTGTGTAATTTGTGTTTTGAAATAATGTTGCATATAGCAGAAGTTATTATCTAACAATTGAAAGGAATGGGTGTCTATGCAAGCATAAAGACTCAATTTCTTTCTCAGCATTCATATACTTCCTTTTTAATGAAATCTTCAGAGCTTTTTTTTCTAAGATCATAGAAAAGTACATTGAAAATGCAAAATAAAACAAAAAAAAGCTAAACAAACTAATCAAGGGAAGTTACCTTTTTACCAGTGTCCTGCTTGTTCCCTCCTTCAACTGCTTGACATTCAGAAATTTATAAATTTTGGCATGATGTGCATGAGAATTTTTTCATGTGACACAGGCATTTTCTATTGAGCACATTTGTTATCTTTAAGTATCACTGTGTAGTGACGGCCAAGTGCCAGTGCAATTAGTTAAACTCAATCATCTGAATGGTTTAGCTGAATAACCAACAGAGCTTATAATAAGACCCTGTCTGAGCAGGGATTAGTTTCAGAAGAAACATATACTATACTGATTAGGACATTTCTTCAATAAAAAAGTTGCAGTAAATATTTAAAAACAAAATAGAAGAATAAATGAGACATTTTTATCCGGACCAGAATGCAATTCAGAACATAGAGTATAGCTTAAAAACAAATATGTCCAGCTGAAGTCCCTGAGAACAGCTGCAATCTGTAGTGGATTTGGACTAATAATGAGATCTGGTATCTTTTTCCCTTAAAAGACTAGTGTTTTTGAATTCTACTTTTACCAACGGCAAAGTGTCTTGGCTAATAAACTGTTCCACAAATTGAATGAAGAAGAATAGACTAGAAGAATAGACTAGAAGAATAGCCTAGAAGAATCTGAATAACCTCTAGGTCATTGCTTACCAAGCCCCTGATATATCTCTTCTCTTCTAGAAATAAAAAAATCTCACATTATTTACACATACATTCAGGAACCATATATCGAATCTATTTTGGTACATTTTCCTTGCATCCTGTACTTGCTGACAATGAGAACCATCTCTTTTGTTCAAGGAACATTCAGATAATTTCAGAGGAAAAGTATAACATAAGATATCTGTATTTGAAAAAAGACATGAAAAGTATCAACCTCAAAAAGCATGGGGGAGAAAACAGTGTTTCCTATTTCTTTTTTTTTTGAAATGAAGGAAGAAATGCTTTTATGGTTTTTGTTTTTCAAATCACATTGTCTCAACTTTTAAAATAATAATCTTCCATGACAGTCATTTAATAATGGTGAGTGATCTATGACTTTATTATAAAGTACTCATCTAATGATGTATTTCCTTTACCCCGGGGGGCCAAGTACAAAGCTATGGAATTATCTTGGTGATACTTTTAATAACTTCCTGTGGGATTGCAAACCCCAACCCAAGCGACACTGCAAAGGAGTTAATCATGTAATTTCACAGATTAGACACCACAGGGTTACTAATGAGAAACTTCAGTTTAGCGATAAACTTTTTTTTCCAGGAATATTTTGAGAGGCCTGTAACCTTTGGCTGACACCCAGCAAGGCTATTAGTTTAACCATGGGATGCACTACCAAAATGCACGAGAGTCAGCAGAACTTCTTTTCTGGAAAGTTGATTATAAGAATAGTTTTGTTAAAGAGACTTCAGAAACAGATGGAATGGGCAAAAGGGGGGAAGGGTAGACGAGCATTAAAAAATCCTCTCAACTTCCGTTGGTTGGCATAACTTCAGCTTCTAGTATCTTTTCAACCATATGCTCAAGCTGGAAACCGCAGTTCACATTTAGATGTCATGCTGCCCTCTCTTCCATAAACATGTATCATCCATCACTAAATATTTAGATCTGAATTGTTGGAGCTGAGTTCTGTGCCAGGGGTAGGGGGATTAATTCCTTTCAAGGTCCTCACATGATGGATTTTCCACTGAAATAAACATCCGAGAAGAGCTCACACTAAAGTCATAAAATATATAAATAAAGTTTAAAGTTTAATTAAGTCAACATTATTTAAAGTGGTTGTCATATTTTATGGTGAACTTTTCATGTTTATTTTGTATGACTCCTAATAAATAGCCCCTCCTGATCAGACAAAAGGCACAGCTAGGTTAAAGTCCAGGGCTCCAAACTTGGGGCTGAAGGAAGAAGGATCACCCTTAGTTAGGAATAAAGCAAGGTTTTCCCGTTATGGTTTTATTTTTGAAACATCCTGTTAGCAAGCCATTGAGTCAATAATCTGTATGAAAAGAACATTTGAAAAATCTTTAAGGCTTTATCAATTATACTTTGTGGAAACAATATACTCAGAAATATAGAAGGACAAATAAAGGAAACTATCTCAGTGATGAAACAACTTCCATTTTATTTTTTATTTTTATAATAATAGAAAGGATAAGAAGGAATATAACTGATTTCAATTGGATTCATGTTGGCTTATTACAATAATTTTTCTTAAAAGGCAAATCATTTCAGTGTATATAAATCGTTCCCTTAAAAAATCAAAATCCAGGGCCTCCTGGATGGCACAGCAGTTGAGTGCTGGGTTGCAAAGCTGCCCGCAGACTCTGCAGCGCCGGTTCGATCCACAGCCACCGGGCAAGGATCCCACATGGCACACAGACCTCTCCTGCCGCCCTCTGCCTGTTCTGCTTCCCGCTCTGGCTCCAGTGAATTCTCTCACCCTCCCGTGCTTCTGACTGTACCCAGTGCTTGTATAAATCAATCAATCAATCAATCTTTAAAAAAATACTTTACAAAAAAATCAAAATCCATAACCTAGGGCACCTGAATTTCCCCTTTAATACTAATTTGGGAAATTTCTTTCATGTTTGCAGAATTTAAGGAGAAAGAGCAAATGGACAGACAGCAGCTAATGTGAATTCCTTACCACAGTGAAGTACCATTGTCATTTAGTACCGACTTTGTCTTTTTAAAGTAAAAGCTCCCTCAATATGATAGTGAGAGACTTATTTCTTCCTATGGAAAGAAACCTCTGTCCAAAGAAGTATTTAGTCTTCTACAAAAACTTTGCGAGTTGGAATAAACTTTAAGCACTCTTATCCAGCCCAAATGTTTTTGTGAGAAGAAAACCAAAGCTCAGAGAAGTTCATTGCCCAAGTTCTCAGCTTACTGGTAGCGAAGTCAGTCTAGAACACATTTCTTCATGTCCATCTTACTGCAATCCTATGCAAAACACTGATATGATCACAGGGCTCCATGCACAGTATGACCATAGCCAGGACAGTTGGTGAGTATGTGAAGATGAAGTCAGTACTAACAATGCCTTTGAAGGGTCTTGGGCTGCATATTATCAGAAACCAGGTGATTTGATGTTAATCACTGATGTGTAAAAGGCAGCTGCTGTGAATATTAGAGATGCTTTTTGTTAAATGCATCTTGCATATACACAGTAAACACCTCATCAATGGTATCAGTTATCATTGATTTTATGTCCACATTTTAGAAGCTATAAGTTAATGGCAAAGTGCCTTTCTAAATTACCACATTACTGATTTAGGTGAACATTATTTTACCTCTTTCCTTAAATTGAGATTCACATATATTTTTGATAAGCTTGAATCTTTTGTATTAGAAAAAATAATCTAGGTAACTTTCTGTTTTGCAATTAAAATATGCATCAAATGAGAAAATACATGTTATCAAAGTGGTTTATTGGACTAAAATTTGAGATTTTAATGAAATTTTAAAATGTTTTAAATGAAAAAAATTTAAACATCCTCAACATTGACAAGCAAAATTCAGATTTCATCTCATTCTCTGTTGAGAAAATGTCTCTATATTGACACCTTTAGCATATTTATTTATTTTTAATTTTTTATCAAATTTTATTTATTTACTGGTCATCTGCATAACTAAATAATTAGTGGAGTAGCTTCACACCTTGTCAAGAGCACATGCTTCTGTCACCCTCCATGAAAGCTCTTGTGCACATACCCACTCTGTCCTCTCCATACTCCTTGCTGGATCACCATATATTTTCAGAATCTACGAGTTATTTTTACTGTTTTTTGCCAGTTTTTTCCCCTTTGGTTATTTATATCACAAATTAGTAAAAACATGTAGTAAATGTATTTCATTTCTGACTTGTTACTCTTCAGCAGTTACCTTAACTTCCATCCATAGTGTCACAAAAGGCAAGATTTCATAATTTTTAATGGCTTAACCGTATTCCATTGAGTATGTGTACCACAATTTTTTAAAAAGATTTATTTATTTATTTATGCACATAAGAACTGGGGTGTAAGCCAGAGGTGCAGGGAGTGAGAGGATTCACCTGAGAGAGTGGGCAGCAGAACAGGCAGATCTACTGAAATACACAGCTAAGGGGAGCAGAGGGCGAGGCAGGAGAGGTCTGCTGCACCATATGGGTTGCTCCTGGCTGGCTGGGAATCTAACTTGTGCTGCAGTGGCTGGCCATAGCTTAATAGCGCTGTCTTTAACCCCTGCGCCACCAGGGAGGCCAGATCACAATTTTTTTAAGTTAATTTTATATATATTTTTACATCATTTTTCATTTTGTACAATGTATGCATTTTCATCTGGGTTATCCACAATTTTTTAATACAATCATCCATGATGGGCATTTAGGTTCTTCCATGTCTTGGTTACTGTAAATACACACTTTGCATATTTCAGTGTGATGATTAATCATACAATGAATGAATTAGGAAAAAAGCAAACATTTAGCATATATATGTATAAATAAGGAGATGGCTAGCTAGCTAGATTTTACACACACACACACACACACACACACGTATGTATTTTTTAGTCAATCTTTCAGACGACCAAAGGAAAAAGTCTACCAATAACAACATGAAAATTAAAATCATGTCAAGTACCTAAGTCACTACCTATAAACTAACTCTCAGTACTCTTCATTTTATTTAGGTTTTTTTTTTTTGAAGTCATACACCATTCACCTGAATTTTTGGCTCTAAATGATTTTCTACTCATATTTATACATTGTTTTTCTTTGTCACAATGAAATGATTGTATTTTCTGCATAAATAGGTGATTGTCTGCTAAATCACTCCTCTGAGCTTATATGTTCCAGGACATAAACAGGTAAATAAAGGGAAAAATAAAGGAAATTAAGCTATATTTTACACTAAAAGAGAAATGATTATGACGGCTATTACAGATCATAGAAACATTTTGCCAAATACAGATGATTTCATGAAAATGTGCTTGCAGCTAATAACTCTTCTAGAATCGTTTACTGCTTCAACATCTATGAACTTTATTTGGAAACTTATTTAAAGATCAATTTAAAATTCACTAAAGCGAAAATGGTGATGTATAACCCATAATTACCTGATAGTTACTATGTTATTTATCACATATAAAAATTATTTCACTGGATAATTCTAATGGTTGAAAGTTCTCTATTAATTTGTACATTCTAAAATCATGTTTTAATTTTTCTGTTGACTGTCTATGTCATATATATATATAAACATATATATTTAAACTAAGGAAATTATTACCACTTACTGATTTCTTAGAGGTGTGTTAATAAACTCAGATAAGGTAAATTTCATTATACTTTAGCATTTCAATACATAGATGATGGAACTGTCTTGTATGAATGTTTTAATGAATATGAAAAAATACCATCCAGCACATTCTGTTTTCTTTTCCAGCGTGTTGCTTGAAAATTTTTCCTTGACTCACACCTCACCTCAGTCAACTTGCCTTTTAGGAGAGCAGTTTCTGCTGCTCATAAACCTGAGACCCCGAAGGCCCTGAGTGTAAGTTAATTTCATTAATGCACCCTCAGGGTAAGCACATGTGCTGCTAGTATTTCCGAACCATTTATTTTCTATAAACATTTCCCCTCACTGAGTTATTTATACATTATGTAGTAGAACTAGAGTGGGTGCTAAAGGTAGGGTCAGATGAGAACCTTTCCAGACATAGCTCACAGGTTGTAAATTACATATTCCTTTTATCAGGGAAACTCTTCAGCATGCAGACTCTCCATGCAGAAGTAAAGACCTTTAGAACAGAACAAGCTAGATGATGAAGGGGAACACTCTTAAGCTCTAGCTATTTATCTTCTAAAAATTTTATTATTAATGCATGGATTTATTTTAAAAATATTTGTTGAGGACCTTTTGTACATTGATTACTACCTCTTATGTAATGAGATCTAGTGAAAAACAGGCTTTTTTCCACCTTCAATTTGAAATGAAAAATTCCTTTGGATTCCTGTGATTAAAATCAAGCATGTACATATGCATGTGTGCACACACATATTTTAAAAATTATGTGTGCAATGTATTTTAAAATATGTGTGTAATAATTTACACATATTTGTCCTTAAAATTCACGTTAGGGCCTCCCTGATGGCTCAAGGTGTTAGGTCGAAGCACTATGAAGCTATCCGCAGCCACTGCAGCATAAGTTTGATCCCAGGCCAGAGAGACAAGCGACATGGCCCAGCAGTCCTCTCCTGTCTCACCTCCTGACCCCTTCAGGCAGTGTGTTTCAGTCAATCCTCCTGTTCTGTTCCCCACTCTGTCTCTGGTGAATCCTCTCACCCCCCGCACTCCGGCCCTTACCCCAGTTCTTGTATGCATAAATAAACCTTTAAAAAATTAACATTATCTTTTTATGAATTACATATGTATTTGCAAACTACACAAACATTTATCATGGCCTTTGCATTATTGCATCTGATGATTTAAAAAGTTGGTAAATGAAATTAAATTCAAAAAACCTAATCAATTTAGAACTGTTATTAACCTCCCAAGTTTACAATATCTAACTAAAGATAGGATTCTTATTTTAAATAGGTCTGTATGAATGAGAGTAATAAGATACTACTTTTCGTTCCTTTAACAGGAATGGCTCACAAGCAGAAGCCAAGGAAGAATATGAAAATTAATATAAATAAGGATATCAATTGACCCACATCACAAACTTAGTGAATTAATAGTTTACTCTCTGGTAGTACAGATATTGTTCATTTTGTGTGTTCTATCTACACTATAAATCTATGTTATTAAAATGCAATAACAAAAAGTCTCTATACTTCCCTAGTAAAATACTTTTTAATTTAGGTGTGTTTTGACATAACGTCACATTCAACTTCTCTTTAATTTTACTATTAATAAACACATATCCCAGGTGATAACAATGTCCAAGGTCATACTCTATGTGGCATGTTGAAAGCTTGGCAATGTCCTGAGGCTCCATATTATTTAAATATAAAACATACAAATGAGCTTTGGTAAGACGTAACTTGACTATATGAAGATGGAAACTTTGTCTTCAAAGGCTCTTGAAACAGAAAGACCTGCATTTAGATATGGAAACACAGGGTGAAAAATTAAGAAAATAACTTGAGGTAGTAAATCATTCATTAATCTGATGAAAGCAGAAAGGATTAAACTGAAAACATGAGGTTTATTTGAAAGAAGTACATCATGTCAACTTGAGACAAACATGAACAATTTACAGTTTCGTCACTAACCAAAAAAGAAAGAGAAAAAAACCCAGATTGTAATTAGAGAAGTGAATAAGAGAAGTAAAATTTTAAAATCTAGTAGCTCGGTTGACATTACAGTATGATTGGTTTGATTTGACTATGAAATATCTCAATAAAATTCTACTGGTTCTTGGAAGACACCACCATGCCACTTCAGAACTGGCCATACATTAGAAATAAGGGAAGTAACATCACCAGATCATAAAAGCACAAAAAACATAAAATTCACAAAGACACATGAGACACATGTTAAAGTGGTGGAGCTTATTTGTATGTAGAATGAGCTTCAGAGTTATTTGTGAATTAATTACATTCTCATTAGTACAGGTATCCACCATGCTTTGAAAGGTTTCCTTAAATGATTTTGTGTTTACAAAAAACCATTATTCACTGTTTTCCCTAAACAAAGGAATTCCACAGGGAATTTTCTTTTTCAGAACAAAAGGTGAAAAGCAAAAGTAATGTTAGACATTTAGTTTAGCAGCAAGCTGCTACAGAGGAACAGCTGTAACACTCTCAGCCCCCAGCCCTGAGAATGGCCCATCAAGCTTCTTTCCTGAGAGCTACCTTACACACTCTGCACAGCATATCATTCCTGCTTTTACTATTTGTTAGTGTTATTTTAGGGTCCTGTGGTATTTGGTATTCTGTGGAATTTGGTGTGACTTGGTAGGTTATTTTTAGCGGTCTGGGGATGCTAAAAATTTTTTTCATATAAATGAATAGTCATTGCTTCTTTTCTTTATGCCACTTTGATTTAGAAAGGTTTCATTGGAACACCCTGCTTTCAGTAGTGGAAGAACCTTATAATTTATCAGATGGAATCAGTATTTTTCCAAAGCTAAGAACAATTAAGTATCTACTAGTGCTTGCTAGACTATGCAATTTCTCAATCTCCAGTACCCTGGAGTGGAAGGTTTACTGCCTCTAGTTCATAGAAGAGAAAGCAATGGTCAGAGAGCTTAAGTAGCCTTTCCATGGTCACACATGGTAAAGTTGTGACAGGAATTCATGCTGGTTTGATATAAAATTAGTCTTATTCTAACATACCATGCTATAAATACTGCAAATACAATATAAAACAGTTTTAAAGTAACCACTAGATGTGTTTTAATTGCATCTGTATTGCCTTCTTCCAGAAAACAAAGTAAGCTCTAGCTTAAACTGTAAAAATATCACCTGAACATAAAAATTAAAAAAGCAGGTAACATGATGGAAATAATTGACATGAGGATTGTAAAGGAGATTGCAAAAGGTGGCCACAGACTCTCCCCATGCATGTACGATGCCCCTTGCAAAGTTCTTTGCAGTTATTCCCTTTAAGAAGTTAAGTATATTTCTCACTCTGGCCTTAAACATGTGACTTGTTTTGGTCATGAACTTGGTAAACATGACACAAGCCCCGTTTGCTTTCACCACTCCCTGAGGAAGTCAGGGGAGAACAGGAGGCCAGGACTGGGAGCCCGAGGTGCCAGCCCACCAGTCTGCCCACTGACAGTTTGTGAGTGAAGTGTCCTTCCCCAGTCAAGGTGCCAACTGGCTGAAGGCAGCCCGAGCATGACCAGCAAGAAGATGGCCTAGCTTGGGGACAAATTCCTGAGTCAGAATGCAAGCTAAATGTTGGGTCTTTACAGAGTGCACGGTGGTCTGTTAACATAGGAAATGCTACAGTAAGTTAATTTTTTTAAGGTACAGTGATTCCTACTCATTTTTCCCAGTTATGACAATGAGTTTACAATGTGCCATCTCATTGTTTCCCTATCCTGTCTCACCTCGTGATCAAATTATACATTTAGTAGATGACTTGGTTGCTATGGAATATTTTTTTTTCTGACGAAAGTTAACCAAATTCTTTAGGAATGAAACCCAAGATCCTGGCTTCTTTAGCATCCTGTTTTTGGAACTGAGAGCCTTGGCTCAGACACTGTCTTCAAAAGGGTGTCTACAGCCGCTGAATGGAGCACAGACATCAGGGCTGCGTCAGTGCCCTGGAGAGCTGGAGTCCCACTGGCCATGGTGGGCTGCTTCCCCCATAAAAAACATTGATTGTAGTTTATGACTACGTTGTTATCAAGATGGATATGACCATATTATATGTGAAAATAATTCCTTCAATTTAAAGGTTCATTTTTTTCCCCTTCTGATTTTAAAAGAAACCAAAACATTACTGTGGTCCCCTGGGCACTGTCCCTGTCATGTCTAATGAATAAGTCAACTTAGTCAGATATTATAAAACTATTTACTTGTCCCTCCTAATTCTAACAACTAAGAATTCTTCAGAACTGCTATTTTAGAGCCAGGATTGAGAAATGTGTGTGTGTGTGTGTGTGTGTTCAGATTTGTCCTCCTTTTATGACTGGAGTAGGTAAACTACATCACCACCCTCTCCCACATTCATGACTCAAGCTAGGGGTACTCTGTTGAGAGGCAAACTATATAAGGATTGTAGAGGATCTAACCATTCATAACTTACAATGACCCAACCGAAAAAAAAAAAAAGTAAAAGAAAACCAACACTAGGGAATCTTCAATATAAACATTAATAGTTTCCCACATCTTTGTTTAGAGAATAGCCTGAGGATTTCTAAACTTTTAGATCTTATTCATTCCAGAAGAACTGTTTCACTTATGGCCACATAAATCTTGGCCCTTTAGAAGTTCCAAGATTAAGACACTTTGGAAACTAGAGTCACAGAGAACTCACAGGTGACCCATAGAGAGTAAATCTGATTTAGGCCATTCAGGAGATATAAAATTTGCAAACGTCATTTGAATCTAACTCTAGGTCACAGAGAATAGACATTTGGGAATGAAACATAGAAAGGAAAGTTTAGTAGCAATGATAGTATTCCTGTTTTTTATACAGGTCATACTTTTTTCTGATTATAAAAAGCACGTTAATATGTCTTTCTTAATTAATAAAATGTCAGCACCAAGGTTGCCAGCCAGGTGTGACTGAGCATTTAGGGAGACATATGTATATTTCTCTACCTACAGGCATATTTCATTTTTTAAATGTATGTCATTTTTAATTAAGTAGTATAAAAACTTCCACCCATCAACATGATGCAAGGTGAAAAAGGAATCATTTAAATGAAATTAAAATGAGAGCCCAGGAGCCTGCAACTTACATTTCCCCCTGAGGCTTAACTCTTCATATCCTCTGACATTTTGCCTCCCATTATCATCATAAATACTCAACCATTTTCCTCATCAGTTAATGCCAGCTTCTAAAATGGAAAGACAACCAACTAAAAACCACATATTTCCCATGAAGAAAGAGAACCCTAAAATATCCTTTCTGTGACCAGTTTCATCTGGACTTTCAATCAACTGATGTCTCTACATTGTCACTATCTGTTGACCCATCTGACTGGCGTCCTCTCCCATGAGGGGGCAGGGTGTCACACAGAGCCTCATCTCATTTTGTTCAAGCTTATGTGACTTACGGCTGCATGTGTGTAGCTCTGACGTGTGAAGCTATGAGGTTGGAAGAAGAGGAGATGGCAGGGATCTTCTTGGACCATTTTGCTACCCTCACTTGTCTGTCTGGAAGTAGAAGAATTAGATATGAATATAATCTTACTGCCTTTAGAAGCCACAAAAAATAATTAAAATATATTTACATCCAAACTATATCTTCAGGGTTTTCCTTCCCATTCTAGGGTATCTCAAAACTCTGGCTTTTCTTTTGCAAAGCATGCCTGAACCCTGCTGCACAGGCCAGCTTACACATGGTGTGCAGGAGCAAAGGAATCCTCTTCAGCTGCTTTAGAAATTCTTTTCAGCTCAACAATATCGACGAAACAGTCTGATGAGAGGAAGCACTGCAACAGCTCATGCTCATAGCTTATGTGCAGAAATTTCTCATATTCATTATGTTGTCTTCATGGCTTCTGAGTTCTCCTATATACTTGTTCCCAAGAACTATAAAAGGCAGACTTATTTTTCTGGGCAGGTGCAGAGGGATTGATTGGTGAGCAGACACAGAGCAGCAAAGAAGGCTTGGATGTGGCTGTTGGTTTAGGAGCGTGATGTGAACTGAGCTCCCAGGTTAGCCGTGCATGCGGGTGTTATTTCCCTGGATAACATACTCAGCTCAGTCAGCCCCTAACTCCCTGTCCACTCAGCACTTTACATTCAGTTGGAACTAATTTATGGGACTTAGTTGTTAGTGATTTTATATGTCATTTCCATCTCATGTCTCCAACTATATCATAAACTCGAAGTTACTCTGTCTGGGTGAACTTCTCCATTCACACCACTTTAACTTCGACATTTATATTCGTCATTCCCATATATATGTCTAAATGCATGTTAATTGTGATACACGGATATCCCATGGGGACCTCAAATTCAATGTCCAGAAAAGAATTCACCATTTCTTCTAATCCTGAGCCCGAATTGCCTCTGTTGTTTAGAGTCTGAGGGCACAACATTCAATCCAGAATTCTGGTAACCAGGTTGACTCCTCACTCACTGCTCAGGCATAATTATTGAAATTCTCATCCTCTTCTATTTCGTCATTAATTATCCTTGCCTATGTATCATCTTTCTACTCATGCTGGGAACTCATTCTTTATTATCTGGATTACTACAATGGCCTAACAAATACTTTTCTTGTCCCTGCTCTAAACTTCCCAAACACTACATTATATTGTTGCCAGGTTATTTTTCTAAAACTGAAATGTGCTTATGATATACTCTTGCTTAAAATAAGTCAATAATTTCTTATTTTCCTACAGCCATAATTTATCAATAAGAAACTCTTAGAGTGGCATGATGCATCTTCTTAAAGATTAATTTATTTGAAAAATAAATTTAAAAAATCAAGGTATATTAAAATTAAAATGAATATATTATTTATTAGGTCACAAAACTGACATTTGTCTTTAACCATGGGATGTTGAAGAATTTTAAGATGAGCATCAATCCTTCCAGGTTATGCAACTGTATTCCAGGAACATGAATACCTGCCCACTTTTATTGTTAGACATAGTGTGTATGTGTGGGAGAGAGAGGGGCAGGAAGAGAGAGAGAATGGAGAAAATTCAAATTCTTTAGCATACTCCATAAAATTTATCGTGATCTGATCCTCTATTTCTTCAGCCTCATCGTATGCTTCTTGTGGTCTTACCCATTAGCTCAACCTGACTACCGCCTACATGTATTTACATCTCAGGCCTTTCGTCATCAGAGCGCTCTCCACCTATCTGGATTTGGACTTCCTTGCTCTACAATCCCAGCATCCTATGCATGCTTCAAGCTGAGTCTCTACAGCATTGCTTTGCCATTGCAGTTTTCTTGTATGATTCTCCCTTCAGACTGTAAGTACCTTAAGGATGGGGGACATATAACTTTGCATATTTGGTCCCTAATAAATTATTGAGCAAATGGTAGTGCCTAATGAGCATTTGTGAGTAGTTGAATAATTATTCTTCAGAGAGTACAGCATCAGTCATCAATAAATGTTTAACAAATGATAACCAGGAATTAGACATTTCTTGTTTGCTTTTCTTTACATTGAGCATAAGTCTCCCTAGACGTTTTTTAAATTATATATATATGTATTATATATATATATGTATGTGTACACATATAACATCATTCTTTCACTCCTAGACATTTTATCCTTGAAGTCTCATGGGACTTTCAAATTCAGCAGGAAAAACAGTATCTTTACATATTCTTCTGTTCTTCTGAGCTCCCTAAGTTATTCTTCTGTCTTTCCACTCTGGCTTCTCATTAGTGCTACCACCAACTGGCCCAAGTCGGCAACCTAGGAGTCTTTCTCCTTAAAGGGAACTGGTTAATGAACATCTGTCAGCAATTCCTTCTTCAAACTTATTATCAGTTTTTTATGGAGGGCTAATCCAGCTACCAGTGTTCATGCTCTGACCTTTGTCAGCTCACACAAACTATGTTCCAACAGGCTATGTTCCCCTCTTGAACCTCATCTTCTCCCAACCCACACTTCTCACAGCCGTCTGAGCTCTGTCAGAGTCAACACAGACCTTGCTTCCTACAGAGGCTCTGGCAGCACCATCTCTTCTCCAGGCAGAATAGTCGCCTTCTTGAGTGAACACAAGCATAGAGTCCTGCTGTGGTTCTTTTGCTCGATTGCATTCATTCACTTTCTGTTTCTCTGGCTTTTTTCTCTTCCACCAAATAGTGTTGACTATGGGAGCTGTGGCTTCTTCCAAAGCTCAATAAATACTGTCTCCGTAGCTCAACAAATATTTATCAAACAAAATGTTTATTGAATACATTCTTCTAATTCTTTACCCTTTTCCACTTCATCTTGCTGATATCAGTATTTATGGAGAGAGAGAGAATGCAGCATTTAAAAGTGCAGGTTCTGAAATGAAACTGCCTGAGTTCAAATCCCAACTTTATCATTAAGAAACTATGATAACTTTGCAAGTAACTTTACTTTTCTGTGCCCAGATAACTGATCTAACAATGGAGATAAAATAGCACCTTTGTTACAGACAGATGAGGACTGAATGATTAATATACAAGGGTCTATATTCTAAACTATTGCCCAATGCACATTAAACACTCAATAGATGTTAATTTTATTGTGATTTTCTTCTCTCTCTCTCTTTTTTATTCTTTTTGTTTGTTTGTTTGGGATCCAATTTTCTCTGTTCCTCCTCTATTAGCCTTATATTTACTAACAACTCATAATGTCCCAGCCACAGAAAAGGCCCTGCTCTGAGGAGTCACACAAGCAAATACCTCCTCTTTAAGGTCATGTTGATGTGACATTTGAGCTGGAGTAAACAGTTGCATTGTGGTGGTGCTCCTGCCCTGGAATTTGGCTACAACACAGCCCTCTATAGCATGGAATGCAAATGGTGATGCTCTAGGAATCCTTCCAAGGGGGTAGAGCTTTCCTAGGATATCACTTGTGCTATGGTTCTGTGGTGGGCAGGGTAGTTTCTTCATAGTCAGTGTCATCTGACAGAGACACATTTCAGATCCTTGCTCTGATCTAGTCTTTTCTGACAGAGAAATGAGAATGCCAGACTAGATTTGGGGAGCAAATGATTTTAGTCCTCAAAATTAATTTCTTTAGAAATATGCCTCTACTCTTTCTTCCAGTATTTTGAAAAGGATTAAAACTGTAAGACCATACCACTAGCTCTTATGCAAATTTGACTGATTATGATCAAGGTTATAAATTCAACATTCAAAATGTCAGTGTGTGCATTTGAGTTCATTTTTACTCATAGATATTTCTAAGAAAGATGCTGGAGGAATGCGCGCATGTGTGTGTGTGTGTGTGTGTGTGTGCATGCTTTAGGGAAAAACCCCATGGACAGTTTGAACCTGAGCTTAAAGGAGAAGAAAATCAAAGCCTATCTTCATGCAAATACTTAATTAGGTAAATTTGGGCAAATAATTTTATTTTTCTATTATAATTGATTTTTATCATATGCTAATAATTGAATTTGGTCATTAAGTGTTTCTGATGTGCAGGGTAATGCAGTGTAGTTCCTTGCACACTGTATATATTTTGTAAGTATTGAGGGATAATGAATAAATGAGGAAGTTAACTTGTAAATACGAACTATGTGTTGTACAATATAGAATTACCTGGATACATTTTTTGAAGGAAGAGTCTGTGAGTACATCAGTTAAAGAAATTGGAATAAGAAAAAATAAAAAAGGTGAAAACTTAGAATAAAAAATATTTAAAGGGAAAATGAGTCATGGTTACAAATTCAGAAATTCTTCCTCCATTACTATTGGCCTAATGACACTTAAAAACCATTGGTGGTAGTTGTTGGAGTTGATAATTTACAAATGGAAGTATCTTTAGGAACTTCACATAAATTTAAGCCTCAGATATGTACTTGTCCTCCAAAGCCATTCTCCCAAAGATCAAAAGCTTCATATATATTGAAAATCAATAGAGGAGAGAAATTAAAAATCCTAAGATTTCTTTCATGTCTAATTCAACTTGTGAAAAATTTAAGCAACAGAAAGTAAGCAAATTTCAAAAAATACCTATTTTTCACACATTTAGTTAGGGCCTTGTGCTTAAAGCTTTTAGGAATTAAGAAATTCAGGCCTTGAGCTCAAGGAATTAACTCTCTAATGAAAAAAGAAAGTGAGTAAAAAATGTTATTATCACAAGACAGACTACAAATTGGAGAGTTTTCTTTTTAAGTGTTGTATCAGTCAGGGTTCAACCGGAAAGCAGATCAGTAGGAGATATTAAGAAACTTATTTCAAAGAATTGGCTTTCACAATTCTGGGCATTGATAAAGTAAATCCAAAAGCCATAGTGCAAACCATCAGGAAGGGCAGGCTGAAATTCCAGGCACAGTCTGAAGTTGTTATTCATGCGTAGAATTTCTTTCTCCTCAGAACTCAGAACTTCATTCTGATCTTAAGATCTTTCACCTGATTGATTTAGGCCTACAGAGAGTAGCCAGGAAAATGTCTCTACTTATTGTCAATTAATTATGGACTTCAGGCAAATCTACAAAACAATCTCAGCAGGTCACCTATTAGTGTTTGGTTCAATGACTTGGGACTATAGCCTACTAATTCAATAAATAAAACTTACCATTCATAGCTCACTCCTTGTCAATTTGACATCCATACACATTTTGAAACATACTTAACCTCCAAGTCATATTTTCATCCAATGTGATACAACTATCCTCCGTACCACCAAAAATACACTAACTCCTCCCTCTAGAAGAGAAAAAACCATAAATATTTATTTAATATATATGCAAACATATTCATAAAAGAATAAGAAAGAACTACTCTCAACTATTATTGTCTTCATTTGTACAAATGTGTGGTCATATTTGATATTTATTATATAATTACATCCTTTCACTGTCCATTCATGGATTTGACAATCAAGATACCTATAAAAACTAGCAGATGCAAATAAATGAAGTTTCTTTTTTTTAAAGATTTATTTATTTATTTATACAAGCACTGGGGTACAGTCAGAAGCGCGGGAGGGTGAGAGAATTCACCAGAGCCAGAGCGGGGAACAGAACAGGCAGACTGACGAAGTACACTGGTGAGGGGAGCAGCGAGTGGCAGGAGATGTCTGTCACGCCATGTGTGACCCTCACCTGGTGGCCGGGGATCGAACCAGTGCTCCAGAGGCTGCAGGCAGCTTTGCAACCCAGCGCTCAACTGCTGCGCCACCGGGGAGGCCCAATAAATGAAGTTTGTGAGGTTAAGAGGGAATGGGAAGGGAGAAAGGGGTGGTAGTGGGAAAAAAGATTCTGGATAAAAAGTAAATAATTTTTAAGAAAATAAATTTATAGTTAACTGATCATAACCTCACACTGCTCTTATCATTCTCCTTGGTTCTACTATTATCTGGTGAACTACTACAGATTCAATTTTCCATTCCTATATTATATAATTTAATCCTTTGCAACAATTTTTAAGGTTATCTACTATTATACCCAAGTGGTGAATGAGGAAACTGTGGTGTACATAGGTGTACATAGCTGGTAAATTGCAGAACCAATATTCAAATTAATATCTCCCTGTTTCAAAATCCTGTTCTTCTTACTTTACATTATGCTGTTAAATTTGGAAATGCACAATATACTTAACATCATTTAACCAATAGATGGCTTTTATATCTTTGTAACATATTGACACAAATAGGAAAACTTATAATGAAATAAACTCATCTCTACAGCTAAATTATGTGAGATAGAAACAAAAGTTACTAGTTCTACCCTATAAAAAAACTTTCAAATGTTTTGTAAAATGCTGGAGTAGTTGGGCGATACAGTCCCTTGTTTGATTTGCTTTGGCCTAGAATGATGTCACATAATAAATGCATCTTGATAAAGTAAATTTATTTCTCTTAAACAATCATATATCAACATAGTACATTCAAATAAGTGGCATAAAGCCCATTGGAAATTCTGAAAATAGTCTTGTCTAGCACATGATAGTGATCTAGGAGGCAAATAGCAAACGACAGTGTATTTCTATTTAATTTTCAGTAGAAAAGTAATCGAAAAAATTAAACTAGACAGCTCATCATAGGAATATAATTTTAAATGAGGGTAAGTAAAGTGCAATGAAATAATCTGGAAAACAACTATCAACTTTTAAAGCAACTAATAATAAATAAATGTTATCTGAATTGAACTGACAGCATTTAATGAGCCATATGTAATTTATTTGTGTCCTGATGAAGCCATAATTTTCACCAAAGTCCTTATCCAAAAATTTTTTTTCTTTATAATGAAGATAAAGTGGAACACATACCAAAAACCATTTGAAATATGTTATAATTTAATCCAAAAAGATAGTGAAGGTCCATGTCATTTTGGGGGAGCTCGTATTTTATTGCATAACATGATTTGCAACAAAAAAGTTGGCTGAAGTATAGCAGTTTATTCTATAAGCAGCCAATATATTTGCTGAAATGTTAGTCCTTTTGGTCCTAATCATATTGCAATCTTTTGGGACTATTTCAATAACAATAATTTCAACAATTAATAACATCCAACTGAGTAACAAACTTATGACAGAGTTGCAGTTATGTCCCATAGAAACTTTATGGGGTATTTGTTCTACGTTTTGATGTTTTTCGTGTAAGTGACTTCGCTCTCCTGATATACTGCCTAAACAATTCGTGGGTGGTATTTGAAAACTTTGGTCAAAGGGGATAATATCTAAGTTTCTGATATAATTCTTGTCTAATGCAAAGAAAAGAAAAATTATAAAAGATGAGAGGACAGTTCAATTGCTACAACACACACTTCAACAGAATGGAAGCATTTGTGACTCTCTGAGCTATTAACAGATGAACTAAACACCCACTATCATTTATTGCCTCTCCAAAGGAATTTGTGGTAGTTTGTTTTCATAAATTAGATTTTGGTATTTTTCTGTTAAATTTTTCAACACCAAATAATCTATTGCCTGGAGTGTACAATCTTAAGGTAAATGGTATTTTTCTTGCCCCCCCCCTTTTTTGGGGAAGAATGGTAGTGTGTTAATAAAATGTATGCCATTGATTAACTAAACAAGCATTTGTATGAGATGCTTTTTCAGACACTTAAACTTCAAAGATAAGTCAGACATAAACTATGGCATCAAGGAGCTTTCCATGCTGTAGAAAAGATAGATGTGCATATAAATAAATGCAGCATGGAGTGGCCAGTGCTGGAATTGAGGCTCACTTGAGATATGTTATTGAACAAGAGACTGACAGATTCTGGAGGGGAATGAAAATGAGTTCTCTGTGGAGGTCTTCCCTGAGCTAGGGTTTAAAGGATGTAGGTATTTCCCCAGATAGGGAAAAGGCAATCTCAGGCAGAGGAAAGTTACCGAAGGAAACAAACTAGCATCTTTTCATCCTTCTTGCAAAAGGTCCAATCTACCTGGAGCTGTATTTCCTAGGTAGTTAAAAAAAAAAAAATAGAAGAGGGAACAATTGAGGGTGTGAATGGCGTTGTGACCAAGTGGCATTATGTGACAAGCCCTAGAAGCCAATTCCAGGAGCATTCAGAGGACATTATCTAAAAGACATAGGACTTCTAAAACAGACAATAGTGGAGCGATTCATGAAAGTCTCCGTTAAATTCTTGGTTTTCAGTTATGGGACGCTAGGATTTAGTTTTGACCTAGTTAGCCAGGAAGACATTGGTTTGGGATGGGAGTAAATAATGGGGCATGTGAATATGAAATGCTAGCACTCTTGCTCACCACGATTACCTCCATCGTCTTCATCACCATGGGCTCGAAGCTTCCGCACGCCACGCCACACCATCATCACACTGCATTCACACCATCTGGAATGGATGAAAATAGAAATGCATCAAGTTCTCCTCAAGAGCTTACAGGGGACCATACCACAGAATTCATTCATTGAGTGGCTGTGGAAGCGGTCGTAGGAGAGAACACTGAACAACCTCGAAAGAGACGATATCCAACGTGATTGCCGCCATCAAGAATTGTCTCAGAACTATATCTTTCTCTTTTTTCTCTGTTATTCTTTTTCACTCCTTCCTTTGTTTTAACTAAAAATTCTTTAGAAACTATTTGCATTTGTTTTCTTTGTCTTTATTCTCTTTACTGGGAATAAACAAAGAAGTGGGATTAAATTAACATTACAATAATTATCAATTTGATCATTCTAATTGAGTCAATCAATTTATCAAAGACCATCAGATTAACAGAAGATTATAGAGAAGCCATTAGTAGCCCTTTAGTACAATTTCCTCATTTTACAAATTAGGACCATCTGGAATTTCTTGTTGAATTTAGATAGTATTCATTTTTACTCTACTCAGCCTTTACTTTTCTGTAACTCTGAATCTGAATTGTTATTTATAAGCCTGCCCTTCTCCATTAGCTGCCTGGAAACCTTGCCAGTGTCTTCAACACTGGCCATAGTTAATGCATTGCGTGCATCCCACAACACCACACTTAGTGTCTGTTTAAGACACTGAGCAAACGCACAAAAAAATGATACTGTATGTGAGAAATTCACTTTGTAAGGGTCTTCAAAAATAAGGAGAAAGCCCACAGGAAGGTAAGTAATTACTATGGGGTGAGGTATATCAACTAAGACTTGCTGGAAGAGGTGATATTGAAGCTGGTTAGTGGACAGGGAAGGAGTAACTATGATGGAAAAGAACAGCATATACAAATGCATGAAGGCTATGAGAAAACATGTTATATTTGGCAAAACATAAATATTTCAGTAATGTTGCAGCATAAATTTTGTGGGAAGGAGAATGGTAAAGGATGAATGTATCTGCCGGGTTACTTTGCCACTATAACAGAGACTCACATTAACCAAACAGGTGTTCCCTTTTTCACATAAGTGTGGAAGTTCTGTTTAAGTAGGGCAAGTGGCTGCAATCCTAATGTGATTTCCTCACAGTCACAGGATGGATGCTATAACTTCAGGCATTTTGCCTTTGTTTAGGTTAAGAAAAATGGGGGCAGTGGGAAGTGTTAGTATATCTGATTCCTTTCCCTAAGAACAAAAATCCTTCCAGAAGTCTCTTCACTGATTCTGCTTGCAACTCTCTCTTTGATAAACACTGTGTCAGTGTTTGGCAAACCAACCCAAAAGGGAGGTTGGCAAAGTGATAGTTTGGCTTTTCAGGTTCTGCTACAGTGGGAAGGAGAAGAGTAGTTGGGGATGAACACTAGATCAACCAGTACCTGTCTGCTACCGTGAGCTTTGGGAAAAAAAACGGATTCTATATCATGAAGGTTTGGGTTATCTTCTAGTGAAAGGCTAAGGAGCTTTAATTTTGCCATGTATTGAATAGAATTCCAGTGAACAATATTGAGAGGTGTGATCAAAGTTGAATATTAAAATAAAAAATAACTTGATGTCTTGACAGCAAAGGAACATTGGCTTTCCTTATAAATGTGAAAGTAGCTCAAAAGGGGGTGAAAGCAGCTCTCCTGCCTGCCTGTGACTGTGCAGGAACTTATTTTCACAGTCCTTTTCCCTTTGCAAGAAGCAGTGGCAGCTCTCCTTCCAAAGCTGCCTGAGTGTGTCTATGCAGATGTCTTTCTTCTTTCTTTTTCTTTTTCCTTTTCTTTCTCCTTTTCTGTCATTTTAAAATATAAAAACAAAAGAAACAAAAGGGGGTTATTTTAACAAATCATTGTTCAAACATTTATGACTGGACATAACATAGTATTAGTTATACCATAGATGAGTGTGATGGAGATAATCATACACACATGTTCTCACAATACACACATAACGCACAAACACCATGCTAAACAAGTTAATTCTGCTCAGCCTGATAGCTGCATCCACCATGCTCTTCCAGTATTTCTAAATAGTTAATTTGATAAATTTCCAAGTGGATAAACAACACATTTTCCTGCAGATGACTCTATTTTTACTCAGCTCCTTTGGAAGAAATCTTAGATTATTACAATGATTTGCAAATTAACTCTTAAAACTTAATACTCAAAATGTTCTTTTTCCCCTGGTTTGAGAGAGTAGAGGTCAGTCATTGTTGTTCCATTATTGTGTTTAAGAATATCATAGCAATCACATAGAAGCAGCTTGAAGCTTCCCACTTTTTCAGAAATTTCCATTTCTCAAACTTAATCTATAAGGTGAAAAATACACATCCACTTTCTAAAATACGGAAAAGCAGATAAGTTTAAGTAGCAAAGCTATTAATACTGTGTAAGAAAAGAAACAGAAAGCAGGGTGATTAAATAGAATTGCTTCAATTTCAAATAAGAAAGAATGAGTGTCTGTAGAGAGTCAGGAGAATGCCAAAAAGGGAAAACTGGTGAAGGGTAGCTGGCCAAGAAGTTGGTGTTGTTCCTGCAGGCATCCCCAGGGGCGCCCTGGAGTGCAAGGGGCGTGATGTCTCCACAGGCAGTTCTGCACAAAGGGTACCAGCAGGATGAGAAGCACACTGCCAAACTGCACAACGGGTCACGAAGGAACTGGACTGAGTTTTGGAAACAAAGAGAAATGCGCAGCTGCTCCCAAGATTTTCAAGTCGAGGATGAGGAGTTACTGTGTAAATGAACTGGTATTTCCTGGACAGGTCCACACTGAGTTTGTCTTCTCCAAATCCCAAGTGTTTTACTATTTTTGCTTGAACTCTCAAGTCTACATAACTGACTATTTTCACCTCCTATATCGAGCTGCTGATGAGACAAAAATCTTGATATTACAGAATTTTCCACCGCATTTCCTAGCCTTGTATTATGTCTTCTCTTATAAGATTTTGAATTATCATCTAGTAATAGTGAGAGGAAAGGAGATCTATTTTTATCGATAGCACATATTTCTCTATATCTCTTTTATATTTTATTCTCAAAGCATGTCATAGTTATTTGCATCTAAGTAAGGATGAAATGGGGATACAAAGAGGTTAAATAACATAATCAAAGCAAGTGTTAAGTCTGTACAAGAATAGATGTCCTGTTTAGGAGTCAACCTCAGTGCTAATGAGGCATGACTGAGAACTGTCACTGCTTGCCATTTCTGTGATCATGTTGTTGTTAATTGCAAGATTCTATCATTTTTTAAAAATATATCTGTATCCTACTAAAAATATACACAGCATTCTACTGTGTATTCAAATAAAATCTTCTTAATCCATTGATCTGTCCTTGGGCATTTAAATTGCTTCTATAATTTGTCTACTGTAAATAGTGCCGCAGTGAACATATACCCCTTAGATTTAGTGTTTTTGCATTCTTAAGGTTCGTGCAAAGGGGTGGAATTGATGGATCAAATGGAAGATCTATTTTTAAGATTTTGAAGAAATATGACACTGTTTTCCATAGGGAATGGGCTGCCCTACATTCCTACCAATAATGTATGAGGTTTACCATCAGTCATGTGTATCCACTTGTAGTATCTTAGAGGAGAATTTTGTGTTATCAGATATGGCACAGGTGTATTTTCCAACAAAAGCTGGCTCGTATTCTTGGGGCTAGAGAATATTTTGATTTTTTTCCATCTTTCCCTTTCATTTCTGACAACTTAAGCTGCCAGCATATTCAGGGCTTGACCACTGAACAGAGTATAAGAGAGAACAACTTTCTGGCTTATGTTTACAAAATTGTGAAGCATCACAAAATTTGCAGGGCTTGCAGAGAAGGGAGTGTGGATGAAGGCAAGGCTTGCAATTGGTGAAATAATGGCTTGCGGCATATAGGGGAAGAGGTTCCAGCATGTGGTTATGAGTCTCTGCAAAGATCCCTTGCCTCAAGAACAGTACAGCAGGGCCTCCCTGGTGGTGGAACGGGTTGAACGCTGCACTGTGAAGCTGTCCACAACCTCTGCAGCGCCAGTTTGATTCCCAGCCGGCCAGGGAGATTCCCACATGGTGCGGCAGACCTCTTCTGTCTCATCCACTGCTTCCCTCAGCAGTGTCTTTGGTCCTTTTGCCTGTTCTGCTCCCCGCTCTGTCTCTGGTGAATTCTCTCATCCTCCTGCACCCTAGTGCTTGTATAAATAAATAAATCTTAAAAAAAGAAATTAAAAAAAGAAAAGTACAGCAGCAGTACCCAGCCATGCACATGAGAACAGGACATAGAGGAATGCCTACAGCTCATATTTTTCTTATCTATAGTCAGAGGAAAATGAAAATAATCAAAGCCTCTCTAAGGAATCCTTTTTTTTTTAATTAAGTTAGGTGAGAGATTAATAAGCTTACAGGCACAGAGGTAAGAACAAGGAAGTCTTACTAAAGATGGCAGAATACTTTCAAACTGAACAGGGAGGAGACAGAATGAAGGATGCTGAGAAGAGATTAGGATGAAAAGGAGGAGAAGTTACTCATTAGGTTGAAAAGACTGGAAATTACCTGTGTGGTTGAACAAGGGTCAAGGAAGTGAAAACAACTCCTATTTAAGGAGTACACCTGTTGCACTTGGATGAAGTCAAGCGAGGAGGAGATAAGACAGGTGTGAAGTGAGGAAGGTCCAAGTCAAGGCAAGCAGAGTAGGGTTTTACAGACAGAATTAACATCCTGCACTGATGATCACTGGGGTGTTGTCAAAAGAGAATAAATTATTTTAAAATGACTCAGTAACCCGGTGTTTAGGGTAATCTTGGTGCCATGAAAGGTAAGAGAATATTTGTACAAGAATAAGAGGGAGTTGAAGGACAACTATACAGGAGAAAGAAGATGGCATATTTCTACAACTATCCTAGACACACAAAAAAGATAGGGCACAATTTTTTTTTGTTTATTAATTTTCCATCAGAAACTTTATACCTATTTGCATTTCTTTTTTTTTTAAAGATTTATTTATTTATTTATACAAGCACTGTGTACAGTCAGAAGCGCGGGAGGGTGAGAGAATTCACCAGAGCCAGAGCGGGGAGCATAGCAGGCAGAAGGACCGAGGTACACTGCTGAGGGGAGCAGCGGGCGGCAGGAGAGGTCTGCGCACCATGCGGGACCCTCCTCTGGTGGCCGGGGAGCAGCTGGGGATCGAACCTGCGCTGCAGAGGCTGTGGGCAGCTTTGCAACCCAGCGCTCAACCGCTGCGCCACCGGGGAGGCCCCCTATTTGCATTTCTATTGGTCACATACAAGAATGTAAGTTTCACCATCATTTACTTTGATATTTTCATTTTTAAATGCAAAATGCATTACATTAAAATAAAAATTATATTTGTTTATTTGCAAATTAATTATGTTTTCATAGGTTATTTTTCAATTGTATTTCTTTTGCTGTGAAGTGTTCCTCCAGTGACCTTGATCCATTTTAATATCTACATATTTTTCTTTTCTTTCTACACTTATAAGAAAAATTTAATTTTTAAGAATATTGACCTTTTTCATATAGCTTGCAAAAAACTTGCCCCTTTTCCCTTATTTTTCTCCACCACAATCCCTTATATCCTCTTGGCCCTTTTCCTCTCTACTTTCCCTCTTAATTTCAGAAATCTTACTTCTTTTATTAATACTACCTAATATTTATAAAATTTTTCCTTTGTTAAATTACCCACTATGTGAATGTATTTATCTTTATCATTTGACCTATTTTACTGCAGGTAATTGCCTTGAAGTTCTTCCATTTTGCTGTAAATGGCAGCATTTTATTCTTCCTGTGAATGAATAGTGTTCCCTCATGTGGATGTACCACTTCTTGAACCAATCTTCTATCTGTGGGTACTTCAGTTGTTTCCATGTTCTAGCTATCATAAGCAATGTGTAATATTTTTATAATCAGAATATTCAGAGTCTTAATAATCATCTAAACCTTATCTTATTGATGAGGAAATTGAAACCTAGGAAAAGTATGACTTCTTTACCCAAGACTCTTCCTGGCCATTGGCAAATGGATACACAATCTGGTGTCTTGACTCTGTCCTATAGGCCCTTGCATGCTGTCCCACCATAGATGTTGGGACCTCCCCAATGCACCATGCTGCCCTTCCTTTCTCTCTTTATTCCAATGATTCTTTCTCTTGCCATGCCTTTTGCATTATGGTTTCTCTAGGTCATCAAAGAAAGACTAGCTCTAAGAACCTACAATATTTAGACATCTTCTAAACTTACTCCTTTCACTAGTCTTCTATTTCAAAAGTGTTATTTGAGCATCTACTTTGTGCCAGGCAATACTTTGGCACAACAGAGGGTAAGATTGTCCTCATCTTAATGTAGCTTACATTCTAGTGAGAAGAGGCAGAAAAGAAGCAATGAACAAAATATGTTAGCTGTTGATGTTATGACAAACAGAAGAAGGCAAATGTATAAAACAAGTAACTAAATGAATGATCAAAGAAAGTCATTCTAATACAGTGGAATATGAGAGAAACCTAAATGAAGGAAGAGAGATTTGTGTAGATAAAAAACCCCAGGAATTTGTTTTGTTTTGTTTCTTCTTTTGCTTTTGTTTCTTTATCTTCCAGATAGGCATGAAGTCATGATATTTGTTTCTCAAGGCTTGACTTATTTCACTTAACGTAATTCCCTCAAGATCCATACAGTGTTCACCACTACCTTTGCATTTCATTGAAATGCAAATCAAATCCACTATGAGATATCACCTCATACCCATTAGAATGGCTGTTATTAAAAGATAAGAAATAAGTTCTGGCAAGGATGTGAAAACAAGGAAACCCTTGTACTTGGCTGGGGGAAATACAGTTAACGTGGAAAACAGCATTGAATTTTTCTCAAAAAATTAAGAATAAAAATACCATATGATCAGCTATTCCACTTGACGGTATTTATCCAAAGAATATGAAAACACTAATTTGGAAAGATGTATGTTCTCTCATTTTTTTTACATTATGTGCAATAACCATGATATGGAAAAAATCCAAGCATCCATCAACAGATGAACGGATAAACAAGACAGGGTATATATCTACGATGGAATACTACTCAGTTATGTTAAAAAAAAAGATCTATTCACATTCTAAATTCTCTCTGAGGTCCCTTCTGCTCTTCATACACACGAAGATCAAGAAGACACCATGCTCCAAATTAGCACTTCTCATGTGTGGTCTGGTCACAGGTCTAGCAACAATGGCGTCACCTGGGAACTTACCAGAAATGCAGATCATCAGGTCTAACCCCAACCACACTATATCAAGATTTCTGGGGATGCAGTCCTGCAATCCTGCAATCTGTGGGGGCTTTTTGTTTGTTTTGGGGGGTTTTATTTCTACTTATTTAGTTTTAAATTATGGGTAATTAGGTAATTTTGGTTTATAATACTATATGTTTTAAGTTGTGAAATATCCTCTGGGACAGTAGAGGTTCACAACTCTACAAATGCTTGTATCACACCACTCCCAACACTTAAGCTCCAGTAAGTCCCCTCCATCCTTCGTTTCCAGCCTCCAGCCCTCCATTCTGGTAGTCTGAGTTCTGCATTCAGATTTCAAGAGTTTGTTTTGGTTTGCCTTTGACTGTTCCTGTGCCCTCCTTTTTTTATTCACACATGACTGAAATAATCCAGTACTGATCTCTTATTTACTTATCATTATTTCCTCCAGTTCCATTCCTGGATTCTGACACCAGAATGGTGATTGTTAGAGAGCAGAGAGAGGAGGCATAGGTAAAATAGGGAAAGGGAGTCAGTGGTTTGGTGGTGGATGGAAATATAGGCGTTTGGTGGTCATTGTAATGTAGTACATGCAGATGTAGAAATGTAAATTTGTACACTTGTGACTTTAAAAAAATGAGGAAGTTCCATAGGTCTAAACAGGAAATGAAAGATTTCGAATAATCTTTCATTGTCATTTTTTACTTTGTTCTCCTATCACTGTCTATCATTTCTGGAGAACAAATCTCAGAGTAGACTCTAGAACCAAGGTAGAATTTCATTCTATTAGAAAATACTGAACACTTTTTGGTTATAAGAGAATTTCTCTTGTTGTCAGTGTACTTTCTAGCACTTATGAATGTGCAGGCTGAAGTAGAAAATGCTGTAGTGATAAAGAACCAAGTCATTGCTTTAGCAACAGCCACCTTATATAGTTCCCTGATTCCAATTTTCTTCCAAGGCTGTGGTTTTAAATTCTCACACCACCTGCTCTTCTCTCCTTGCTCCTGCTTGCCAACTGAGGCCTAAAGGGCCATTTGGGGCTGTCCAAATTCATTCATCAGGAGTCCCCATAGTAAATATGCCACTGATCCCAGCCCATTAGAAGAACTTCTGCCAAAGGGTCATCAGCATTGCAGTTCCTCAGACTCCTTATTTAGTTTCCGTTCCCCCCACATCTTTATGTGTTGTTTATAGTCAAGTATACAGTTCTCACATAGTAAATGTTGACTAATAACTTCACCAATGTCTTCAGAAACACAAATGGGGATGCTTTGTGATTTCAACAAAGGGAATGAGAATCAGACAAGATAGGCTATTTCATAGACAACAGCAAGTATTAACGATATAGATCAAATCTCAAGGTAACTTACTTGACAAATTTCTTGGAGAACAAAAATTCTAGAAATAAACATACTCATTGCATTTATCAAATAAAAAGACAAAAATCACAGTACCTATAATATGATCATCCATAAATAGACTGCACTGTGGTTTTGGTGACTACCCTTTCCAATAGGGGCACACACACTCACGCATGGGTGCATGCACACACACAGGCACATGTGCACATGCTTTTGCATGACCTATTTTGGTTTTGTTTTTATTTTTACTTATTTTATAAAAACAATTTTCAACATTTTAAATAATACAACCCCATATTAAATTGCTGTTTAAGTGTTCTTTCATCTGGATGCATCTTAGTTTATTTTTCACTTAATCACTAATGCTAGACTTTTTTCTCCCTGATTTCTTATTTTTATAATAATGCCAAACTTAACCATGTTGTAGTTAAATAAGTTAGTCCATCTTTGGTGACAATTTAGAATACATTTCTAGCACTATTATCTTAAAGCTACTGAGGCATATTACCAAATAGCCTTTCAAATATGTTGTACAATTTGTTTCCTACAGCAATGAGTTGGCCCATTTTGCTAATACTTTCATATTTTTCAAACACTTTTGTTTAAATTTCCATATAAGCCAAGTGACACTAAGTTATTTTCACCAAATTTATTGGTCATACATAATTTTTCTATAGGGGAGTTCTTTTTACTAGTCTTCATCCATTTTTTTAGATTTATCCTTATTTTGAAAGCATACTTTTTCTTATATTATTATTTGTTTGCTTTATGCATTGCTGTATTTTCCTGGTTTCCTCTTTGCATTTCAATTCCATTTTTTGGATTGGTTTTAAGCTTTAGATGCTTCAAATGTTTAGTTCTATACCTGTTTGGGTCTATCAGTGTTTCACTGTATTATTTCTGTTTGTGACATTATGACAAAGTAGTGTTCAATAACATGGTTTCCCTCAACGTAAAAATGAAAAAAATACTTTCGGTTAGTCTAAATAAATTTCTGTTAAGCTTTGCTTTTCACTGCTCAGAACTTGCACCAGGGTTTGTAACAGAGTTGCTCCTCAGCTGTGGATTTTTCTCTAGGTGACCTAGGCCTTCCAATGAAGACACATGGAAGGCAGTACACCATTGGGTAAAGATACATATATTAGTTCCAATCACGAAGGAACTTTAAGAAAAATTGGTGATTTATCAGAGATGGCCTAGAATAGAGGTTAACAGCTTCAATTTAAAGCAGACAGACCAGGGCCTCCCCTGGTGGCACAGGTGGTTGAGCACAGTGCTGTGAAGCTATCTGCAGCCTCTGCAGCAATGGTTCGGTCCCGGCTGGCCGGCGGCAAGGGTCCCGCATAGCGCGGGAGACCTCTCCTGTTTCGCCTGCTGCTCCCCTCAGCAGTGTATTTTGTCAGTCTGCCTGTGCTGTTCCCTGCTCTGTCTCTGGTGAATCCTCCCACTCTCCCGCGCATCTGGCCTGTACCCCAGTTCTTGTATAAACAAATAAATAAAAAATGATCTTAAAAAAAAATAAAGCAGACAGACCAAGTTCAAAAGCTGAGTCACTGCATAGTAGCTTACACCAAGTGAGTGAATCATACGAGATGATAATCTTATCTCAGAGGATTGTTGTATTAAATATGATAATTCACAGAAAGCACCTTGCATGTTTGGTATGTAGTAAATGTAAAATAATTTTTTTTCAGAATGTACTTCTAAATTGCAAGTATCATTTGTAGACATATTCATTAACTCGCCATGTTATTACAGAGGATGTTGAACAACGTGATGGTCTTTCTTGCCATTTGACTCCAAACTTTTTGAAGGTAGAGACATTGTGTATTATTGATATATGTGTTCCCAAAACCTCTCATAGGTACTGATATAGACAAATTGTCCTCAAACAAATTCATTATTTAAAGCTACAAGTTGAATTATCTAAAACTTTTGAAGCAACTCAGTCTATTGTTTTGGTGAAGGGTTGGGGATTATGAAGTCCTGGATAAAAAGCAATGGAGTTGAGAGCATACTACTCAATCAGTGTTGCAGGTCACATAACAGAGTGAATTGGAACATCATGTGGTTTGTAAACATTGGGAATAAATTGATTATAACTTGGAGTAATTGCTCCTTTAGTAAAAAATTGTGCAGCATAAAGGATACAATAATTTAATTCTTAGAAACACTAGACTCTAGTTCATTCACATTGGGTCTACGCTATTTACCTACCCACCTATTTGTCTACCATCCAGTATTCAAAAATATATCTCACAATTCACTATTGCTTTGTATTAGTGCCTTTATATTATGAAGAGACTATCTCTTGTTCCACTAAGTGTCCAGATTCATAGATGATATTGCTCAAAAAGATACATAGGTAAATAAAGGAAATGAAGAAAATGATCTTAGATGAGAGCAAGTAATAAGTACAGACTAGAAATGAAGTGATATAAGAATAGGAGTCCAAAAAGGCCTACCAGCTGGACAACAAAATAGAAAGTTAAGGTGAAAGATGAGTCAGGGCCTCCCCTGGTGGTGCAGTGGTTGAGCACTGGGCTGTGAAGCTGCCCGCAGCCTCTGCAGCACCAGTTCGATCCCTGGCTGCTGGCGAGCGTCCCACATGGTGCAACAGACCCCTCCTGCCTCGCCTGCTGCTCCCCTCAGCAGTGTATTTCGTGGGTCTGCCTGTTCTGTTCCCTGCTCTGGCTCTGGTGAATTCTCTCACCCTTCGGCACTTCTGACTGTACCCAGTGCTCGTATAAATAAGTAAATAAACAAACAAACAAACAAACAAACAAATAAATAAATAAATCATTAAAAAAAAAAGATGAGTCAGTTCAAGACTCTATGTTCAAGGGCAGACTGTAGTCAAGGCACTAGACTGAGACTTAATAGAACAAAAGGATGACCAAATAGACCCTGGTACTTAGGCAACTTACAAATCATTTGAAAAGAAAAGATTGTATAAATTTCAAATTATTCTATCATGCTTTGGTTGATTGATTCTTATAGGACTTTTCTAATTTAAACAGGGCAGGTAGAAACAGGCAAATAAAGCAGAAAAGTACAAATGTAAACTGAGTCTCAGAGGGCAGTTTACTAAATCTTGTCACTTAATATGAAGTTCAAAACTAGAACCTTATCTTTTAGATGAATATTTATTCAAGTACACTGCTGACTTCCTATTTGACTTCCTAGTTATAAACAAGTAAGTGAGGATGGCATTTGAATTTTTAAAATTCTTCTGTCACAGGCTTTTTAATAAACAAGATAATGGTTAAATGGGAGCAAAGAGGGCTGCTTTTTCTGTATCTTTTAACAGTTCATTCATGTTTCAGGATGAAAACTGTGTATCAGCCTTTCTAAATCACCATGAACAGAGGCTTCAGCCAATATTTCTTCTCAACAACTTTTGTAATTGCAGAGGGAGCTTTGAGAGATAATAAAGTTCTGTGGGACAGTCAGCATCAGCAGAAGATAGTGCTGGGTTTGTCTTACATGGGCTGTTTTCTAAAACTTGGTAAAGATCTAGGACAACAAGTCCTTGAATGCTAATGCTTGAAAAACTGTGAGACACAGGACACACCTGCTGGATGCAGAAGTTTATGGCAGGATGGAGCTGGGACCCAAGTAAAAGAGAAATAGACTAAAATAGAAAAAAGGATAATCCAACAGAGAGAAGTCTGGAGCCCACATCAAAAATTTCTTAAAGACTGTGAAGGACCGTGGGAGGAGAGTAAAGGGATGTTTTACCACCCTCTGATCTTCAAGTATATTCATCATGTACTGCAAGTGAGACCACATTCTCTATAGTATGGAGCAAGAAGCCTGCCCAGCTTTCCTTTAATAGCAGCCATAATATCACGGTTAGTCTACATATTTACTGAAGTTATTTATTTAAACATTGGACTTTGAGGTAACTTTTAAGACTTATCTTTTTCAAGCACTGATAATGTAAATTAGAAGCCTCTGTGCAGTCACAGGGCTAGTTCCCTACAGCTGTGTTTTGGGCTATGTCCCTGTTTCTCTGGTTACTCTTTATTAGACATTGTATAGATGTGTTTCCCACAGTGGGCCAGGGAATCTTCCAAATCTGCTTTTCTAGGGACTTTAGAATTGTGGTTCATTGATGATTGCTTTTTCTCAAGATATGAATAAAATCAAGATTTTGAAATTAGAGGGTTTTGAGCAATTACCTTCTGCTCAACAGAGTGCAGATAAAGAGAGGAGCAGAGAGAAAGACAGATGGACAGCTTACTTCCATATTAGCACATCAACACTAGTCTCAGAATGGGTAGAAGTAATTCCATATGTTATATATGATTAGACAGTTCATGAGATATGAAAAACAAAGATGTTGGAGAAGAGGTAGTAACTGGCTAATGAGAATCACAGCAGTAAAAACATCCTTTCAACATGAAACTATAAGCTATTCTGAGTGTACTGTTTCCCCATCTCAAGTCCCCTGAACATTCCCCTAATCTCATCTCCCATAAGTGACCCTTCAGGTATAATCTAGAAATTTCTATGTAATTACAATCATTATTCATTCACTCACAAAATACTTTCTAAATACCTATGATGTGGTTAAAAATGTGAACAAGTCAGAAAAAAGAAGTCCTTCTCAAATTATTTTCATCTTATTGAGAGGAGAGAGAAAATTAACCAAAAAATAAAAAAAATCATGAAATTGCATAGAGCAATGTGCAGGGAGTTAATATAGGATGGCATATGTTGATGGGATAGCTGCTTTACATTGGGTGTCCTGGGAAGTTTGCTGTGAAAAGCGTACTTTTCTGCCAAGCTCTGGGTCAATTGGTGGAGATGGGATGAGGGGAGAGGAAGGAATATTTTTGGTAGCAGGACTCTTGTGCGATGATTTTCAAACTCCTGAGAGTTCCAAGACACTTCGGGAGGTGAACAAAGTCAAAACTATTCTAATTATTCTAAGATATTATTTAACTCTTTTGCTATGTTAACAATGACACTGATGTTGCAAAAGCAAAGGTAAGCAAACTGAAGGAGCAGGCATCAAGTCAGTGGCAACAAACTGCATACTAGTATTAGGCATTTTTTTCAACATTAAGCACGTAATTTTTAAATGCTAATGTCACATAATGATCTCTGTGTTAAAGGAAAATGATTATATTTTTATATCTCCCCCCTAGAGTGTATATCTTTTTAATATTCTGCAATGAAATGGGAAATGCACAGACATCTATGCTACTGCATACCAAAAGGTGATAATTGTCTTGAGGCAAAGCCCTTCATTAATCCTGTAATTTAATAAATTATATTCTAATAGAAAAATGGCAGTTACTATGTAAAGGAGTAATAATAAAATTAGAAAATCACTACTTTACCATTACTGATAAACTAGTGGCTCTAGACTTTGATCATTATCAGCTACTAATTGACAACAAAGAAATATAACCAGGTAATATATACATTTTTTAAAAAAAGTTATATATAATTATAAATGAGATAGCATTCAAAACAGCAAAAAAATACAAAATGATAAGTGTTCAGAAAGAAGAAACAATCTAGGAGACAGTTTTGCAAGTAAGATAATGCAAAATGCAGGAAAACAGACAACAGAGGAATAAGTTAAATGGTACCAGATAGATGCAATCAGCAAAACTCAGGTTGTGGGAAATTCTATAGGACAAATAATTTAATTTCTTCAATAGTAAAATGCAAAAAAAAAATGCAAAAAAGAATAGAACTGAAAATTAAGAGTCAAGAAATATTAACTAATTGCAATGTGTGAATCCTTCTGAATGCTGATTTTTAAATTTATTTATGACATTTGTAAGACAGAGAATCTGATTATTGATTAGATAGTGGTGATATTAAAGAATTATTTTATTATTCAATGTAATCAATATTTATTACTGTTATATGATTAATATGTTATGCCAATATTATTATCATGGTTAAGTATTTGGATTTAAAATATACATATCATTTATTGATATATACTATAGTTTTTGTATAAAAAATAAGAGAAATAAATTATATTAACACTAGCATCAGGCTTAATGGTAAAATTCTCTACTAAATCAGAAGGAAGATAAAAATGCCCACTTATGCCATAATCATTTAATATTGTTTTGGAAGTGCTAAATAATTCACTTAGGCAAGATAGATTGAATAACATGTATAATAATCACAATAAAGAAAACAATATAGTTATGTTACAAAAAATATTTAAGGACCATGAACTGAAACAATTTTATTTTATTATTTTTTTTCATAGATCTATTTATTTGTATAAGCACTGGGGCACAGGTCAGAGGTGTGGAAGAGCGAAAGAATTCACCCAAAAGAGAGCAGGAAGCAGAATAGGCGGAAGGACCGAAACACACTGCTGAGGGGAGCAGTGGGCAAGACAGGAGAGGTCTGCTTCACCATATCGGAATCTCCCTTGCCTCCCGGGAATTGAACTGGCGCTGCAGAGGTTGTGCACAACTGCACAGTGCAGCGCTCTGGCTGCGCGCCACTGGGGAGGCCCCTGAAACAATTTTAAAAGTCAGTAAGGATACTGGTTGTACTACTAATGTAAAGAGACTAAATTCTTTTTCCCAAAAGCAAAAGAAAGTTATGATATGTATGCAGATATGACATCATTCAAAATAGAAACAAAAATGTAAAATACATAAGCACATAAGTAGTAAGAAGTATTTTTGAAGCCATTTTTGAAAGCTTTAAGAAACATACAGACAGCATAAAGAAGAAATTGATATAACAAGGATATCTACTCTATAAACTAATTTATATATTTCATTTATTCTTAAACAAAAGTCAATAGAATTTGGGATGAAGAGGTTTGAAGAAATGATGCCTCGTTTGTTTTGACAAATTAAAAGGTAAGCACAACTAAGAAAAATGTCAGTTTTTATGTTCCCCTTTGCCAGTTTCTTACTTTCTGAGAACGAAGGACAGCAGAAGATAATTCTGGATATCCATCCACAGTGGGCTTGCTAATGGGGGCTTTGGCTCTGGCCACCCTACTGGGCCCAGCTGAGCAGGAGGGGACAATATCAGCAGCTGTGAGCCCTCACACAACATCTCACTTAAAATGTCATGTGTGCTACTTGGTTTAAATTGTCACCCCTCCAGCAACCACAAACAATGCAGACACAGCAGATGTGTTTTCTATTTAGAATTAAACAGTTTATCTCAACCACTGTCATTGTTATAGGGAAAAAATAAATAAATATCCATCTTAATGTAAACTTCAAAAGGTACTTTCTGGCAAAGGAGATATTTTCAAATCCAAAGTCCTCTGAGAAAACTAGGGTTTGACCACAGATTTTTTTTTCCAAATCGGAATGCTGGCAGCTCTGAGAGTAGTAAAACGTAGCCTGGTCAAAAGATCTTTGGCCAGATATTACATATAATAACTCATGTCGTGATGCTTAATGGTCCAAAACATTAAGTAAACATCATAAATGTCTTTTGTTATTAAATGTTCCATTCAAACAGTTTGTTTAACTCTTGTGTAATAGATAGAAAATAAGAAAGCTGAAGTGGTCATAGGTTTTCACGACCATCTTCGATTCATCTTTCAGAGATATTTTAAAAAATTGATGTCATCCTCAAAGTCACAGAGAGAAAATTGCATTTCTATGCTCCTGTGTATGCGTTTTATCTGTAGAAGTTAGGCTACTTGTAAGTTTGACTTCGTTAGGTCAAGTTCAAATTACCACCCAAGCATTCAGATGACTAACTTTGTTCTCTCTGAAGTTGGGAAGTCAGCCTTCTTCTGTGATAACTAAAGTAGAAATATGGATGTTTTCTTAATTTGAGGTTACAAAGACAGGGAAAATGCTACTTTTCAAAGATCATTTTGCAAGAATAACAGTTACTGTTATTAGGAAAACCAAAATTGGTTTGTTGAAAGGAGAGGCCTATTTGGACAATGACTAATGATCGAACGTAGTCTACCCCATGCCACACATCCTGATATAAATTCATTTGTTTCCATAATCTGAGGGGTCAATTTAGCTACTAAAACATGACTCAAGTTATCCTGAATCTAATCTCTGTGTTTTTTTTTTTTTTCTTGCAGTGTTTTCTTTCTATCCTATCTGTAGCTAAAGCGTCAGTAAAAAGCCCTGAAATGACGTTATACTTGTATTTTTCCATGGAACTTCTTTTCTTCCAACTGAAGTAAAGACAGCTGCTTGGATACCCTACTTGTATTGTGTCATAAGCCCAAAATGATGAAAACATTATCAGGATTCTTTTTTGTTTCCATCAGGGAGGAGAAAATCTGATCAACATAAACCAAAGGACCATCCATTTGTATCTTATTATTTCCATTTAAATAAATCCTAAAATCACATTTAGTAATGTTGTATCCTGTTGTCAGTGATTCAGAAACTGTCATGCTTCACATGCAGAAAGCCCTACATCTTTTAGAAGGAAAGGTACCTGCATTGCTCTAAGTAATACAGTTTCTAAAGGAAGCCCCTGGAGGTTGCTGTTTTTATGGTGTATCTTGACTGATTTGTTGACTCATTCATTTACCTGGTGCTTTATCTGGCATTATTACATTAAGCATCTACTGTGCTATAAATTAGGAACTTCTGTCTTTTCCTTGATGAAATGGTCAATTAGTGTTCAGTTGGTCTGCCATTTCTATTCCTGTCAGAATGACAATAAGAAGTCAACAACTAAGACATAACTTTGAAGATGAATTAACAGAATTTGGAAATAAATAATAGGTAAAGGAAAGAGGTTTGTCAAAGGGGAGTGTAGCGTTTCTAACTCTAGGAACCATGAAAGAGCATTCCTATACCCTACTCTCACTTTCATAATAGCCAGGTTGAACTACAGTGTGCCAGTGTTTTTAGGGTTCTGCCAGAAACAGAACCAACAAGATATAAATTTTCACAAAAAGAAATTTACTACAAGTATTTGGAAATTATTAAAGCTGAGACCCCCAAAGACACTGTTGACAAGTCAGAGACCCAGGAAAGCGAGTGATTAATTTAATTTTGATTCCAAGGGACTAAGCACCAGGAGGTCCAATGAATGGTATAAGTTCTTGTTCAAGGATGCAGGATTAAAACCCAAAGAGATTCCTTGTTTCAGTATGAATATGAAGGCGAAAAAAAACTGATGTGCCAGTTCAATCATCAGGAAGATTGGCAGGAAGGTCAGCATTTTTATTCTAGATAGACTTTCAACTGATTAGATGAGGCTCGCTTACATTAAGGAGGGGAATCTGTTTTACTCAGTCTAAAGGCTCAAATGTAATCTCATTCAAAAACTCCCTCACAGATACACAGAGCATTTGACCAAATATCTGGGCAGCTTGTAGTCCATGCAGGTTGGCACATAAAATTAACTATCACAGTCCAGTTCAAACATTTTCAAGCATTTGTTCATGAGAATTCCTCTGTTTGGAATGTTTTCTCCACCCTCCTTACCTCTTCATGCCCACTCCTATCCATAAACACTACCATCCAGGAAAATGTCTCCTTGTCCTTTAATAGTTTTCCCAATTGTCAATTTTGAAATCTTCTCTTAAGCCTTGTATGCCACACAGAAATATAGGGCCTGTTCTAATACTCATAATGTCTTCCCTTGCTAATGACAGTATGTATCACATTATTTTAATTATTAGCTAATTATTTCTGCCATCTTATCTTGATATATGAGTCCCCCAAAGATACAGACCATGCTTTTTAAAACTATTTTATTGTATTAAAATACATGCAAACATAAAACTTACTATTTTAATGATACAAATGCAGTGATTCTATCCCAAAATAATTGAAAACAGGGATTCAAACAGACATTCATACACCAGTGTTTACAAAAGTGTTACTCACTACAGCCTAAGTGTGAAATCAATCCAAATGTCCATCAACTGATGAGTGGATCAATGCATTGTTGTATATTTGTTCAATGGAATGCTATTCAGACATGAAAAGAACTGAAGTCCTTATGTGCACTACAACATGGATGAAACTTGAAAACTTGAAATATTTTGCTAACTGAAATAAGCTGACCACGTTTGTTCTCATTCTTGTACATCTATCGCTTAGCATAGTGCCTAGCACCTGCCTGACATATGATTTCCAATGTAAGTTTGGAATCAGAATTCCTGAGTTCAAAGATTGACACCTTAACTTCTTACTTGTATGATCTTGACAGGTTATTTAACCTCCTATGCTTCATTTGAAAAGGTTATTTAACCTCTTTTTTTAATGCCTCATTTGAAAACAGAGGCAGTCATTATACCTAACTTGTAGGCTTACTACAAGAATTAATAATTGTAAATTATTAAAGAATTAATTCATTAACTTAAATGAATTAATTTGTAAGGAGTTTAGAACATCTGAAACATGGTAAGCAGTGACAAGTGTTAATAAATTTTATTATTATTATTCATGAAATCATTTAATGATTTTTTTCAACGAGGTACATGATGGGGAAGGAGTTCATAATACTTGGGAGATGTAACTTTTAGGAAAGAACTGTTTGTTAAACCTGAGAAGACTATTACTAAAAAGGTAAGGTATTTTTTGTGTTTACTATATAACAGAATATAAGAGAGTAGGAACTGGAGCCTTATTACCCAAATATGAATCGTGACTCTCCATGCATTGTGACTTTGGATAAAATACATAACAACCTGAACCTTGGTTTTCTTCTCTAAAACAGGGGTGAATAGAGGTTTTTAATGAGAACTAAATGAGATAATGCATCTAAAGTACTGGGCACAAATTAAGCAATCATTATTAATAGTGTTAGATTAGGTAATCTTCACATCAGTTTTGATAATTGATTAACAATTGACACTTGTTCTTTGATCAAAAATACCAGTTTGCTATTTTTAATATCTTAATCTATTGCTTTCATCCCAACTTCAAGACAAAGACAGCCAGCTTTATATTGGAATTGGGTTTTAACCAGTTGTCCAGAATGCCTACATATGCAATAATAAATTTGAAGTTCTTCTGAATTGACTTAAATCATTCATTGCTGCTTATACATGGAGGAGAAAATTCTTCAGCTTTGTGCAACATCAAGCTCAGAGCATGTCCTAGCTTTTAAAATTAGAGAATTATGCAGATGGAGAGAACAGATGGACTGGATCGGTAAGTGTTTATCATTTTTTAATATTTTGGAACCAGATGTGCTACATACACATTGCTGGTTGCCTTCTAAGAAAGCTTCATTGGTGGGTTACTAATCTTTAATAAGAAATTACAACATTTTTATCCAACTTAAATCAACTATTTTTAATATACAACTGGACAACCATTGCTGCAATCCTTTAGAAAATAGAAAACAGATGCTTAATAGAAAGAATACTATCAGCCAAGAAATTCCTGATGATCTTTTTATAGAATGCAAACTTACATATTTTATGGGATTTTTAATGAACTGCTATAGAACAACTTCAGCAGTCAAAACATTTCATGAAAATAGACGTGAACAATTTGTCACTTGTTACCATATTCACAGAAAATCCTTCAGTTGCACTCCTGGGAAAATGGGCATATAGTGGCTCTTACTATGTTATTAACAACATCTGTTATTTATCATAGATTTGATTGGATCCACTGCAGAAAGGAGGAGTTTGGGTAAACAAAGATGCCTCTATTTCTCTAGGTATTTCTGCTAGACCTGGCAAAATTCCTTACTAGGTATTAATGTAGCAATGTCAATTGGGCTTATAAAGGGAAGGCACAGTAGGGTGAGACCACAGAGATTGTGTTCTGTTTCAGAGATCCTTCTAGTAGAGAAAATTCCCACGGGGACTCTGGCCCTTTTGAGTGGCATTACAGGTTAGAAGAGAAAAGGAGGCTGCTGTTTGGTTATTGGGTCAACAGTTTAACCAAACTTCCACTGGCTCAGTCCAATTGTGAAATTGTAGAAAGGAGGTAGCAAGCAGTAGTCACGTAGTTCTGCTTCTGAATTGCATACCTTTGCTAGATGTCTCCGTGACACCACTAATTGGGGTATAGAAGTAGGATGGCAATTTATCCCTCTGATATTTTTACTCAATCACCACTTTCAATCTCAAGTATCTCACAGCAGCCTCTGTGATTTTTTAAAAGATTTATTTATTTATTTATACAAGCACTGGGTACAGTCAGAAGCATGGGAGGGTGAGAGAATTCACCAGAGACAGAACGGGGAGCAGAACAGGCAGACTGATGAAGTACACTGCTGAGGGGAGCAACGGGCGAGTCAGGAGAGGTCTGTTGCGCCATGTGGGACCCTCGCCGGCGGCTGGGGATTGAACTGGTGCTGCAGAGCTTGCGGTCAGCTTTGCAGCCCAGCAGCGCTCAACTGCTGTGTCACCAGGGGAGACCCAGCCTCTGTGATTTTAAATGTTGATTTGTGGATGAGGGAGTAAGGTGAAAAAAAGGAAAAGCAAAAAATAGAAAATCTGCAGACCAGTGAAAGTACTATGCACTCTTTATCATCCCAAAAGAAGAGGGCAGGTTCTTAAATGAATAAAATAACATACTTTCTTACCGCTTCATCTCACCACTGTCCATAAAAGAAGATGAAGGCTGCTAATCATATGGTACTAAAATCATCATATTTAGAATAAATTTTTTTATTTATGGAGAGACAATTTCTTCTCCTAGAAATGTATAGAAGTTATATACTATGTTTTATTTATTTATTTATTTATTTATTTATTTATTTATTTATAAAAAAGATTTATTTATTTATTTATGCAAGCACTGAGTACAGTCAGAAGCGCGGGAGGGTGAGAGAATTCACCAGAGTCAGAGCGGAGAGCAGAGCAGGCAGACTGACCAAGTACACTGCTGAGGGGAGCAGCGGGCGGCAGGAGAGGTCTGCGCACCATGTGGGACCCTTGCTGGTGTCCGGGGATCGAACCGGTGCTGCAGAGGCTGCGGGCAGCTTCGCAACCCAGAGCTCAACTGCTGCGCCTCCGGGGAGGCTCCATATACTATGTTTTAAAAGAGAAAGTTTGTTCTTAAAATTGTTTGAGAGGTTATAAAATTACAAATATTGTCACACAAGAATTTTCTGTCATTGGAAAAGTTTAGATTAAGAGACCATATGATTCTCACAAGATTGAGTAGAAACTCAAATTGAGAAAATTCAGCATAAAATACAACATTGACAGATAACAATAGTGTCTCTACAAAAGACACTTAGAATGCACCATAAACCTGAGGAGGTAGCAGGAAATTGTTAAATTCTATCTGTATGGACTTTCTGTGCTGTTCAAGCAAATCTATATTAACTAGTTTATTCATTCAACAAATATTTTTGCACATCAGTGCTATGTACTGAGAATAATCTTAAGGAACTTACAATTTCTTAGAGGTGATCAAGATAAATATAAACATGGAAGGAACTACTATTGACTAATCTGTTTCTCCTTTTAATAGTCAACTAAATGTTGTTTCATAAAATTAGATTCTGGTAATTGAAGTATAAGCAGTAGATTTTTTTTGGATTTTCTGGGCATGCTTTCTAAGGAGACCTGACAGCTGAGGGGTGGGCCCTTTGCCCCTTCCCACTCCTTTCTCCCTTCTTATTTCCTGAAACTCATGTGATTTGACCTTTAGCAATTATTTTGAACAATCAGGTGATCTTTAGCATAGAAACATTAGAGTAGAAAAATCAGAAAGAGAATGAGACAAGTTCCTTTTGAGCACAAATTCTATGCAACAGACTTAAACTGCATATATCCCACTGATTTTACATTAAAGAACAATTAAACTCTGTTTTATTTAGAACAAGTCTAACATTGATTGATACATTAAATTACTGTAATTAATGCTTGGAATGATAAGTGCAATTATATAAATACAAATATAAAGTCTAAATAGAGGAGAGGATCTGAAAATGATCAGCTGGGGCTGCCATAACACAACAGCGCCCGCTGGGTAACTTTAACAGCAGAAATCTATTTTATCACCTTTGTAGTGTCTAAAAGTCTAAGATCAAGGTACTGTCAGAGTCACTTTCCAGTGAGGACTCTTCCAGAGTCCTGTTGTGTCTTTCCTTCCTGTTGTGTCTTCACATGGCTTTTCCTTTGTGTGTGCTGAGAGAGATCTCTGATATATTTTCCTTTTCTTCTTATAGGAATAGGGCCCTACCCTTATGATCTTATTTAATCTTAGTTACTTTCTATCTTCAAATATAGTCACATTGGGGATTAAGGCTTCAAAATACGAATTTTGAGGGGACACCATTCAACATAACAGGTGGTATGCAAAGTAAGCTTGTAAAGTTAAGTAGAAATTAAATATACAGAAATTGACAGTGAAGTTACTGACTTTTTACTGCTAGGAATATCCAGGATATACATATAAAACAGGAGGAGTTTGAGTTGATTGGACTCTAAAGACCATAAAAATAATTGAACCATGAAGGCTATAACATGGAAGTTAGAATAGGAATGCTAGTTTGGAGATTGAAAGCCCCGGTTAAGTTCGGACTTCATTATTCAGAGAATGATGAGTCACTGGAGGTTTATGAGCTGAAGAATGTCATGATCAGAGTTGAACTTCAAAATGATTGTTTGTGAATGGAGTGTATGAGAGAAGGGAGTGAGTGGAAATTGGAGGCAGAGAAACCAGTGAAAACGAGGATTGCAATAGTTTGGAGAAAAAACAATGACTTGAAAGTTATATCCAATTACATATTGGGTCATTGCTTTGCTTATAAAGTAGAACTTTAAATATTATTCTTATCTACTTTTCTATTTGATCTTTGTCATTCTCATCCTGCAGCTTTTGTCTTGGCATTATGTGTTCTGAAGACTTAATCCCAATATTAAGAGAGTTCCACAGGCAAGTTCGTGGTATTCACAGCCAGTGATTACAGAATTTTTGGAAATTTCTAAGATAATAAATTACCTGTGAGAGAGCCATAATTCCCACCCCATTGTGCACTTGGATTTGCCTACCCAGAGAAATCTTACAGTTTGCTTTATTTACAAAATTTAAATATTTCATAACTAAAAAAGCAACTGTCTATGGAAAATGCCAAACAAGACATTTGAAATTTATTGCAACATCTTGTATTAAGCTACACTAATGGATGACCAAATGAGCATTCATCATGTTATCCATACCATTTAAAATAAACATCAATGTTTATTATGCGAATAGGAATTTTGAAAACAAATTCTCGGCAAAACCTCTTGTGTAGCAAAAGCAGCATGTTTTGCTTGCATTTCAGCTACCAATTTGTTTAGTTTTTCATGTTTTCTTTCCAAAACAACCTCATTTCTTTTGCTGGAATTCAGCTCATATTTCTATTCATGATAATCAGAACTCCAGTCCATTTGGCATTGACCCAAATGATCCTTAGCTGAAATAATTTAGTTATTGTTTCCAAACTGTTCCTCTATCTGCTATTTTCCACATTAGAAGCTCAGTGGTTTATAGCACATTCTTGTAGTTTCTCCTCAAACCCATTATCACAATCTACTTTCCAAGGTTTCAGAGCAAGAAAATATATCATTAACCAATAAGTAGCTGCTGACTTACTATTTTTAGCAAGACAGTGGACTAGGCACAGCTGGTAGGACAAATGGAATCCTTGTTCACCGACTTATAAGCCTTAGTCCTAGATTAAAAAAAAAAATCCCAGATTTTCTCCGTTGAGAGAATTTGGGGAGTTCTGGCCCATTTGGAATTTTTCTGGAATGGCATAGGTCTCTCTAACACAAACCTCATGTCTGTCTCTTATGGGTGATTTTGCATTACCTTGTTCTCCTTCCTGTACTGCTGGCATCTTCTTGTTCTGGTTCTACAAGACTGGCTGCTGAATGATAGCTGATAGCCGTTCAGTAATGTGACACCTTCTTTTCCTCTGCCCCTGGTCTCTACCAGGGCAGGGTCTCCACCTCTGCTTCACCAAGTTGTAATTAGCCACCGTCCCCATTGTCCTACTCAACTCTTTTCTCTTTCCTTAGTTCTTTCCCATAAGGTTTCTCCATCCTTCAATTTCCCAACTCTCCAGGTATAGATAAATCCTAGGATGAAACAACCTAGGTAGAAAAACTGAAATTGCTGCAAAGAAATTTCAGCAATTCTTGCAAAAATCTCCACTTCTCTGTTGTTTGCAGTATCCAATGGCAATATCTTGTGAAACTATAGCAAATATGGGAGTCAGAATATTGGTATTGCCATGATCCTGAATCAGAACAATTCTATTGTGACAAGGATCCCCCCCCCCATGTTGCCCTTTTATCATCTCTCCCTACATCCCCTTAAACTGTCAACCACTAATCTATTGCCTATTTCTATAATTTTTCACTTAGGATGCTATTTATAATGATATACCTATATAACCTTCTGGGATTGATGTTTTCATTGAATCTTTAATTTCAAAATTTCCTTTGGATTCTTATTTATATCTTCTGTTTCTTTGCTTAGATTTTCTATTTCTTTGCTGATATTTTGTAGTTTTTCAGTTGTATGTAATTGCTCATTGGCACATTTTCATATAGCTGTTTTAGAGTCTTTCTAGATTTTTTAAAAAAAGATTTATTTATTTATGCATACAAGAACTGGGGTAAAGGCCAGAGGTGTGGTGTGTGAAAGGATTCACCAGAGACAGAGTGGGGAGCAGAACAGGCAGATCTACTGAAATACACTGCTGAGTGGAGCAGCGTGCAAGGCAGGAGAGGTCTGCTGTACCATGTGAGTTTCTCCCTGGGCAGGGATTGAACTCATGCTGCAGTGGCTGTGGTTAGCTTCATAGGTTGCATCTTAACCCTTTGCGCCACCAAGGAGGCCCTCTAGATATTTTTAATGTCCCAGTTTTCTTGGTGTTGGCATCAATTAGATTTTTTTTTAAGATTTATTTATTTGTGCATACAAGAACTGGGGTGTAAGCCAGAGGTGTGGGGGGTGGCAGGCTTGAAAGGATTCACAGAGTGGGGAGCAGAACAGGCAGATCTACTGAAATACACTGCTGAGTGGAGCAGTGGGCAAGACAGGAGAGGTCTGCTGTGCATGTGGGGTATTCCCTGGCTGGGCCAGGGATCGAACTCCTGCTGCAGTGGCTGGTGATAGCATTACAGTGCTGTCTTTAACCCCTGCACCACCAGGGAGGCCCTAGTTGGTTTTTTAAAAATATTTTTCATTCAGTTTAAGATCTTTCTGGTTCTTGGTATGACAAGGCAACTTCCATAATATAATAAAAGAATTTTAAAAACTCCACAGCAAATATCACATGTCATGGTAAAATATTTAAAGTGTTCATTTGATGCCCCCAAATAGATGACTGGATCAAGAAGATGTGGCAAATATACACAATGGAATATTATTCAGCAATCGAAAAAGATAAACTCATGCCATTCGCAGCAACGTGTATGGAGGTAGAAGGAATTATGCTCAGTGAAATAAGCCAGAAGGAAAAAGAAAAATATTGGATGGTTTCACTTACAACAGGAATATAGGGGAACCAAATAAGACATCAGTGTAAAAAATAATAAGAACAGTGTAAAACACAACAAAGCAAAACCAGACAATTATAAATCAGAGACATCCTGCAGGGAGGAGGAGGAAGAGGGATCAGAGGGAGGGAGGAGAACAGGGGACTGTGGTGATGGTGCATGGGTGCCTAGGGGAAGGAAATTCTATAGGGTCTCACCTGAGGTGGTGGGGGGAAGCAAATACTGTTTATAAAAAATAAAAATTAAAAAAAACATGAAAATTAAAAAAAAAGTGTTCATTTGAAATTCACATTACAACAAAGTCACCCACTTCTGTACAACATTCTATGGTGGATCCGGCTATTCTAAAAACCATGATTGGAAAAAGAGAATGCAATTGCCTCTGCCCCCCCCCCACACACCCCCACCTTCCGCCCAGATCTAGGTTCTCCTCTTTCCTTCTGCAGGTGCCTGACTCAGCCTGCTCACCTCTCCTTATCAGCACTGCCCTGGGGGCCTCTTCTGAAGCTCAGCTGCCAAGTGGAACAGACACATTTCCTAACATCCTGAATAGCTGGCAGCTTGAATTTTTTATTTATATTCTCACAGGGAAAGAGAAGTAGCAAAACAAGCAAACAAAACATAGCAAACAAACCTAAGTAAAACCCTGATTTCCCTTCATCAAACTCTGAAGAAGGATGGGACTGCATAGACTCCGAAGGGCTTCCTCCCAAGATGCATCTTCTTTCTAATGTCAGATGTTCTGATTTTTGAGGTAGGATTGTGTCAGAAGGGCTCTTGCATTGTGTCACACTGTGTGATGTGTCTGGATCATCCTGGAACACCATTTCCCACTGCGTTCAGTTCTCATGATGTAAGGACTTGCTTTATCAGTTATTCCCCAAATCTGTTTTAAACACAACAAACCAACTATGTCTTCACATTCCTTTGGAGAAGTCAATCTTTCTTACTCATAAAGAGAAGAAACAGAAGAAAGATTTTTCTAAGTTCAAAATCTTATTAAACTAACCCTGGAAATATAAACAAAGAAGAAAAGGATGATTCAAGGAACCATTCATTATAGTAATAAAATTTTATATTTACAAAGCTTTTTACAGGTTTCAAAACACTTTACATCTATTAGCTCAGCATTGCCAAACTCATTTGACCCCAGAATATTAATAATATTAAGTAGTGGTATGATAGGAAAATATTAGATATAAAGTACACTTAGATTAATGTAAGTTACAAAATGATGCTGTAGATTATTTCCAAAATAATAATCAAAATATAATTTTTTAAAGACTGTGCAAGAATTCTCATGAAATGTAGCTTGGGAAATAGATTTTTAGAAGAATTGTGAGTAAGATACCGCAAGTTTATGATGTCATTTTGGCACTATGGCTTTTTTCTTAGTTATTAGTGCCTTCAAATTATTCTAGAAAACTGTAGTGACAGAAATAATGAATATAATAAAAATACTGAATTCATCTGATGTTTTAATTCTAAACTTTATTTATACATATTGGTTTTCATATTGCATTACATGTTATTAACTATCTTTGTTTAATTCAGCAGCTATTGTGTCAAAACTGTTTTTCTGTGTCTTTACTCATAATTTTGATTTTAATGGTTATGTAGTTTTACAGGAATCAGTAAACCCAAATGTATTGCCTTTCCAATTGTTGGCCATTTAGATTATGTTCAGAAAATACCAGAGACTTTATATACATACAGCTGTTTCTTTTCAACTGAAAATAATATCAGATCACAAGCAAATTGAGGGCAGGGCCAGCGTAACATTTTAGGCAAGCAATTGTATTTCCAGCCAGCATACCAATCACTGCAATAGAGGTGCTCAGTAATTGTGTTTAACTCCTTGAAGAGAGTCTCCCATTTGAACTGTATTGTGAAGCTTGAATATTTACAAAATTAGCGATGTGTGAATATTAAATGTATCTTCATAAAAAATAAAGCCCAGGGTCTGAGAAGGAAGATAATGATTTTAGCTTATCTTTTAGAGAGATGTTAAGGACATCAGGGCCTGATCCTTCTATGAGGAGGGTACAAGAGGTTTAGAACTGGAGGAAAAAATAGAAAAAAATGTCAGTTTTCTTTATGATCATTGAGATATCCAGGGAAAACTATACTCTCATTGGGAATCTGGTTTTAAGTGCTTAATAATGTCTTGGTTTTTTGACTAAGTTTCATTTATGTGAAGCATATTTAAATCAGATGTGCTATATTTAGGACATCAAGGCCACGGTTAGCTGGAGGGAGAGCTGATTGCTACTCATGGCAGCTGGTGTGAAACATCTCCGGACTCAGCACCCCATGGGAGACACAACCAGGGCCATGGAGTTGGCAGAATCAACATATTTGCTAAGACCTTGTAGGGTAAGGAAAAATGTCAGGCTTTTCTGCCCTCCTGCCATCAGGATAGATGATGGATCCTTGCGGTCCTGAATGCATGCCTGATGGCGGGCACCTGGAATAGGGTATGGGCATAGGTAGATGGGATTCACCTGGGCTGAGACTGGGCTTTTAAGGGCAGCGTTACGGGGACACCAGCAGCAGTAGAAGCCGAGAGAGAAGCAAGAGAAGCAGAAGCTGAGAGAAGGCCGGGGAGCCCAGATAGAGTGAAGACTTGCTGGGGGCTGGGAGGCCTGCCAGCCTCCCGGCCCCCCAGCACCCCTGCCTGCTGTGTACCTGGTAACCCCAATAAAAGACCTGCAAATAGCCACTGAGGACTCTGACTCCTCCTTAACCCAGTCTGCTGGATCTTAGAAAACCTGCACTGTGTCCCTTCCTGGACCCTACAGTTGGCGTAAGTTGGCAAGATGATCCATGTAGACGGGTATGGAGCCCTCTGAAAACCTGGAGGGACTAAGGAGTAACAGACTGTGTTTGCCTGTGATGACGCTGCAGGCATCATGTCAGCACAGAAGATGGACAAGGTCCAGGAGCTACAGGAGGAGACCTGGCGTGAAGGAGACGCCCGAGAGGACCAGCCAAGGCAGCAAGAATGGTCGGGGAAGAGAGGACCGTGATTCGGAACTCGCCAGTGTTGATGGAAAGGCCTAATGGACTTGGGCTGATGAACTTGGACTGACAATCCCGCCAGAAGGCGGAGGACCTTGGCAGGTTATGTTTTTTTGGGAATCTGGGGGTGGTCAGTGGGTCTTGATGGCCAAAAGCAGCCTGTGTATGCCCAGCAGCTAGGCAGAGAGAAAAGCCACCTGAGAAGGCCAAAGCTTGTGCTGATGCTAAGCTGAGAAGCCCTGAGTGGCTGTTAAGCAGCCTGGGTATGCTGAAGACCTGTGAGTCTCGTAAAATCACCTGTGGGTGATGCCCTGCTCGTTGTCGAGTGAGGGTGAGGAGCTGAGGAACCTGCCCTTGGGGGATGGGTGGGGATCTCGTGGCTTGGGGTGGAGCCCAAACCGCATGTAGAGTTTGTATCCCCGACCCATGTGCTTGTGCAGTGGGTTGGCTTGAGTGCAGGGGTCTGCGAGTTGCATTGGTGGCTATGAAAGCCGAGTGTTGGAGCGATTGCAGACAGAAACCCCGAGGGTTGGCGATTACCCCAACAGAATAGAATCGCCAATCCCAGAGTGAGTGCATCCTGGGGGTGGATGCTGTGTGTGGCTTATAGCCGAGACTACAGCCAGAGAAGGCCAGAAAGCCTAATGGTTCCTGGTGTGTTACAGTAGATGCTGTGAGTGGTTCCCCTCCCTCATATGAGCAGTGCCTTCGGCAGCAGATTTAGTGGCTCATCTGCTGGTACCAATAATTGTCTTTTGCCACTAGGTTGGGGCCCTGCCTGGATTTATTTGTGTTCTGTTGTATTTTGTTGTTATATTGTGATGTATTTGCTTTTATGGGCCATGGCTGCATTGTTTGTTTGCTAAGAAACAAAATTGTATATACGTAGAGAATATGGCAGAAACCCTGAGGGGGTGGACTGTAGGGTAAGGAAAAATGTCAGGCTTTTCTGTCCTCCCACCATCAGGACAGATGATGGATCCTTGCGGTCCTGAATGCATGCCTGATGGCGGGCACCTGGAGTGGGGTGTGGGCATAGGTAGATGGGATTCACCTGGGCTGAGACTGGGCTTTTAAGGGCAGCGACACAGGGACGCCAGCAGCAGTAAAAGCCGAGAGAGAAGCAAGGGAAGCAGAAGCTGAGAGAAGGCCGGGGAGCCCAGATAGAGTGAAGACTTGGAGGCCTGCCAGCCTCCTGGCCCCCCAGCACCCCTCTCTGCTGTGTACCTGGTAACCCCAATAAAAGACCTGCAAAAAGCCACTGAGGACTCTGACTCCTCCTTTACCTGGTCTGCTGGATCTTAGAAAACCTGCACTGTGTCCATTCCTGGACTCTACAGGCCTGCAGAGGAATTGCATGCTTAGCCACACAAGTCCCTTCCACATGTCCCAGCGAATCTGCTATAAATCAGTAGTCAAAGAATGATGGCTGAATATGAATTATCAGTTTTTTTAAGCATTCATAATATGCATTTGCACGCACATATACACAGCCACAAAAATGTTTTTATATGGCAACACACATGCTTCCTGATTCTTTCCTGAGAGCTATTGTTTCTCTAGATCTTTGAAACAATATCACAGTCAACAAGTGCAGGAAAGAATCCTATTCTCAGCAGGGAAACTTCCACAGTACAAAGGAAAGCAGCTTGATAAAACTTGAACTCTTACTCCATAGGATCCTGTTGCTCTGGTCTTTTATAGACTTGGAATAATCCTTAGTATTTATGCAGTGTGCACAATTATATGTGAAACAAAATTCTATTTAAGAATAATGCATTGTACTGCAGCTACTCTTCAAGGCATGCTTCTTTGAACCTTAATCTGTGGAATAATTCTTAGCTGAATTTCTTAAGAGATTTGTACTCGGAGAGAGATAGGATTTTAGGCTTCCAAACAGTTAAAATGGGATGCCCTCTGGTGTTCTTTCAAAGTATTGCCTGTAGAAGACTAAAGATGAGTTTTATAAAAAGCAAGGAACAAAGGGTTTATGGAAATTTCTCCTTTAACTGAATACATTTGAACAGTAATGAGGGCACTTCTATGGAAGCACCAGGTGAGAGGTGCTTGTGAATCCACCTAGAAACTTCTTCCTTCTTCTCTCATTCCTTGGTTTTGTTGAGTTTATGTTACTGTTGTTTTCCGTCAGGCTTGAGCCAATTCTTTTCTCTCAAACCTTTGAACCTGTGTGGTTTTTCCTCCTGTAGGGTAAGGTAAAAGTATCAGGCTTTTCTGCCCTCCCATCATTAGGATAGATGATGGATCCTTGCGGTCCTGAATGCATGCCTGATGGCGGCACCTGGAGTAGGGTGTGGGCATAGGTAGATGGGATTCACTTAGGCTAACACTGGGCTTTTAAGGGCGGCGTCAGGGGGATGCCAGAAGCCAAGAAAGAAGCAGAGAAGCAGGAGAGCAAAGAAGCAGAGAGAACCTGAGAGAACGCCAGAAAGCCCAGATAGAGTGAAGACTTGCTGGGGGTTGGGAGGCCTGCCAGCCTCCCAGGCACCCCCAGCACCCCTGCCTGCTGTGTACCTGGTAAATCCCAATAAAAACCTGAAAAGCCAGGCCCCCCCACCCCACCCCAGTGGCGCAGTGGTTGAGCGCTGGGCTGTGAAGCTGCCCGCAGCCTCTGCAGCGCCGCCCGTTGGATCCCCGAACCCTGGCGAGGGTCCCACATGGCGCACAGACCTCTCCTGCCGCCCACTGCTCCCCTCAGCAGTGTACTTCGTCACTCTGCCTGTTCTGTTCCCTGCTCTGGCTCTGGTGAATTCTCTCCCCCTCCCGTGCTTCTGACTGTACCCAGTGCTTGTATAAATAAATAAATAAATCTAAAACAAACAAACAAACAAAAAAAAACCTGAAAAGCCACTGAGGACTCTGACTCTTCCTTTACCTGGTCTGCTGGAGCATAGAAAACCTGCACTGTGTCCATTCCTGACCTTACACCTCCTAAGAGCACTAACTGTACCACTCAATGAAGAAATGTTTATTAACCTCCTGTTATGCATCGGGTGCTATATTCATTGCTAAAACAGAGATGGAAGGGATTAAATTCTTTGAAATATTTTCCAGATATCCAGGTTTTACTGATTATTTAATGAACTTCATTTTCACAAACAGCATCCTCACCTTACAGATAATCATAGGATGAGTTTCCTCCTGTTGTAACAGGGTGGTCCCCAGGAAAGGGGGAGGTTCCAGGTTCCTTGCCCCACCCAAGGAAGGGTGGAGCTGAGCAGGAAGAGAAGAAGCTGAAGAAGAGACTAAGGAAGAAAGAAGGATGGAGCCAGGAGACCTGGAGGAGGTACATGTAGCCTAGAGACACGTGAAAAAACTGCGCATGTCTTTTGGTCGTGAACTGGGTGACACAGATGTGGGTGAGACCTGTGGGGAGGTGACAATGGCAGCTTTTATCTTGATGTTGATTTTGTTCTTTTCCTTCCGGGCTTGTCCGGTTGTTTGTGACCCTTTTCTGTGGGTCCCCCCTGGAGGATGCTTTAGACTTGTAGCAGGCTTTGGGGCCTTGTTCTGGGCCGATCCCATATGGATGGAGTTTTACCCACGAGGGGACGGGTAACTTTGGGTGCTTCATTTAGAAACTAGACTCTTTGCCTTACCTGTATTGTTTCCTAGTTTTATTAAAGTTCCTTCCCATTAAAGTCTCATGTGTTTTGTGTTGATGCGGCGGATGGCAGAACCCATTTAGAATAGGCAGGTTTGCGGGGTTTGGGCTGCCCCTCTCCCTGTCCTATAACACTGTCACACTCAAGTTCTTTTCCCAAAATTCTGGGAATCCTCAAAATTGCCTCAAATATGCTTCAGAGCTTTTCTCTTAGCAATTACTATCTACCATCTGCTCTAGTACTAAAGCAAGTGCATGAAAAGTCACTTTAAGTAGGAGGAGTGCCCTTGACTTCTGTGTGTGCCCGTGTTGCTAATGAAGGGGTAGCCCCAAGACCACAGTGGCACAAGTTTCATCTTTATTTTTCATTTGCTCAGACATAGACTAATAGACTTGCCAGCTAATCTATACTACACTTATAGATTAGCCAACCTTTCTGAGCAGAAATTGAATTCAAGAGTTTGAGGCATTCATTTTTATGGGAATTAAAAACTAGAAAAGTAGATCAGAAGAGTCTGGAATTTTGGGCACTTTTCATGAAACGTTGGTTGGGAGAAATGTTTAAGTGCAAGAAGCAGGATCTAGGAAGCAGTGTGAGGACACTGAAAACCCAGAGTAGGAAGGGGAACATAGAAAATGTAGGTAAAGAAGCACAGGAAAATGTGTAGGGAGGCTAAGGCAAGCTTGACGCACATTATATTTGCATCTAGAAACTGAACTAGGGAGAGGAAGGGATAACACTGCCAAGTGGTAGCATCACCCCTGCCCCTCCCTAGGGATGGGAGTTCCGGGGAGTTTCTCTAACAGTATCCTCAGGCCCCTGGCTCGGGCTAGTTGGAGTGGGTGATCCCAAAAGAGTTACCAGGGACAGTACCACTGCGGGGGGTCTAGCCAGCATTAAAGGAAAGAATTCAGGAAGGGGGCTATAAAATCTAAATAGAGGAAAACAAAAGGGGATTGAGCTCTGAAAACCTGAGAGCAACAGAAAAAGCAGCTGCCTGAGAAATGCAAATATATGAGGACCTGGGGCCAGGTTTCCATATCCAGACCCACCTTTCCACATTTGTTTGTTTGTTTGTTTGCTTCTTTTGTCTTGTTTGGAACCCTGATGACCTTTGGCTGCCCACAAAATTAGGTCTTCTACCAAAGCCTGGTGATTCCCAGAATTTTGAGTTGAGTGATGGAATGAAGTCTTTTGAAAATTAGTTTGCTTTTTCCCACTAAGATTTCCTCTCCTTCTTTGTATCTTAGAGGTTGATAAGCTGTTCCTGTACAATTCCAGAATCCTGAAATTATGATGAAACATGGTGACCTGAGATAGTAGCCTGGGGGTCTTAGCAACAACCTTTTTCTGAGTTCCTGCTATGCAACTTAGTTCTTGATAACTAAGAGAATGGGAAAAAATATTTGCATACCATACATCCCACAAGTGGTTAATCTCCAAAAAATTTACAAAGCATCAACACAAACCAACAGCAAAGAATAAATGCTGCAATTAAAAAAAACCGGCAAATGATCTCAACACATATTTCTTAAAAAAGACATTCAGATGGCCTGTAGACAAATGAAAAAATGTCCACATCCCTATTATAAGAGAAATGCAAATTAAAACCTGAGATAGCAAATCACCCTTGGGAGAATGGCCCATACAATGGATCCACCCCTGGAGCCTAGAGGGCCTCCCTTGCCAAGTGGAGTCGAGGAGTTTGCAGGTATCCAACAGAAAACAGCTGGGATGCTCCCAGGTGTGATCACTGAAGACAACAGAGTAGCCCATGGCAACATTATGAAGGTCAGGCAGGACAGCACCCAACGCAGGGACCATGCAACGCCAGGAGAGGGCGCCAGATACAAAGGTTGGGGGAGCTCCCACACCAGGGCAACTGAATTGTGACTTGTATTAAGTTCAGCTTTGTTGTATTTAGTATACAGGTGCTCATGTAAAACTCAATTGTGAGCTAGATTAAGATCAAGCGTGTTATAGTCATCACACAGGGTGCTCATGTAGATCAATTGTGAGCTTTATTAAGGACAGCTCTATTGTAGTTAGTACATGTTGCGTCAGGCAACACCACACTGACAAAGACACGGGAGTCGTGGAGCAGGCTGCACAAGGCAGGATGCTGCTTGAGAGCAAGATCCTGGCCATTTTTATTGATAAAATAATCACAGAGCATCAGCTACATGCATTTGGAGACAAGGAAAAAAGGATGAGTGAAACTCAGGAATGTTATTTAGGGCTTGGGGGACACGAGTGTGTTGACCATGTTACAAGCTTGATGACTGTAGGGTAAAGAAAATGTCAGGCTTTTCTGCCCTTCCGCCATCAGGAAAGATGATGGATCCTTGTCCTGAATGCATGCCTGATGGCGGGCACCTGGAATAGGGTGTGGGCATAGGTAGATGGGATTCAGCTGAGCTAAGACTGTGCTTTTTAAGGGCGGTGTCATGGGGGGACGCCAGCAGCACCAGTAGCAGCAGCCGCAGTAGCAGCAGTAGAAGCCGAAGCAGAAGCCGAGAAGCAGCAGAACCAACGCCAGAGAGTCCAGATAGAGTGAAGACTTGCTGGGGGCTGGGAGGCCTGCCAACCTCCCAGCCAGCACCCCTGCCTGCCATATGCCTGGTGAACCCCAAATAAAAAACCTGCAAAACTACTGAGGACTCTGACTCCTCCTTTACCCGGTCTGCATGGGATCAGAAAACCTGCACTGTGCCCAGTCCTGCCCTTACAATGACCAAGTGTTGTAATTGAAACCTCAGACCCCCGGCCATGGTCCTAATCTTATCAACAAGGCATTCCACTGATCAGCTTCTGGGGTCCCTTGTCATACATCGGTCTTCATCCCCCTGGGTGTTCCTTGTCATACCTCTTGATGATATCCTTCTCAGAGTGATCAGGTTTTCTGCTCTTGATTGATATGAAAGGCACCTTGTAAGGTTTGGCTCATATGACTGTGACTGGACAGTTATGACCTTTGTATAGGAATGCAGAACTTCAGGTAACCATAATGGTGGCTGAACAGGCCGCTTAAGTCTAGCAGACCCACACAGGCCACTTAAGTACACAAGTGTGCTCTTGTAGAACTCAATTGTGAGCTTAATTAAAATCAGCTCTGCTGTGATTGTTACACACAGTGCTTGTGTAGATCAATCATAATGATATTAGGGTCAGCTCTGTTGTAGTTTATTTATTCAAGGTGTTCAGGCAGTCCTTTACTCAGCATTTTTGGGGTTAGCACTTATTTTATTGTTATAGAAATTCTGTTGTGATCATTCATCCATTTAGCAATGTCTGCATTGCCTGTTTACTCTGAAGGAGACCAATGATAAATAGTGTGTCAGACCTTGATGGAGCTGGCAGTTTAGTAGTAGAGAAAAACCAGGATATGAATGGTTACAATAATCCAGGGGCTTGCATAACAAGTATGTATTTGCTGAGGTATGGGAGATGGCAGGTGAGGCAGGTAAGAATCAGGAACAGCTCATCTGAGCAATTGACATGTGAGGAAGACACTTCCAACTTGTTTATTTCATGACTGTGCTCCCAATACTCAGAACAGCTCCCAGCATGGGGTAGGGGCCCTCAGTCAATTCACTACTGATTGGATGAGTTGTTTGCTGACTCTCCAGAAGAAGTGACTCCTGACAGTGCCACCAGCCTGCTGTGGGGAGCTCTGGGTTTGGATCATCGTCATGTCCTATTTGGGTCCAGATGTTTTGTCTGACCCCAGATTGACCTCTCTTTCCTGACACTTGAGATCAGAAGTTCCTGGCCGCTGGTCAGCACCTCTTCCTCCTCCTGTCCCGTAATGAGGTGCTGGAGTCTTTGCAGGAGTGTTGAAGAATGAGGGTTTTCTGCTGAGTGAGTGAAGAGAGAAACAGAAACTATATCTTAGACTCTCATATTAGCAGTGGTGCCTGTCTCGTGGCAAAGAGGAAATTAGGGTAAGTAAGGCTAAGTAAGTGAGGATAGGTAAGGAAGAAAGAGAAACATCAGGTGGCATTCCTAGATAGGTGAACATACCATGGTCTCACTATCATGGTACATTCTGGGGACATGGTGACCACCTGGGTGGGTGACCCCATGACCAGACAACATTCAATGTCCAAAATGTAGTGGAATTCCCAAATGATGCCCTACATGTGAGTCCTAATTTTAATTAACACTTAGAATGATAACATTAACTAAATTCTAAAAACCATAATCTCAAAGAAGATAACATACTCAGCTTAGAAATGTTTTAAACTATTTAAAATGAAAGGGAAGAACTAATCTCTTAAAATCTTATGATGGAAATCATATGATATTTTAATGTGTGTGTGTGTGTAGTCTTTCCAGTTTCTCCTGATTATTAAAATTTGGCTTATTGTGCATATACGGTTCAGTATTCTACTTTTTCCACTCAAAATTGTGTGCATTTTGCTATTTCAATAACTATGCCCAGAAATGTGATTTTTAAATGCTGAATAATATTTTACCATATGGGTGCACTATAATTCACTTAAAGATTATTTCTTTGTTGAGCTGTGTAAATATATTGAAAATTATGTGTATGTGTGTGTATATATATATATCCTTTAAATTTATTGTTACATAAAGTTTATCATGGGTTAAGCTAAGGTTATGTAATTTCCTATATGAGCAAAGCATTTGAGAAATGCCTATCAGCTATGCAGAATAGTTTCAAGAAGGGTGACAATGAATAATCTCTCTTGAGCATTTATATTTTTGTGTCTCTTTGAACACAACAAGGTATAAAGGCATGACTAAATGAATTCAGCTCCTCATAAAAAATAATTTAAACACCTAAAACATTGTCCACTTGGAAGGATGCCCTTTAGTATCCAAAGATCTTCATAAAAGCAAAATTAACCAACCAAAGTATTAAAACCTCAGAGGAAGAAGAGCCTAAGAATTTCCTAGGAAGTAAAGGATACTAATGGTGCACTATTAGGCACTCACTGTTACAGGGGTTATATGTCAAATGTAATTTGACAGGAGAGACTTTTAGCCTTGTGTTGGAGACTATAAATAAAGAGTTTTGACAAGTTCACTTGAAATACCAGATATTGGCAGCTCTCCTGACCTCCTGTGACTGTGCAATTGTTTCCTGCCACAAACCTTTCCCTTTGCAAAGCACCAGCAGCAGCTTCCTGCCCACCTGTATCTATGTATTGCAATAGATGTCTCTTGTTTTCTTTCTCCTTTTAAAGATTTATTTATTTATACAAGAACCGGGGTACACAGGCCAGATGTGCAGGAGAGTGAGAGGATTCACCAGAGACAGAGTGGGGAGCAGAACAGGCAGACTGACTGAAATACACTGCTGAGGGGAGCAGTGGGCCAGACAGGAGAGGTCAGCTCTGCCATGTGGGTTTCTCCCTGGCCGGCTGGGAATCGAACCCGCACTGCAGAGACTGTGGACAGCATCACATCTCTGCGCTCAACCCCCCCTTGCCACTGGGGAGGCCCTTCTTTCTCCTTTTTCTAATAAACCTTCCCTTTAAAAATGAGAGAGAGAAAGAGAGAGGAAAATAGACACCAAATATCTCACTTTTTCTCTTAAAGTCTGAAATCTTTAATTGCATATTGCTTTACCACAGGCAGTTTCAACAGCTTAGTCTTCTGGGTTTGACAATATATAAGTTAGCAAATGTTGAGTTAACAAGTTATATTAAAATGTAGTAGTTTTAAAAACAGCTACTACTTTATTGCGCAATCCCGCAAGTTGACAATATGTGCTGGTCTCAGCTGGAGAGTATTTCTTGTCCAGGTTGGGTGTGGCTTTTGTGCCTGGGGCCTGGAGACCTCTCATTCTCACCAAACTAGCTTGGGCTTGTTCGCAGGGCAGCTTTGTTCCAAGAGTGTCTAGCTAGCAAGTTCCAACGCATATTTTTCAAGCTTCTGTTTATGTTACATTTGAAATTGCCCACCTGATTAAACTGAATCTCAAGATCAGTCTAAATAAAAGTATTAAAGAAAATCTTCTGATTAGAGAAGCTTCAAAGTCACTATGATCGAGGGAAGAAATTGAGGCCATTTTAAAAATCTATCACACAGAAGAACTTACTGTAGTTTCAACAGACTGCCTAATATATGCTACATATGTATTTTAATACTCCCATTTTATAAATAAGGAGCTGATTCTAAAGAAAAATTATTCCAAGATCTCAAAGATGACAAATGAAGGGCCTTCCTAGTGGTGCAGGTGTTAAAGACATAGCACTATCAAGCTATCCCTAACCAGTGTGTCATGAGTTCCATCCCTGGCCAGAGAGCTGACCCACATGGCGCAGCAGACCTCTCCTATCTCACCTGCTGCTCCCCTCAGCAGTGTACTTCAGGAGGTCTGCCTGTTCTGTTCCCCACTCTGACCTCTCACACCCCCATACTTCTGGCCTATACCCCAGTTCTTGAATGCATAAATAAATCTTAAAAAAAAAAAGATTTAAATGATCACTTTAAAATTGGAACCCTTTCTATCTGGCAATAAAAAGTGTGGGTGAGAATGTGTGGAGAGTGAAACCCTTGTACATTATTAGTGGGAATGTAAATGGTTCAATCACTGTGAAAAACAGAATGGAAGTTCCTCCAAAAATTAAAAGTAAAACTACCTTATGATTTAGCAATCTTACTACAAGTTACTGTAGTTTCACAGACTGCTTAATATATGCTACATATGTATTTTAATACTATCATTTTATAAATAAGGAGTTAATTCTAAAGAAAATTATTTCCAAGATCTCAAAGATGACAAATGAGAGGCCTCCCTGGTGGTGCCAGGCAAGAATTCAAGGCAGAATTTTGAAAAGACTCTTCAGTGCAGTATTATTCACAAAAGCTATCCCACAATGGTGTGGAAACAGCAGGTCTATTCATAATCACATGAGCAGATAAAGATGTATACACACATAATGGAACATTATGCAATGTTAAAAAAAAAGAAAATCTTTTCAGATACTACAACATGGATGAATCTCAAGAACATTATGCTAAATAAATGAGAAACAAATATCGTATGCTTCCACTCACATTAAGGATCTAAAATAACCAAAAGCATTAAAACTACATCAAATTAAAGAGCTTCTGCACAGCAAAAGAGACAATAACATAAACAAAGAGAAACCCCACCAACTGGGAGAACATTTTTGCACCCAACACTAATGATAAAGGACTGATCACAAAAATCTGCAAAAAGCTGATGAGACTCAACAACAGCAAAGAAAATAATCCAGTCAAAAAATGGGCAGAAGAGCTAAAAAGAAACTTCTCTGAAGAGGAAATGCAAATGGCCAACAGGCATATGAAAAAATGTTCATCATCACTTGTAATCAGGGAAATGCAAATCAAAACTACCATGAGATACCATCTTACACCAGTGAGAATGGCACATATTAAAAAAACTAGCAACAACAAATGTTGGCGAGGGTGTGGAGAAAAAGGAACTCTTCTGCACTGTTGGTGGGAGTGCAAACTGGTCCAACCACTATGGAGAGCTGTGTGGAGATTTCTGGACCTACTAAACATAGAGCTTCCATATGATCCAGCAATTCCACTCCTAGGTATTTACCCAAAGGACACAGAAACATCAATTCCAAAGAACACCTGCACCCCTATGTTTATAGCAGCACTGTTTACAATAGCTAAGCTTTGGAAACAACCCAAATGCCCAAAAATAGATGACTGGATCAAGAAGATGTGGTCCATATATACCATGGAATATTACTCAGCATTCAAAAAAGATAAACACATGCAATTTGCAGCAACATGGATGGCGCTGGAAGGGATCATGCTCAGCGAAATAAGCCAGAAAGAAAAAGAAAAATACCGGATGGTCTCACTCATAGCAGGAATCTAGAAAACTTAAATAAGGGACCAGGAAAAAGAATAACTATAAGAAAGTGAAAATCAAAATCAACAAAAATCTATGAACCAGAGACACTTTTGGGGGGGTGGGTGGAGGGAGGGGAGGGATTGGGGTCAAAATGGGGGGGGTTGAAATTGTATGGGGAATATAAAAATAAAATTTATTATAAAAAAAAAAAACAGAATGTAGAAAGGAGTTCTCCATGGGCTAAAACAATGAAGATAGGGAGATTTTTTAATGGGCTACAGAGGGTTGATTTTATAAGATGAGAAAGTTCTAGATATCTGTTATACAACTATGTGAATATACTTAACACTACTGAACCATACATTTAAAAAATGATTAAGATGTTAAATTTAATGCTGAGGGCTTTTTTCTTTTACCACAATAAAAAATGTGATTGAAGCACATTCCTTCTCATCAGCTTCAAAAGTTCAAAAACACATCTTTGCCCAGTGAGTTATTAAATGAATGAAGTCTCTGGTTTTACTGAAAACATTGGTGATGACAACAATGATAGCACTTAATACCACCAAATTTCACACTTCTGGCCATCTGCTTTTCAGAGTAAGGGAATCTTGAAGACAAATTAACATGTGGCATATGAAAGAAAGGCAGAAAAATTGGGACTCTGCCCAGATCTTCAAAGACTAGCACTCTTCATTCCGTTTGAAAGCAGTTTTCTTACATATGGGCAGGTCTTTTACATTCCAGGCCAAGCTATTTCTTTATATAAACATTGTCCTGTAGTCCTATTCTCCCATGCTCCTCTGTTATAATCATTCGTCTGTGGCTCAAAACTGCATGCCTGATTGACAGTAGCACTGATCACACTCCTTTCAGACTGGCTTTCACACCTAGCCTCTTCCTGTGTGAGGCACAGGACATGGTAGACTAAGTACTAAGATGTAAGTCTTCAAAGAGCCGTGGAAGTTAAGATCTTTTCTCAGGAAACTTCTGGCAAGCAACCCAGGGCCTCCTTGGTGGGATCAGTGGCCAGACAAGAGGCAGCAGCAGACCTGGGAACTAATTAGAAATGCAGATTCTCTAGCCCACCCCTACCTACTAAATCAGAAACCTAGCGATCTGTGTTTTCACCACCCACCAGGTGATTCTCATGTCTGCTGGATTTAGGAAGCTACTTGTTCAAGATCCTTTGCCACCATGAGTCAAAGTCAAATGCAGCCCAAGTTTTTAACAGTAGATGTGGAAAGAATGACAGCAGGTGGCAGTGCTTCACTATTTCTGCCTTTTCTAGACACCTTTACTCACCATCGAACAAATCAAATTGCCCAATCTGAGAATTTATTACAGATTACTGGTCATTTAGTGAAAAATAAATTCACTGCTCTCTTTCCAAAATAATATAGAAAATCTAATTTCTCTGAAAATACAGAATCCAAAATTGAAAATAAAACATGCATTTTTTTTTCCCTATGGTGACATTTCAGGAAATTTAACTTGGAGGCATTTTTTTAAATTGTGTAATACCAAGATAATAAAATTCACGTTCTGGAATCTCTTAGGTACATTCACGTAGAGTCAACCAAATTTTCACTCTTCCTCTCCAACCTGTATTATTACTATTTTTACTCTTTTGTGCAGCCATTAACTTTGATCTGTCCAATTTACATATGCATCCCTGTTGTGAACACCAAGATTAAGGACAGTTAGTATTTTGAAAAAGTCTCAGTGAAGTGTAAGCCAGTGTTTTCATTGGCCGGAAAAAGAACACTCAGTGACTTAAGAGATTACATGACATATATATGATTTCACAACTAGAGAGTTGGGTTTTTCAGATCAGCTGATTCCTTCTCCCACGACCAGATCCAATACCAGTCACTGGAATTTCCAGTCACCTTCTGATCATCAGTGGCCACAGGCACTCATCCTTGATCTCCCCGGAGACTGCTCAAAGTCTGCCCTCCCAGCAACCCTTTCTCGATCACAGAGACTCTGGCCCACTGCACTGGGCTTGCTCAAAGGAGGAACGCTAGTCGTGGCCTGGTCCCATTCATCACACTCTTGAAGCACAAAGGATTTTTTCTTTTGACATCAATGTGCCCTGAGCGCTTTTCTTGATAAATAACCCTTGGAATGACAGGTACAACAGCATGCAGTGCCTTCTCCAAGACAAATGACTATGCCAGTGACCACAGCGACAGCCGGGGCTGCCCCTGCCTATTACCAAAGCTTTGTGTTCTGATGTTCTTTAATCTCTAACATCAACTTGCTCCTGTCAGCAATCATAAGCTATTGGAAGCAGCATTCCATGCAGGAAAAACAATATTTGTCTTCTCTAGCTGTATATTAAATATATTTTCCTGATGCCACATTACAATTAATGTTAGGCTGCTGGGGGAGAGAAATACATCAGTGCTCTTCAGACCATGATCCTATCTGGTCTTGAGAGCACGTTTCATCATCCCCCAAGCCAAGAGTACATGGGGTCTGATCCATAGCCAGATAATAGGATTCCGGGGCATAGATTGGGATTACTGAAGATAAAGTGGCCTGGCCATGTGGCATACTGTACACACACATGTGCTTATTAGAGTGCATCCCCTGCTTGCAGCAGCCGCCTCCTGCCAAGATTGAATGCTACTAAGTACATACCTCCCCTGTCTCCCATATGAGTCACAAGTTTGCTTTTGCTCCAAAAGCAAAACATAACAGTGAGAGAGGCCCAGTTCAGCTCAAGATCTACAAGCTGTCAGTTCATTTGGGGACAGAGGCTGCCTTCCAGCTGATGCAGCACCCCCATAACGCCAAGTGGCGCCTTCAGCACTCTCACAGGTGCAAGCTATTTCTTCCTCAATGAATCACCGATTCTCCTCTGAGTTGTCTGTGCTGCTCATTGTTGCTTACATCGTAGATACCCAGAGGCTGCAAAGCCTCACACTTTGTTTTGAACATCAAAAAGGGCTTTCAGCCTAAGCATCTCCCTCCTTATATGGTAACAATCAGCCAGAGTCTGACCCATTGACAGAAAAGGGTCCTGTCTTTGAAAGAAATATGGGAATCAAGCTCAGTCAATTGATAAAGGCATAGAATAGCTTTTGTGCACCTGATAAAAATATGATTAAGATAGGTATACAGTCAACCACTTTTCAAATGGAGTGGAAAGTATGAGACCACAAAGAAGCACTTCTTTGCAGAAGCACGTCTGCATTCATAAACAAACTCCACTTTGTCTATTTTTTTTTAATTATTTATTTGTACAAGCGCTGGGTCCAGTCAGAGGCATGGGAGGGTGAGAGGATTCACCAGAGCCAGAGCGGAGAACAGAACAGACAGACTGATGAAACACTCTGCTGAGCAGCGGGCACGGCAGGAGAGGTCTGTGCGCCATATGGGACACTTGCTGGTAGCCAGGGATAGAACCGGCGCTGCAGAGGCTGCGGGCAGCTTTGCAGCCCAGTGCTCAACCGCTGCGTGAAGGGGAGGCCCCACTTCGTCTTAATTGAAAAATCACACAGGCAGATATAGGTCTGTCATTTTATCCCTCTATTTGCAATCATCCTTGCACAGAGGATGGGGAAAGTTCTCAAAGTTTATTAAAGTGTAGGGCAAAGATTATTTTCATAAAATCATCTGGAGGACTTGCTATTGTTTGTACCTATCCCCCACCAAGGATCTACAGAGTCAGAATCAAGAGTTTGGGGTCCCAGAAATCTGAATTTTAATAATAGTTTTGTAATATTCTTGGGCATGAACTTTTGAGAAACATCCAAGATTTCAAGAGATTTGCAGATTATCATTAATGGAATTCCCTTAATTCCACTGGGTGCAATGGAACTAATGCTGCTTTTTATGGCGTGCAATGGACTCCAACAATGTGTTGTCTATCCCCACACAAATTTCTCAAGTGCAGGAATCAGCTCTTTTACTCCCTTTATATTTTAGCAGTTACAATGATAATGCTACTGTAAGTAAATATGCGTATAGTTTTGTAAAACTAGGCATAAAATAAGGCATAGAGTAACTAAAACATAACAGAAAAATTTATGTGAATTTATTGTATTACATCTGAGGGAACATCCTGTGGTATTCAGTGTGTCTCCAGAATAAGTCTCTCCTGATTGCCTAAGTTCACTGAACCAACAAGGACATGGCGAGGTTGATGAGAAGACTTAACTGACTAATGGCAAAGTTCTGTTAAGACGGCAGTGCTTATGCACTGAGTTGAAACCTAGAGTGACATAAAAGAGACACAGGTGCTAGGAAAGTTCTTGGCTAGGTGCTCAAGAAATGGTTTTTGCATGAAAATGAAAATTGTGTTTCCGTTGCTTCTCCTATTTTTGCTGACTCATAGCCCCCTCTCCATTTCCATCTAGTTATTTTATTCTTATTATCCTGCATATTTACTCTGTTGATTTTATTTATTTTTGTGTAGACAAACTGGGGTGTAGGCCAGAGGTGTGGGAGGTGAGAGGATTCACCAGAGACAGAGCGGGGAACAGAACAGGCAGACTGACTGAAACACACTGCTGAGAGGAGCAGCGGGAGAGACAGGAGAGGTCTGCTGCGCTCTGTGGGCTAACTCCCTATCCAGAGCAGAGATAGGACTGAGACTTAACCCGTAGGTCACCAGGGAGGCTCAGTATTTCACATTATTATTGTGGTTCAGGGCCTCCTGTTTAGAATGCAGACTCTTTGAAGACAAAAGCTAAAAATATATTTAACACTTTTATAGGCACAATTAGGTTACAGAGCATAAGCAGCTTGAAGACAGTTAATAAATACCTAAATACCAGAATGAATGGCAACCAGGATCATGGCGAAAAAAGGTAGCTGGACAACTTATGCCACGAGCGTTTGCTACATGGTAAGAAGGATGCCTTAGAGGGTGACCTGCCTTCCTGCTCAAATATAGATTTGAGCCAAATGCTTACTTACTCCCAATGACTAGCCTGACTACACATCCTATTCCTGAGAAAGAAAAGAAAGAAAAGAAAAGAAAAGAAAAGAAAAGAAAAGAAAAGAAAAGAAAAGAAAAGAAAAGAAAAGAAAAGAAAAGAAAAGAAAAAGAAAACTCTAAATGGCATCAAATACATTTGCAGCAAAGGAATTTGTCCACATTCACCCTGCTCCTCAGGCTCTCTCTTGTGCCTGCTGCAAGTGAATGACCCTTCCCATCCTTCCCATTGGGAAACAGATGTCTCCTGCCAATTAGGATTTAAAAATCGACAGGGGCTTCTTGAGAGAATGATGACAAGTCTAATTGCAAGAAGCAGCTGTAGAGCTTTTGGCTACACTGGGGTGGGGTTTATTAATCCCCATTTTGCTGGGTGCCTGGACTGAGCTGGGGTCAGCTCCCCTGTGACAGGGTTGAAGCTGTAAAATGTAGGGTGAGTATTTAATGACCTGAGCTCAGCAGGAGGGATTAGAGCGCCCTGCACTGACACTGTGAGCTGGGCATGTAAAACTCAAGTGGACACAAAGGCGCTGTCAACAAGCAGCATCAGTTCAAAGGGTTGCCACCACGTAGAACATGACTGGCGTGTTTACACAATGCTCTGTGAGTTATTCAATCTTACCATAGTCACTGGCCTGTTGTCAGAACCCCACCCCTTGTTCACACTAAGAACCTGTAGGTTCTTAGAAGTGTGGCCTTAAAATGCTTTTGCTTTTGTAAATGTAATTATTCTGACATTACATAAACTCTAGTTTGAAAAGACCCAAAAAAGGAAAGGAGTATAACACAGTAGAGTTATAGAACTGGCAGTGAGAAGCAAATCAACTGAAACATCTGTTTTTGAAGACAGAATTTAAAATAAAATAAAATAAAAATAATATCTTGGAAGAAATTTCTAAGATTTCTTAGCCGCAGAAAATTCTAGATCCCCAGTGCCTTTCTATACATGTTTTCCCAGGCAACACGATGCAGATACATGCTCACATGCGTGAAAGCTCACACAGCACCTCCTGGGAAGCTCTCCTCAGCCTCTCTTATTTCTATAGCACCATCTTCAGCCTGCACACCATCTCCTCTTCAAGTGCTTGTATTATGTGCTTCTATACCTGATTCTCTCATAACTAGAATGCAGTTTTGAAGGGCAAATAGTGTGTCTTGTCCTTTTATCCTTATCTTTTAATTTTGTACCTGCAATATAGTAAGTGTTCAATAAACATTTCTTCAAAACCAGGAGGATTCTAAGCAAACAACTGCCATGATAAACACAAAGCAATTATGTGGTTCTGTTGCCATCTAAGTAGCCATTCCTTTAAAATGCCAGTGAAGACAAGAAAGTCAAGAAACATTCCTCTGAAAACACATGCAAACATTCATTCTGGCTGCCTTGGCATTCTCACATAAGAATAGCTCAGAGAGAGGCCAGACAAGAGGAAAACGAAACCAGAGACTAACATTTGCTCATAGAAACTTACAGACCTTAATATAGGCAGTGCTGAGAAGTCAGGGTCAAGTGGAGTTTTCAGTAGTGAAATTCTGCAAGTCCTAAGAATAAGTCTGTTGCAAAAACCTGTTCATGTACTATGAAATTCTTTTTTAACTAACATTTACTGGGACCTTACACTGCATTACTGTTTGTTCTGAGCAATAGACCTCAAAGTGAAATAAGATTTTTCCTTTGCTCTAAGTTGATTCCAGTAGGGGAGCAAAGAACTGTACAATGAGCATGAATGCATCATGGAATTCTACGTTTTAAGAGCAGAATGGATTGCAAAGTGCAGGCAGTTGATTTCTGTAAGAGTGGGACTTTGCCAGCCTGAGATAGGATATCGGCGTGTTCGGAAGACAAAGGAGTTTTAGGAAGAGGAAATAGAATCAGCAATAGAGTGAAGATGTCTAAGGAAGAAAAATGAAGCTCTATAGGACCCGGAATCCAAATGGGGTGAGAGAAGAGAGAGATGATGGGCCAAATGGGCAGAGAAGAGGTGAATTCATTCATGTTGGGAGCATAGCATCATGCTAAGGGGTCCTGGTCTCTCAAGAGATCCTGTGATCTTGGAAATAGACTTTTAAAGAGCAGAGCAAAGGATGAGTTCTGTTCTTTATCACTCCAGGGGGCTCAAAGGGGTTATGTTCAAAGGGTAGGGAGTGACTTCAGATAATAATTTAATACAGCTAGTCAACTTCCCAATTAGGAGTTGAAATCTTTAATTAGGCATAAGAACAAAGGAGTGAGGTGAAGGTAGGGATTTCAAGAACATTTCAGATATAGTACTGATATGCCTGGAAGAGAGGAGCCTCAATACCAAATCTGAAGTTGGAATTTGAAGAACTGAGTGGAGAGATATGACACAAACAAGATAGCGATGGGAGAGGAAGTGCAAGTTTGGAGCTTCAGAAGAAAAGTTGAATTTGGACAGATTAAGTGCAAAATTTGTAAGTAAAGATAAATATGTAAAAAGCAGACAGATTTTGCATAAGGTTCTGAATCTATTCTTAATAAAATATACTTCCTAACGAAGGTGATTAAAAAAATTCATCTTATAGTTTCAAATAATGTGTATATAGTGTAGAAGAAAGTAGAGACCAACACACCTCATTCCAGAAATACAAAGCTTAAGTGAGAGATGATTCAGCTGGTTTATGTTGCCATAAAGGTTTGGTAAGAAACTGCTTTTGGGTTGTGTTGGTTTACAAAGGTTTTCTTCTATCTTGGAAGCAGAATTTTATGTTGGAGACAGGCAGAAGTAGGATGATTTTGGTCTTAGAAGCACACTCACTAGAGTTAGTGTACCTCCCAAAGGCTGGCTTTCAATGTGTAAGGTTGTCACTGATTGGCTGTTTTTCAGAGTTAAGGTCACTGTAGCATCTCCTCATTAATTGATTAGACAAGCTTAAAATCAACCCTGGTGTTTACATGCTACAAATCCTTAAACTGAAAAAATAAACTGAACAGATTTAGAACTATTTGCTAGTTAGTCATTATTATTATTTTTATTTATTTATTTACTTTGTGTAGAACTGGGGTGTAGGCCAGAGGTACGGGGCAAGAGGCGGGGAGGTGAGAGAATCCACCAGAGACAGAATGGGGAGCAGAATAGGTGGATCTCCTGAAATACACTCCTAAGAGGAACAGCTGCTGAGACAGGCGAGGTCTGCAGCACCATGTGGGTTAGCTCCCTGGCCGGGACTGAACTCAGGCCATGAAGTAGGCTGTTGTGGTAGCACGGAGACTTAAGCCCTAGGCGACAAGTCTAGTTTTTATTTTTTATTTTTATTTTTTAAAAATATTTATTTTTTATGCATATGGGGTACAGGCCAGAGATGCAGGGGGTGAAAGGATTTCACCAGAGACAGAGTGGGGAACAGAGCAGGCAGACTGACTGAAATACACTGCTGAGGGGAGCAGCGGGTGAGTCAGGAGAGTTCTGTTGCACCACGTGGGTATCTCCCTGGTCGGCCGAGGATCGAACTCATGCTGCAGAGTCTTTAGATTGCTTCATAGTGTGGTGCTTAACTGCTTTTGCCACCAGGGAGGCCCAAGCCTAGTTTTTAATGGTTGACGAAACTCTCAGGTTTTCCTGGGAGCATGAGGACTTTAGTTTTGTTTTTATAATTTTGGATAGAAATGAGACCAGTGTAACAGGGCATTTCTCTGCATTACTACTCTCTTACTGAATTAAAAAAGAAAATTCTCCATTTTTAAACTTCTCATACCATAGACTATAAAGCTATCCAAGATTTCCAGTATTAGCAAATGTTTTGAATCTCTGTGATTTAGCCAGTTAGTTAATCTATCATTATTTGGCTAGCACTGAACATATATCTTTCCAATAGACTTATGTTCATGGTGTTATGCATTGTCTTGCTCTATGAGGCCATTTTAAAGTCAGTGCTGAGATGAGAGAGTTGAAATTATGGATGGTTCCTTACTGCACATAGGGGCTGTGTATGCCTGTAGACTGTGGGTTTTCCTGTGTAAATAATTGGTTGTACCTGTCAAACTGTTTAAATACTTGGAATTCTTAAGAAATTTTTGGTAAGGTACTATTTGGTTCCCTTAACAGCTGATGTGTGGAGCTACCTGTTTCAGCTGGGGTGCTGGTCCCCCAGGCTGGTAGAAGGCTTGCTAAGCAGATGTCTAAACAGAAACCCCAGCACATATCCCTTCTCTCTACTGGACCCACTGAAGACCTGAAGTTTTTGGAACCCACTACACTGTTTATATTATGATATAAGACTTGGAAGTCTTTTAGTTTTTCTGTCAATAAGGCTCAAAAGCAATTCTACTTGGAATAGCAAAAAACCATGCAATTACTAATCCCATGTCATATAGCACTGATCTCAGTCATTGTAGATGTCTGTGCTCCTAACTGTAACTCCCCAGGCTCGGAGCACCCCAAGGGGACCATACATCTTCTTTGCTGTATGGATTTGTCACATAAATGTCCTTGATAAGTTTTTGTTGAATAAGCAGTAAATTTTTAATGCAAATGCCAAAGTATTTCTTAAGTGTAAACAGAAGTCACATATTCCTTTAAATATGCTGATTCCTAAGTTCCAATCAACTATTTTCCAAGCAGAAGGAAATCTTGGAAATAATAATTTCTAAACCATTATTTCACTTTTTAAGTAAGGGTTCCTGAAAAACAGAGTAGAAGAAAAATTTTTCATAGGCCTTAAGGGTATTATACAAAATGAAATGAATCAGGCAAAGAAAGACAAATACTGTATGATATTCACATGGAGAATCTAAAAAAAAAAAAAACCCAAGAAACAAAATACACAGTAAAAACAAAAGCAAACATCACACAAACCCAACAAAACACACACCAACAAAAAGCCAAACCCATGGTTACAGGAGAAGATATTGTTGGTTACCAGAGGGTGTGTGTGTGTGGGGGGGGGGGCATTGGTGGAAATGGGTGAAATATGTGAAAGGGTTAAAAGGTACAAACATCAAGCAATATAATAAAAAAATTTGTGGGGGTGTAATGTACAGCAGGGTGAGATAGTGAGTGTGGGTCATAGCCCTGTGATACAGACTTGATTACTGAGAGAATAGATCTTGAAAGTCCTTACTACAAGAAAATCGTTTGTAACTGTGTGATTATGGATGTTAACTAGATTTATTATGGTATTTATTTCACATACAAATATAATGTCACATGTCAATAATGCTTCAGACAAACAACTAAGACTAAGATCAGGGAATAGTTATGTTCATTCTTGTACCAAAACCTTCTCCTATCATCCCATTGTGGTAGTTTTACACATATATTTTACATTTTCTATCAACTTCAAACAGTTTGTAAATATCATTTTCTATCAATGTCATTGGACAATTTAAATTTAATCTTCATATTGTCACTAAAATCAGATTTAGAGAGCAAAAATGATACTTGCTTTGCCAATGCTAAGCCACAAAAACATTTTCCGAACAATTGTCACTGAATTCTTCAAGTTGCTAACTCTCAGCTTCTTCCTTTGTAGACATTACCACAAAAGATCTTCAAAAGAAATTCTTTTTTTTTTTAATAGAGGCATGTTTTATTTATTTGTTTGTTTGTTTATACATGCATTGGGTACAGTCAGAAGCGCGGGAGGGTGAGAGAATTCACCAGAGCCAGAGCAGGGAGCAGAGCAGGCAGAAGGACCGAAGTACACTGCTGAGGGGAGCAGCGGGCGGCAGGAGAGGTCTGCGCGCCATGTGGGATCCTCCTCCGGTGGCTGGGGAGCAGCCGGGGATCGAACCGGCACCACAGAGGCCGCGGGCAGCTTCACAACCCAGCACTCTACCGCTGCGCCACTGGGGAGGCCCCAAAAGAAATTCTAATGACAAAGAAAAAGAAGGGGACAAAGGTAAATTATATAATTTAACATTGATTTTAGGCCTGGTTAAACATCAATACATCCTGTAAACCCATAGTGTGATATGCTAAAGAGACAACTTAGGTTTCTTTGACTAGTTACAATCTCCCATGTTCAAATCATTCATCTTTTCTTTCTTGGCTGCAGCAAATATCACAACTCTTGACCTTAGATATGCTCTTATTGGGGCCAGTACAAGGAGAACTGGCCATTAGTAAGAAAAAAACAAGTGTGGCTATATTGTCAAATTTGTGTACTGAATCACATTTTATAGCAATTGAAGAGCTTCTGCTGCTATTGAATCTTGGGATACTCATGTAAGTAAGGAAAAAAAATAACTATAATCCAAATGCAAAAGTGTCTATAATGGTTTGCTCTCTGTCAAAGGGGTCAGCCAACTCAGCTGCTAATGTAAAAATAATAGGCTCATGTCTTCGCTTTTCGCCTCGAGATGAACACCCACTCAGCTTGGACATATTCTGTATTCCACTGCCCTAAACAATCCTAATCATTGAAATAGGCAGTGGTACTTACAGACACTAGAAGCAGTTAAGGTAAGCTTAGTGACAGGCCTCCCCTGGTGGCGCAGCGGTTGAGCACTGGGCTGCGAAGCTGCCCGCAGCCTCTGCAGTGCCGGTTCGATCCCTGGCTGCCAGCAAGGGACCCACATGGCGCGGCAGACCTCTCCTGCCACTACCCCCCCCCCCCCCCCAGCAGTGTATTTCGTCAGTCTGCCTGTTCTGTTCCCCGCTCTGGCTCTGGTGAATTCTCTCACCCTCCTGCGCTGCTGACTGTACCCAGTGCTTGTATAAATAAATAAATAAATCTTAAAAAAAAAAAAAAAAGATAAGCTTAGTGAAAGGTAGTTTTCTTGAAGGATATTTTTAGACAAGTGCAAACTCAGACATTTCATCATATTTTCTTCATAGATCCATGTTTAAGCAGAAATGGAGAGGGTGTTTATTAATTCTATAATCAGATGCCTGAGTTTTTCTGTTTTAAAAGCCTGGCAATCGCCAAGGAAGGCTGGAGAAGGTGTTCATTATTTTGGGTATTTAGAAGGAGCCCAAATAAATCCTTTGACATTATTCCTCTCCTCAGCAATCAGGTCGTCCTTCTTTTGAGAACTCACACTTCTTTCTTCAAACTTCCACGTGAGGTACAATTTTCTTGTGCCTGTCTCCTCAACTTGTTCTCCATATCCAGACAAGACAAGGAACAACTTGATTTCAAGAATTGAGTCTTACTGGTACCTCCTTCGTTTTCAGTTATAGAAGCATCACATTCTGGAACATCATCCTGATGCCTCGCCCATGCCTGGAGATACTGTACCCTTCAGCTATTCTGTGGCACACTATTTTTGGAATCCTTTCTCTATCTTACTAAAAAACATATTTTGTGTTTGTTAAGAAAATTTATTTAAATATTATCTCAATTACCTCTCACAAAAGCCATATGAGAAAGGTGAATGGTTTGAGATGGTAAGTTGAAGGCAGAGGAACATAATTACCACAAGTAGCAAGAGCCCTCTAGGATTTGGACGGAGGTAACTCTTGCTCTGAATTGTTCTCTTTCAAATTGACTATGTTGATTCATTTCACTGTTAATCTGTTCTTAAGCATCAATGAGAGTTTTATCCAAGAGTGAAGTGGCCCCCTTCCAATATGGTTCCCAATATCCCACTACCTGTATTGATGTCTTTGTGTGTTCCCCTCCCACCCTGTCCCTTGGCTGATGTGTATGACTGTAAAGTTCAGGAACGGACACAGTGCAGGTTTTCTAGGATCCAATGCGGACTGGGTAAAGGAGGAGTCAGAGTCCTCGGTGGCTTTTTCCAGTCTTTTATTGGGGTTTACCAGGTACATGGCAGGCAGGTGTGCTGGGGGGCCGGGACGCTGGCAGGCCTCCCAGCCCCCAGCAAGTCTTCACTCTTTCTGGGCTCTCCGGCCTTCTCTCGGCTTCTCTGTTCTTGGCTTCTCTTACAGCTTCTGCTGGCGTCCCTGTGACGCCGCCCCTAAAAGCCCAGTCTCAGCCCAGGTGAATCCCATCTACCTATGCCCACACCCTATTCCAGGTGCCCACCATCAGACATGCACCCAGGACAAGGATCCATCATCTATCCTGATGGCAGGAGGGCAGAAAAGCCTGACATTTTTTCCTTACCCTACAATGACTAACACCATAAGACAACTTATGGTGGTGCTCATGCCACTTCTGAGGTTAGTTTTAAATACTGGGCCTCCCTGAAGGCATAGGTGGTTGAGGACAGAGCTATGAAGCTTTCCACAGCCTCTGCAGTGTGGGTTCAATCCCAGCTGGCTGGGGAGATACTACATGGCATGGCAGACCTCTCCTGTCTTGCCCGCTGCTCCCCTCAGCAGTGTATTTCAGTCAGTCTGACTGTTCTGTTCCCTACTCTGTCTCTGGTGAATTCTCTCACTCTTCAGCACATCTGGCCTGTACCCTTGGTTCTTTTTCTTTCTTTTTTTTTTTAAAGATTTATTTATTTATATAAGCACTGGTGTAAGGGCAGGGCAGGAAGGACCATTGAGCAGGTTTTCTATGATCCAGCAGACCGGGTAAAGGAGGAGTCAGAGTCTTCAGTGGCTTTTGCAGGCTTTTATTGGAATTTACCCAGTACACAGTAGGCAAGTGTGCTGGGGGGCCGGGAGGCTGGCAGTTCTCCCAGCCCCCAGCAAATCCTCATTCTATCTGGGCTCTCTAGCGTTCTCTCTGCTTCTCTGCTCTTGGCTTCTCTTTTGGCTTCTGTTTCTCTTGCTTCTCTCTCGGCTTCTGCTGGTGTTCCCATGACACCACCCTTAAAAGCCCAGTCTTAGCCCAGATGAATCCCATCTACCTATGCCCACACCCTACTCCAGGTGCCCGCCATCAGGCATGCATTCAGGACTGCAAGGATCCATCATCTATCCTGATGGTGGGAGGACAGAAAAGCCTGACATCTTTCCTTACCCTACAACTGGGTAGAGTCAGAGTGTGGGGGGGTGAGAGAATTCACCAGAGCCAGAGTGGGGAGCAGAACAGGCAGACTGACGAAGTACACTGCTGAGGAGAGGAGTGGGAGTGGCAGGAGAGGTCTGCGCGCCATGTGGGACCCTCGCCTGGCAGCTGGGGATCGAAACGGTGCTGCAATGGCTGCAGGTAGCTTCGCAACCGAGCACTCAACCGCTGTGCCACAGGGGAGGTCCTGTACCCTGGTTGTTATATAAATAAATAAAATCTTTTTAATAAAATAAAATAGTACATTTTGGGACATTCTTTTGCTAGATCACAGTATATATTCCTCTTGGATCTCTGACTGTCACACAAGCAAGTTGCCATATTGTGACTAGTCTTATGACTAGTGTTATGGCAAGGTCTATAGGCAAAGAACTGAAGCCAGCAACCAAGAACTAGGGATCAACTGATCCTTGCCAATGATGGCTTAAGAAATCTTGAAAGAAGTTTCTCCAGTCAGTTGAGTGTTGAGGTAACTGTAATACTCACTCACAGGAACTTGTGAGAAACCCTGACTCACAATCACACAGTTGAGCTACTCCTATATTATTATTTTTTAGACATTATGTGAGTTAATAAATGTTGGATCTTTTAAGCCCCTAAATTTTGGGGCAATTTGTTATATAGCAGTAGATCACTAGTACAAAGGGTTAACAGGGCATTTATCCATCATATTTGTTGATAGACTTGGGTAGAATAATGTTAGTAGCTAAACTTCACACCATTTAACCTAATATCTGCCTCATTCACATAATGATGGATAAAGACATTATCTTGGGCTACAGTGGTAATGTTCAAGCCTTACTTCCAGAATATCAAATATGAAGAGAAAATAGGCCTAACTTTCATTTTTATAAATTTGAGCAATTCGGGAACAAACATGCCCTCATAAGCCCTTGGCTCTTCCCAAGGCTCTGGAAGGTAGTTATAACTGATTCTGAGTTATTACTGTATAACATCCCACATGCAGTTTGCACGGTATTTATTGAGCAGGCTTTAATGATGAATAGAGTGAGAAACACCAGGCAAAGAATACAGTAATAACACTACATAAATTTTATTTTCATTTAGCATGAAAACACCTGATTTCCTTCAACATTGTAAACATGTCACATTATTAAGCAGTGAAAGGCTGATGAATTTAAATGTTCATTTAGACATTGTTTTGAATGAAAACTGTGCTTTAATTCCACTTGCCACCACAGATCATTTTATTTTTATTTGCTCTATTTAATATTGGGTTGTTTTCATTTAAAAAAATAGCCAAAGGAGAGAAAACTGGAAAGTTTTCTCAAATGAGATTCGTTAAAGACGTTTCACTTCTTATTCTGCAAGGAACAGAGAGGCAGCCTCGGATAAAATACTTTATGGTCAGAGTTGGCAAATACCAAATGTTTCATAGTTAATAAACATAATTAAAATTATTTAAAAGCAACTAGGTATGCAGATGAAAAAACTGCTATGTTACCTTTTATTTTTTTAACAGAAAATGAAAATGAGCTCAGTTATATACAATTTAATCATTAAGGAAGAAAGTTTCAGGGAAGGCACCTAGACATCATGTTAAGACAGTAAGTACCTACAAGCTTAGATTACTGCCCTGCAAAAAGACAGACAAATGTCTCAGCAACTGCCTTGTTACTGTCAAGCTCATGGTTTGTGTTTCATTAGCTTGCTGCTTTCTAGCACTAAGGTTCTGTCTGTTGTAATAGAAACTTCTACTTTTCAGGGTTTATCGTTCAGCTGTTCAAAAAAGGCTGTGTTTGATCCAAAAGTAAAGTAACTAAGCTCTCAGTGAAGGTGACTGCCAGTATAAGTGTTTTGGAGTTACAGGAAAGTTAGGAAGAAAAGAAAACTCATACATTTGTAACTCTTATGCTAGTTAAATGTTGGAGACTTTATGTGATTCAGCAGGCCCTTTGAATTGATTATATTGTCTATAGGTAGACTACAATGAATCAAGAGGGTAGGCCAAACATTTTTCCAAAGAAAGAAAAATTAAGGAGTAGTCACAGGATCTGTTATCTATTGGCTGATACTTACAAAACACTTTTTACAATGATTAGGTTATGTGGTCGTAGGGTGTGGGTGGGGTGAGGGAGGCAGGTGGAACACTGAGAATTTTGACCTAGATATCTGTGCTCCCGGGATATATGGCCAACTTATAAGGTGATAGGATTTATTCAGAGCTCTGTAACATAGAGGGGAAAATATACAAAGCTGGCAATTTTAAACCATTGTGAGATATTTTAGCCTCTTTCTTTTGAATAAACAGTTCCTCGCTGACCCCTGTGTAGCTGAAAAGAGCAGAAAACTGTCACCTGCAAGTCTTATCCTCATTAAACTAGACAACAGGATTATCACACAGATACATATAAGTAAAAGAGGAAACATATGGTAAGTTGCTGGTTCAGTATAAGTCTTCACCTGTCAGTATTCTTCTTTCTCCTCCAGCATGCTCACTCAAGTGCCAATGTTACTAATGAAATTAAAGACTGGCCATAGCCTGCATGTTTCCATTCTCCCTTTGCTTCATGGCCTCAGGGGTCTCTGCCTGGTGGACATTGCTGAAGTTAGATGAGTACAACTACAACAACAATAAAGGATCCACAGGCATAGAAAGAGGACCATGAATAAATACCCATGCCCTGTTTTTCTTAGGAAACAATTCTTAGTCTAAGCGTGGGAATAATGTATAGTGCCCAAAGTGGTTAGTTTGCAGTGGTAGGTGGTGACTTGTTGAGGAAAGCAGTGGGTACTCAACATTTGGAAAGCACACTTGTCATTTGTTCAATCTAGTAAAGCATGTAAAAAACACTACTTTTCAAAGCCCATTCTAGTGCCTCACCTACCCTACCCCCTCTTCTTCCCAAAACTGATGCAGAAGTAATGTTGAGCCAAATAGGATGGTTTTTCAGGTGTGTGGTTGTCATTAATTTTAATTTCCATTATGTACAACTTTTTACTGCCCACACTCATGAAATAGTTTGTTCTATCATAACATGTGTTTTAATGAAAGTCATATTTTTTTAGAATACCTTAATCTGCCCAAGAATTAATAAATAAATCACTGGTTATTCTGCTGTGGGGCTTTCTGTTATAGCTTTGTTGGCAAAAAAAAAAAAAAATGCAGTGCTTGTTTCCAAGCAGACATAGCACCAATGACTATAAAAAGTCAATGATGGAAGCTCATAGGGGTATGTGAATTCCTTTGAGCTGTAAATCCACATATATTATTACTTTATCATTAAATTGGAGCAAGGCAGGAGATGCGGAATCATGATGTTAAATCAGCTGGTAACCTGGAATAATTTTTCACAATGTTCATTGCAGCCACACATTCTACCATTACAGCCATCATTCCTAGCTCTCACCTATTCTGAGTCAAGGTCACACAAATGGGAATTACTTTTTCAATGACTGATATGATCTGATGAAATTATTTAGGATTTTGTTGGCCATTTTCATGGTAATTCAGGTATAATATGTCAAGGTGTTAAACCATCAGGAAGTTGCTGAAAATTCAACTTCCTACTGGAAAGCTGTACTTTTGAAGTCCCTCACCTTCAAATGAACACTTCCAAACACTAGACTTAACATCTCCCTCCAATAAAGACCACCAACAGCAATAAGAAGAGCAACCAAAATATATATTTTTCCTTTTGTGTTTCTGATCTGTAACTGCACTACAAATGTTAAATCCCCAAACCAAAATCCTAAGGTCAGGTTGGGTTTGCCTGAGGATACAAGAAGTAACAATGATTGCTAAATCCTAATTCTTAGTATTTTTCTTAGTATTTTAATTATTCCTAGCAATTTAATTTAAATCTGGACATTCTCTCAATATTCATGGCCATCACTTTGAACTCAGAAATATATCAGTAACTCTCTAGGATCCTGTGCCAACCTTAGTGCCCCAATTTTCTACCCTGTGGCCAGAGTAACTGTTACCAAGTGCAAATTCAGGTATGTAAGTCCTGTTTACAAACTTTTAATTTGACATCCACTGATCTCAGAAGAAAATGAAAACTCATTAACATCGTATCAAAAATCCTCCTGATTTTGCTTATTTTCTAGCTTCATTTATTACGAATGTCTCTTTTCACTGTGTAAAAACAAGAATTACTTGCAGTTCTCTGACCACACCTTTTAACCGTTTTGCTTCTCTTCTCTCTTACTCTCATATATTCTCTACTTTGTCTGGATGCTTCCAACCCCCCTTTTCCCTGGCCGTCTCCATTTTGTCCTTGGAGTTGCAGTGTGGGAATGATTTTCTCCACGAATCTTCCCTTTGAGGTTGACTGGATGCCTCTGCAAGCTGCTGGGCAGGGGTAAGCTGGCACGCTGCAGCACACTCTGCCGTCTGCCCCTTGGAACTGCCAGAGAGCCTGCAGCTCAGGAGTGTGGTGAGTTTGGGGCCAGCTGATCCTGTTTCAGTGGAGAGTGATTTACTTGCTGGCTCCTCCATTTCCTCCAACACACTCTTTCTCAATTCTGTGTATTTTCATGGAAGACTCCCCTGAGAACTAGATTGACATCATCATCACAGTGACTGGGCACTAAAATCTAAGATTTTGTAACCACAAAGGACCATACTGTGCCCTTTAACCCCTGGAGACCGCATCCCCACAAGCCTCCATCAGAAAGTACTTCATTGCGAGGGAAAATAATCATCTGGCTTTTGCAGTTATCTGCTTTGTCAGAGATTCTTTAGCATATTATGTTTGGTCATTTTTCAAAGTGTGTGCTACCACAGTCCCAGACATTTCTCTGGTTGAGGGAGAGCCATTTAAAGTCAGAACTTGGAAGAGTTTCCCCTTGATGCTCAGAGGGGACATCTTTGTTGACCAAAGTACATCTCTAGAAGTGACTTTGCCCAGTCAGAACTGACTGCTTTGAGTAATGACCTGTGAATGAGAATATATGCACATTTCTCCCAATACATTCAATGATTGTTTAAAAAAAAATACAAACCACACACAGCTGGTGAATAGGCATTTTTTTTTTTTTTGCTAGCTAAGGGAAATCATGCACTTTTTCATTTCATGTGTGGGACTCACAATCATGAATTAGAGTGTGCAGGTGTCATTTTTATGTCATATTTTGTGACTTTAAATAATTTAAATCAACTAAACCTACTGATGTTGCATACTAATTTTTAAATTAAAAGAGGAGCAGAGGAAGTAATTATTGGATCACAGCAAACTTATTTTTTTTCCCTAGCACATCATTCTCAGCTCATATATAACTTTTCCTAAAATCACCTTTGTTCCCAACCATTTTGCTCTTTGTTTTCATGAATTACTAGGCCAGCAAACACTCCAGCGAAGATGTAAAAGTTTAAACTGGTCCCATTCAAACTCACCTGTATGTTTTTCCATTTTTAAAAATCCAGCTCTACTGTTTGAAATCTCTTTAATTCCTGACCATGATCATATCAGCGCTTTCCTATGCATTTATTCAGTAAATATTTTTTGAATAACTATTATATGCCTGACACCTGGTACTGGTATACAGAAGTGAGCAAACAGAACAAAAATCCCTGTCTTCATAGAACATATATTTTACTAGGAAAATCAGGCCATACAAATAATAAATAAAATAATATAATGTTGGAAAATGATAAACCTGAGGATGAAATATTATTTAACAGTAAATCAGGGACATGATAGAGTTATTGGGGAAGCATGTGTAATTTTAGAGACAGGGACCGCTCATTAAATTAGTGGCTGATGATTTTTAAAAGTTGTGACTGAGGCTGTTCTGAAATTTGGTTCTGGTTTGTATATGAACAACATATTTCTAATAAGTACCTTACATAAGATAATAAAGGAGCTATAAAATCTATTTCAGAAAAACACTCTGATAACTCTTGGAAGCTACTCATAAATCATGTCCCACATTCATCTGAGGGGAACTTACTTCAAATATTCTAAAAGGTGTTATTTTATCATTAATAAGCTGTGACTATATTAGGCACTATGCTTGAAAGTAGCTACCTATATGTAATACAACTACAGCTCATAATTTTTCAGCGTATCGGTCTACATTTAGTCTTAATTAGTAATATTTTACTGTGTTGCATCTCCCTGTGCCTTAACTGCAAATTAAGAGGCCTAGGCACAAAAAAAGGAAGGTAATATACATCAAACAACATAAATGCAAATTTTACATTGTTTAGATTTAAGGTAAATACACACATCACACATTCTACAACATGGAAGGGTAAAGAAAAGGAAAACATTTCCAAAGGTATTTATTGAGAAATAGTAAAGATGTACATATTTTTACAAGCTTTTAATATTAATTTACATTTCTTTAAATTATGTAGGCCCCGATCATCTATACTTTACTAATACATAAGAGAACCCTTTCCAATGACTGTGAGACTTCCATAATGTTATCATAGGTGGGAGTCAAAACGCAACTTTGGCTCGTGATGCTTATTTGTTTTTAAAAGAAATACTAAATGCCATATCCACCGAATATGCAGGCTTGTCATAAACAAATGTACTTTAAGATAAAAAACAACTTCATAGTGGAGCATGCTGTTGACACTATTTTGAATCTTAGCTCACCAGAGTCCAAGGTAAAAACATTTTTACAGAGTGATTGCCTATATTACATGCACAAACTGCATGGTTCTAATTTTTTTGCTTTTGCCTCTGAATTTGACTTACAAACTTTTGCAAGGGTAGAGCGACCTAATCTCCTATGCTGTAATATTGTAACCAGGCCATATTGTTCAGAAAGAACACAAGATGGTTATCTTTCCTAGAGATATACCAAGTTTGCTCATATAGTTACAACATTTTTTTCAAATTTGTTTACAAGAAGGCACAATATTCTGCATTGCAATAGATTGTGCGCTGGAGTTTTGTTGGTTGATTTTTTTGTTTTTGAGATCAGAAAGGAAGAGGATCTTGGAGAGTAGCTCTAGTTTGAGCATTCTCAAAGTCTCAGTACAAGCTCTGATGTGTCCAGGGCCTGAGCCACTGTTTTGAGCCAGTCATGCTGTTCTCCTTTAAATGGGCATTTAGGTTTTATGCTGGCAGCCTCTTCTGAACAGAAAATCAGAGGAGAAGACGTGTATGAGAAGAAGCACTGGATCATGCAGTGGGGGACCCTTCTCTTTGCTCCTGGGAAGGGGAATATCTTTCTGCACCTGCAGGGTTAGCAGCATAAGTCTTGATCAACATAAAAATGAATGAAAAATTTGGATGCAATGCCACAATACTATCATTTCAAGAAACTGGCCATAAAGATAATTTTGTTTTATTCACAGCAATAAATATTTAAGGTTTTAGTGCACAAAAATATAATTAAGCACTTGCAAATCAATGCAGCTTTTGAATTTTTTGAAAGCCATTTTTAAACTAAAGGCCAACAGAAGTGTATGATGATTTATTATTACTATTATTTTATTATTAAAAGTATTGTAACTGTAAGTTGCCTGCAACTGACCTTGTGGCAGAGGTAGCCAAAAGCTACAACCTTTAAAAATTATGGTCAAGGTTTGTGTGATAAAATCACAATCTTACACAATATTGGATCTCAACCTCTTTTTTTCTCAACATAAACATGGCCTTAGCATTCAGGAAAAAAAAAAAGCTTAGAGCCTTGAAAATAAAATCACTTTTCCACGGTGAATGTTGTGCCCTCTATGAAAAGCACTGGCCTCAGGTGAGCCACTGACACCTCAGATAAAGAGCTACCTGGACAACCTCTGCTTAGGGGCACTGCCCAGTAGCTGGACTCCAGGTTCCACATTAAAATGTTATGAACATGGAACTGCAGGTGCAGACACCATTAAAATGTTGCTAGATCTTGAAGTATTTAATTTCCACAAGGGAAATCATGTCACACAAAATGACAGGAGAACCTGTATCGTGTTCCTAACATGGGCTACACACCAAGAGAAAAAAAAAAAAAACATGCAAACACAACGATGACAGGTTCTCCTTGCAATGAATGCGGTCCTTTGTGCAGTCACTGAACAGGCAAAAACCAAGGTAGGCTGGTCTGTAATGGAGAGAACCTGGATTGATGTGTTAGGACAGAGAACCAGGTACTATTTCACTGCTGTGATTTTAGTAAGGCTGCCAAGATCCGGCTCACTTGCTGATTTATTTCATGATGATATAGTAGGTAAAATTTTCGTTGGTTCACTTTCTTATATCCACCTTCCACTACTGGTGACACTTCATTTTCAAAATGGTATTGGGAACAAATGCACTTTGCTTTATTTTAATCCAAGTTCATTCAGTGTGAATTTTAAGCTATGTTTATGGTATACCTTAATAATGGGTGGTACTTGCTTACGATGTTCACGAAAATATTTTCTTTGTGCAACCTGCACATAACAAGAAGTCAAACTCAAAACAGTACAAGTTGTCATGAATATGGCTCTTAGTTTTCTCCAGTAAAACTGTAGAAAAGGTACTTGACACTGCAACGTACACTTCACTTTCAAAGTAAAGATCCCACAGTCTTCCCTAAACCTTCTGCTTACGGTTGGATGCACAAATAGTTGCCTCATATGATTATTGGAATTATAAAAAGCCCAAATAAAACACAAGCTTTTCTTTATTATAATTGTTTTCTTGTTGCAACAAATACTCAGTTTTTGATGATACAATATTGAGTTTTGACAGCTTGAATTTTAAATTTGGTCATGTTAAGAATGATCAAAAGAAAAGGACTTTGTTTCTCATTTATCTACAGAGATTTTTAACCAAAGTTACATTGTAACACACAAACGCTGTCTTGTCTTTAAGGCACAGCACATCAATATGAACATTCTGTTTGCCAAACTTAAAAAAGAGACAATATTAGATTCCCATTTTCCCTCCCACAGCCCTCCCTGACAAATGAAAGAAAAATTGCATCCACTTTCAAAGTCAGCTGCTAATAAAGTCACAGTAAATTATTTTCATCAATAATTTACACACATTACAGGTCTAGATAGGATTGTCCTTATACAGTCTGAGTGCATTCCAATTCAGATTTTCTGGGCTAGGTAGGCTAAAGTCAGATTCAAACCTCAGGGCTGAGAAGATCTCATTTTGAGGAATGTTGTCAGACGGAGCATGCGTCGGTGTTTTGCCAGGGTTTCTTTGTTAAAGCTGTTAATTCCAGTTAGGACTCACTCGGTGTGTACCAGCAACCTCCACAGATTTTTTTTTTAAACCATTAAAGTGTTGTAAGTATAAGACCATAGAGCTTCCTTTCTGTAGCACTAAAGTTTAATTCCGCTCAGCAATCTGAATTCTTCATTCTGGAATTTTCATTCCAAATATGATTTCATCCTTTAAGACAATTTATATGTGTAAAGCCAGAGGCATTGAATCACACATAAAAATTCAGTGTACTTGAAATATAAAAAAACGGATCTCCAGCTAGAGAACACAGTTACAAATACTCTAATTCCAGTGCTTGATGTAGCGCCAAGAGGTCTGAGTGACTTGATATCCTCCAAAAGGGCATGTTGTGCTGTGTGGTTAAGAGAAGGCAGGTGGGGGAGAGAAGAGGAAGGAATGGAGAGAGAGATCATAACCATTGTCTTGGTGAAGCACCGTACACAAAAGGATGTCATCCACCCAAGTTCAAGGGAAGGAATCTTAAGGGAGGGATGATCATATCTGAAGGCTAGATAGCATCAATAGGGCATTTTCAAAATAATAGACAAATAGATCTGAACTGGATGTTAGTGATAATAAAAGCAAACATTGAGATTTCCTAGGTAATTTAATACTGATTGTGGAAGGTATCATTACTAACATCAGCAAGGTGGACATCATACCTCTGTGGCTGATGAAAAACAAATTTTAATCATTAGATTAAAGATCCATCTCTTAATACAAAATAAAATTAAAGGATTACAAACTTCCAAAGCCCAAAGCCTTTTGTCTACTTGAGAGGAGGGGGGTGAATTGCATTCTATGTAAAAAATAATTTGAAGCTGGACTATATGAGGTAGGAAAATATGTGGACATGGTTCCTTTTCCTCCTTGTCTGGGGTAACTAACACTGCAAGTCAGTCAAGTTGACCTGATTTATTTTACTGGTGTGGGACTGAGAGAAAGTAATATAGCAATGATTCTCAATGGGGAGATATCACACCCAAGAGGACAGAAACCAGCTCTTCTGGAGCAAAGATTCTTATATATTATAATGACTATAGTGCTACAAAAATATACCAGTATATGGTACAAGTCTGGTTTTAAAATTTCATGGAGGGGTGTGATTGCAGGTCGAAAAGGCCTAAGAAAGTTCCTTCATGGACATAATGAAAAAAAAAATGGAATGTGTCCACTAGTAATTAAGAAAAACACTGTAAGTTTGGACTTATCGCATCTTGTAGAACACATGTGCGTAGAATATTTATTCATATATATAATGGAAATACACATGCATGCATAAAGCATGGAAAAGATGTCTATTATCAAAATTAATTATTAAAGTAATAATTACTGCTCATTATATAATCATTTGCTGTCCAAAAGGTGAGCCACTAGCCCCGGGTGCCTACTGAGTACTTTGGGTCTAGAGATGAGGCTAGTCCAGTTCAAAATACATATTGAATTTCAAAGACTTGGAATATAAATTAAAAAAAGAGTGTAAGCATCACTTGAATAATACTTACATTTATTAGATATTGAGTCTATATTTTATATATACTGCAGTAAAATATATAACTAAAATGTATTGTCTTTTACATTTTTTAACATGGCTTTTAGAAAATTAAAAATTATGAATAAATTGCAAACATAAAAGAACTAAAAATATAAAATTGCATTGCATAATTCAGAGTAAGGTGCTGCACTACTACTCCTAAACTGTGAAATTACTCCGTAAAGTTAAAAAATGTTTTCAGATCAAATTAAAAGACAGAATTATTCATCTAGATGATTTTTTTTCATTCAGCTCAGATCTATTTGTAATCACAAAGTAATGCTTATATATCTGTACATGCAATTATATCTACATACAAAGAAAAGCATGCATTCTGGATACTAAAGAACCAACCACCTGTGTTTTAAAATAGAATGATACTCCTTCACCGTCACCAAAACTGTACCTACATAAACAACCATTTGGAAATAGCATTCTAATTGAGGTTCTTATCCACTTGGAGTCATGCCTTTTTTCTACTTGAGTTTTAGTGTAAAGCAAAAGGTATAAAATCGGTATACTAAATGCAGTTCTCATGCTATGGATAAATGGTATAGAATTTATAAGTTTTAATTTAAAAAGGCTTCTGGTTTAATATTGCTTCTGGATTTGAAAAGTGAATTTCACTAGTCCTGACTGGTAAGTACTTGACGATTTCAAAGAGGCTAAAAGACTTGTAAAACATTCAGTGCAGTGGTTGCATGCATTGCTATTTGTGGGGTGTAATTATGATGCCAATATGAAAAATTGAAACAACCAGGACTCTGGACATTGAGGAACTCCAGAAGATGCTTTAGTTGTGTGTAACTGGAAACATTTCAAATAGTAGTCAGCAAGGAAAGTTGTATTTCTTGAGATTACACCCCTGACCTCAAACAGAGCGTCCTTGAGGCCATGGTGCTGTCTTTGTTCATTACTTATTAAAACTGAAGTGCTCTGTGGGAGGAAGAGGCTGCATCAGTGCTCTTAAAGTTAAGAAAAGCACAGAAAATTTCAAGTATCACTTCCAGCACATCAGCAAACTTTTTAAAGTAGAAGCAAATTTCTTTTTCCACTTTGCCTTGATTCAAATTGAATATTGGCACCAGTCATTCCTTTCTCTTTCTATTATAGTCATAAATTTTTCTAGGCAATTGTTTATGCTGAATTTTTTAGGAGGGACACAGAAATCAGGTCACTAGTTTAGCAAAGGCAAGTGTTTAGTGAGGTCCTTATTAGATGATGATTTGAAATCTTAGGATACTAAGAACATTCTTTCGGTGTCAGACAATATAAGCCGATATTCACTGTTTAAAAATTTTAATTTATCACTTTGCTTTGTTTTATAAATTATATCACTTTTATCCTGGCTAGATGGTATTTTACTCTCATTCAGTGAAGGAAGCAATAGATCAGCTCTCAGTATTGTTGACTAGGATCTGGGGCCAATCCTGATATCACTGTCTCTGTTGGTCTTAGATTAATCACTTAGTTGCTTTTCACTGCCTTGATTTCTTCTGCAGCAATCTGGACCAGAAGAAAAGGCTCATATCAGTACTATGAGCTTTTCTGAATATGTGCAAAGTCAGCTGTTTGACTTTAACCTAGTACCAAAGGCTCACCCAGGCAGACAAGACTCTTCCTGGAGATTCCTGGCGCAGTGCCCCTAAGTTTGTGCAAGATGGCACAAAAAGATTTGAATAATATATCTCAATCAGTAGCATTTACTAATGCTCACCCAATAGTTTTTTGGTTTTTTTTTCCCAACTAGTACATCTACCCTCAGTATTTGTCATCATGGAGGGTATTTACTACTGGGCCCTACAAGAACACAGGGCACAGAAGAGAGATGAACAAGCTAAGCACTGAGTCACTTGTGATGTTTCTATGGAGTTCATTTAACTTCTTTCTCTTGTTAAATTTCATGTCCTTAAAAATGGTTATTTTCCTCCACTTTCTTAGAGACCACTACAACTGTGTGCATTTTACAGACACACACACAAACACATACAATTATATTTTTCTGCATTTCCTATCAAATTTCAGGCAAAAAAATGCTAGACTCCAAATGGTTTATTTGAATGTAAGTAATGACCTTCTCATGCTCTTACTGCTTTGCATCTATAAATTTAAATCATATGTCAAGCTGCCATTGGGCCAAACTACAGAAATGCAAACGAAAAAGCTTGCATTGGAAGTATCACACCAACATTGTTTGAGACAGGTTACCTTTTTTGCTGCCTGTTCTTCTTCTACACCATCCCCAATTACAACATATACTACTTTTCTGCCAAACCTTTGCATTATTCGTTCAAAGCAACTTTCTTTTCCTGGAAGATAAACAAGATAAAAGTTCAGAGTGAAGTTACCTGATTAGCGGCATGCTCCTCATCTCGGCCATCTCCAATCACAACATAAGTTATGTTAGTGCCAAATCTGGACACTATACGCTCAAAACAGCTTTCCTTGCCTGAAAAACAATGCACTGCTTATTCTTCCAGCCATTGCATTCATTAACCTGAAGATTCATAAAGTGTTAAGTTAATTTCTTTTAAACATCAATCACCTAAAGTAGCTTGCAACCTCTGGGTTTATGAGATCAACAAATATATTTGAATAATGTAAGTCTTTTCTTGGACAGATTATTAAACAAACATGTTTCCACACTCCAAAAAAAAAAATGCAGTAGGGTTAAGAATTTGTAGTCTCTTTTACCCTGCCAAAAAATATCAAGACAACTTTACAAGCAATCATGAGTTTTAACAATTGTGTAAGTCTATATTTCAATTTTATCAGTTAAAAGTATAGACAAAGCAGTTGAAAATATTATTGTGAAAAACTAAGTCTCACCTAAAGGAAAGAGAAAATGCTAAAATGTGGATTTACCTTAATAACTCCTTTCTTCAAGTTGCTGGGATCTAGTCTGCTCAGGTTAATTGCATTAAGGGTGCTGTCTGATTGGGCCACAGCACTGGTGACACTAGTAGATTCTGATTGCACTATGAGAATAACACTGTGGCATTTCTACATGTTTTTCACTTTTACAACATTGGCATTATTCTCTGAATTTCATTTAGTCATGGCTGCTTCTGCATGTTTCCTTCACCCGACAGTTCAGAATTGCAAAAAACAAAACCCAAAAAACCCCACTAGCTTAAAGGGAAAATTACAATTTCTATGGGATTAAATATAAAGAGTAATTTGGCCAATATGAAAGAATATTCCCGATTAGAAGAAATGTTCATGCTAGTGCAAAATTATTTGATTTTTCAAAAAGCAAATCAAGTTTTCTTTATCAATCCTGTTAAACTAGCAATCTAGTTTGTATCAAAAAAAGTGGATGGGATTGCTACTAGGGTTCTGAATTGCAGTGTTCAGAACCATTTAAAATTGACTTAAACAAAAGCTTGTTGTTTTTTTTCTTTAAACTATACTCCTGAAACAGCTGCAACTGGGGGCTCCTGTGGTCTGTGCCTATTAAAACTCTGCAAGGCCCAGGGCAGGTTATTTTTGGTAGGGGATTTTAGGATTTTGAGCTTCTCTTGTCCAGGGGCCAGAGCCTAAGTTTATTAACCTTCAGGGCACATCCCACGACTCATGTATTTCCCCCAGGCATTTCCTGGACAGACAGTGGAACATGTGACTTGTTTTCTTTTAACTCTTCCCAGTGGCAGAAGTTGATGAAGTTTTATTTTGAAAATTTATTACAAGAAATTTGAGTCTGTAAATTCACTCAAAGTTCACTCCACAGATAGATGTTACCCAAGTACACAAAGTTGTAGTTCTCTGATAGCTACTGAACATGTTTGGAAATGTTGGTTCCCAATCACTCATGTGTAATGAGTGATCCAATCTGGTTTATGATTCATGACAATTTTATTTGTGTCTGGAATTAAGGCTATCAGTTCAATCCATCTGATACTGTTCTGTGATGTCAAGATAGTTTTTTTAATCTTAGATTTAGATAATTGTGTATGCAAAGATGAAGTGCTATAACCATGCTAATTAAAATACTAATAGCATGGCTAGAGGTATAAAATATTATTTAAACAATATGTGTGGTAATAAAATATATATAGTGAGTCACAACCATCTACATTTTGAGTTCAGGATTTCACTAGGTAGCAGTTTTTATAAAATTTGCACATATACAATAGCTGCAGGGACTAATATAAGAGCTATATCTAAATTTTCTTGATATTCTAATAGCAAAATAAATGAAAAAAGGAATCATGCAGAGACACACGTTATAAAAATCTCCACAACACAGATGAGAATACATTTCATAAAGAGTTAGAAATAATTTTCTTACCTATTTTAGTTGCACTGTAAATATTCTCAATGGGAAAAGCACCTCCTAAACTATAGAGTAGAACCTTCGCGAGTGCTGGAATCAGCTGGGTGGTTGTTACCAACACATTTACGCAGTTACTCCTAAGGTGTGGAGGAAATAGGCATATTTGTTTTGTAATACTAAATAACTTCTAATAGCACAGATTTTAAATTGTCACTGTGGTCTCCTAATTCCATAAAATAGCCTCTGGTTAGCTAACATTTTAATATTCAACAGTTAATTTTTATGAAATACCTACTGTCTGGCAGTCACTGGGAAAGGGGCTAGAAATGCATCTCAAGTGGAGGAAGTTGGGAAGAATGATGTTTTCCTGTCTTTAGGTCACAGGGCAGAGAGGGAAAGAGACAAGTAAATAACACCTGTGATTGTAATGTAAAGATCTCAGATTCCGGGCCTCCCTGATGGCGCAAGGGGTTAAGCATCGCACTATGAAGCAGTCTTCCACCACTGTGTCAGGGGTTCGATCCCTGGCCGGCCAGGGAGAAATCCACATGGCGAGGCAGACCTCTCCTGGCTTGCCCGCTGCTCCCCTCAGCAGTGTTTTCGGTCCTTCTGCCTGTTCTGCTCCCTGCTCTGTCTATATTATGAGTACAGGGCCTCCCTGGTGGTGCAAGGGGTTAAGCACCGCACTACGAAGCAATCCTCAGTCTCTGCAGCATGAGTTCAATCTCCAGACGGCCAGGGAGCAACCCACAAGGCAAAGCAGACCTCTCCTGTCTCACTGCTGCTCCCCTTAGCAGTGTGTTTCAGTCAGTCTGCCTGTTCTGTTCCCTGTTCGTCTCTGGTGGATCCTCTCACCCCTTGCATCTCTGGTCTGTGCCCTAGCTCTTGTATGCATAAATAAATAAATCTCTTAAAAAAAAAAAAAAGATCTCAGATTCTTGTGGAACCGCAGCCAGGAGCTATCCTAGGAAGGTTATCAGAGAGATTGTTTAGCTCTAAGCTTGACAAGTATCCATTAACAGTAATCTTTAGAGGGCCTCCCCTGGTGGCGCAGCGGTTGAGCGCTGGGCTGTGCGCTGGGCTGTGAGGCTTCCTGCAGCCTCTGGAGCGCCGGTTCATTCCCCGGCCGCTGGCGAGGGTCCCCCCCACACACAAAAAGTAATCTTTAGAGTGATAGGGTTCTGTGTGTCAGGGTTTATCAGAGTCTGGAAAAATAGAGGGCATAGGTGGAAAGGGAGTGATGGAATGAGTAAAGAGTTTGGGGTTTTGTGTATGAAATAGCTGAGAGACTCTAATCACCAGTCTAATAGACGGGCTATCTATCATGAAGAAGAAATAAATGAAGAGGATCTTTATTCAGCACAAGAGGTTGAATCCCTGAACCTTCTTAAAAACCAATGCAAACTGGATTTAATGGGACCACTTTTAAGCCACGTACAAAGTGAGACTTTCACTGGGCAATTTACAGCTGCTTCTTTCATGGTCATAATGAGGGGTGAGAGGGAGGGTGAAAACACCAAGAGCATGTGAATTGTGAGATATAAATCTGGAAAGAAGGGAATGTAGTCCTTCCTTCAGGATTAAGGAAAAAGTGGGCCATCCTGCCTTGAAGGTCTCATGGCAAAGGCAGAAGGCACAGGGCTCTGGATCTTTCTCTATTTGATATTTTGTATCACAAGCCTTTAATACATATTTGTGAGGGCTATGAAGTATTCTCTAGAATGATTTTCAGCAATCTGGTCTCAATGACAATTTAGAAGAACAAATTGAGGGCTAACTTCATGGATTGTGTATATGCTTACTCTCAGTACACTTAATATTATGCTTTATTTTCTCTAAGAAACATTTTTTGTTAAAAAACCTATGTTTAATACAATGATAATACCTTTATAATTATAGTCTTTAAAGTATTGTTATTTGCAAATTATCTTCCTAGGTATCTGATTGTGTGATAGGAACACTGATTTGTTATTTAGGAGGAATAAACAGTTTTACAAATAGAAATTTAATAGTTATCATTGATATAATCCTAAATTTTGCTGACGATGAAACAACAATCTAGAATGTGACTTGTCCATTAGACAACAACTCCTAAAATAATGGCATAGTATTAAGAGTAATATACACACATGTTCACTATGTGGTGACACAAAGTTCTACATATTTTCTCAAAATAAGATGTTATTCAATGCCACATATAGATGAATGACAGAATAAAACATAGTCAATATAATAAAGCACAATTTTAATTACTTTTTTAATGAATAAAATTTTATTTTTTATAAATTTTAAAAAATAAAATTGAACTAAGAATGGTTTACAGCACCGTATATGATTTAGAAGTATAGGATCACATCCTTCAGATATATATTATCACACCACACCCACCATCAAGGCACCCATAATCCTCCAGTGTAGTCCATTAAAAGTGCAGGCTTTTTAAGTTTAGAGACGTGGATTTGAAATCTAGCTACACTCCTTACATTTTGTGATATTCAGTTACATCGTTTCATTTTTAATTATAAACTTTGCATGTTAATAATGAGATTTGTAAAATCCAAATATAAAGAAGAAAATGAAAAGCATAAATTATTTAGTGATTGATGGTTAACTGCTCTCCCAATTTTGTGCATTTGCATCAAGAGTTTCTGTTTGTGTATAATGTTTATCCTATTAGGATAAAAAAGATATACATACATACACACATAAATACACACATATGTACATATATGCATATATGTGTGTATATAGGCATATATATAATTTTATTTTACTTTTTTTCATTTTTTTATATCATGAGACTTTATTCATTTATGTCATCTTTTTTATTATTTATATTCGCCAAAAAGATAATGTATGGAAATTATCATGTGGCTGCACCACAATATTGTAAATTTTAGCTACTTAGGTGTTTTTTTATTTTGAAATATTATAATAATTTTGCCTTACATATATTTTTTCCTATGCATTTGATTATGTCCCCGTATTCACTGAAGAGAAATTAAGAATCTGAGGGTTAAAACTTTGCTAAAGACAGATAATTAAGCAATGGTTTGAATAAACATCTATTTTTTTCTGACATTCTAGGCCTTTGTGAAAATTGCTCATTTATGGTGATACATGTGGATAACTTAGAAAATTTCATGGTACTTAAATATTCTATCTGTAATGACTTTGTTTTCCCCTTTCTTTCCTTGTTATACCTTTATTTCTTGAAATCATGTACATGTGCAGATGCTGGAAGGCCATAAGCTTAAAGATAATCGATACAAAGGAGAAAGAAAAATACCAGATGGTCTCACTTATATGTGGAATACAGAGAAACATAACAAAAGGTCAAACCAAACCAATAAAAAACTCTAACATCTGACTGCAGAACTGAGGTAACACGAGCGTGGTGGAGGAAAGGGGTCCAATGGAACATGGTGGAGGGTTGTGGGACGCTGGTGGTGGGCAGGGTGTGGGAATATACATTTGTAGAGTTTTGAACCTTACAAGCCCTGAGCAGATACAAAGATGTAAACCTACTTTATCTTAATAAATGTATTTTGGAAAAAAATTCTATATATAATCTCTATGAAATAATATGGATATAATCTATATAATGTAGGAGATCTCTTTTAGAAATAAAGACCTCATCCTCAGAAAAACGAATATTCCCCTATATTGTACATACATTTGCAGGGCTCAAAATTCTCAGGTTCCAGTTCCCCTGACTTTTGGTCTCCAAAAGTCTCCATTTGCAAAGATCACAAGACAGCATATCCCATTCTCAAATAGTTCTAATTGTTAGAAATTCTTCTGTACATGGAGCCAGAAGCTCCTTTCTTGGGATTCCTACTCATCTGTCCTAATTCTCTCCTTTATAGACACAGAGAAATGTAATTTATTTTCATTCCAACATTTAAACAGTTGGAATTGGTGACTTTGTTCTACATATGACTTTTCTTTACTCTAAACTCCCTGGCTTCTCCCTCCAACTGTTCCTAAATCCCTGTGGCCACCCACAAGGACATAGGAAGCTTCAACAACCACAGCCCCTGGTGGAATGTGGTGCTAAGACTGAGCAAAGCACTCTGCTCAGGCTTCCCCAACCTGACCCAGGAAGTCTCTGCCCCACAGCTCCCCATGTGGACTTTCTCTTATCAGTGCAGGCGCTGGTCATGTCACACAACTAGATGCATCTGCACTACCTGACACGTGTCCATTTATTTCCATGTTCTGAATTTTGGACTTCTCTTTATCCTGCCAAAGTTATCCTGTATCCTTATTCAATTGGTCCTAATACTATCTTTCTATGACTTTATGACTTCTGTGTTACCTGTAAATTTGCTATGCATGCTTTTATTTATATGTCTAACTCAGAAATAAAGCTAAGAAATAAGAGAGTGCAAAGATTCATCCACCCCCTCCCCCCCAGCTATCATATGGTATTTAGTTATAAATCCTTTCAATTCTATTATTTATATCAGGACAGTATTTCACTGCTCAGTGAAACACAAAAATTATAGATTTTATAAAAGCTTTCTCTTACTTTTTTGAGTTCATTTAAACTATATTTGTATCTATATGTTCTAAATGACTTTCAAACATGCATTTTTCATAGAATCACTATTGTTTTGTTTCTGCCATCATTTCCTATACTTTATTCCCAACATATACTTTCTATTTTCATTACAAGTCAGGTGAGTTTTCTTGAGGAATTACCAGTGGTTATGAAGAAAGAAGGACAGAGGACTGGCGAGATGAGATATCCTAGTTATTTTGAGAAGAAGCAACCTCTACACTTCACTTTTCCTTCTGCATTCTCTACCCCATGCACAATGAGACTGAAAGTCACTTGATTCAATGAATTGTTAGGTCTAAAACAAGCTATGAATTAAAACATTTTTATATGTTTTATTGTTAGATCTACATTTTCAATACAATAAATACAGAAACTTTGATAATACTACTTACCTAGTACTAATAATTGATAAAGATTTAAGTGCATTTGTTAGCCAGGAGTCTGTCAGACCTTCAATTTCTGCCCTTAACTGCAGCCACGCGTCTCTCTTGGCAGGGCCAAGGAGTCCTGCAACACCAGGGGGGCAAGGCAGAGTCAAGAGAGGAATGTTTCTCAGGAATACCCATTTTGTTCTCACTTCTGTCTATATGGATAGTTTTTATTCTGGCTAATATGCCCTCAGACAGGGAATGAGAGACTGACATATCAATAGTGGTTCAGTTTAAAATTGATAGGACATTCATTCAACAAACACTTATTGAGCAACTTCTAGATATCATGCACTAGGCTCAACACTGGGGAAGTAACAGTGAAAAAGTGGGTCATGATGTATAGCCTCATTCAATCTAGAATCTGGCACAGGCCAACCACAGAGGAGCTTTGATATCTCCCATGCGTGAGTCTCATTCCAAAAATCTGACATGTCAGGTATGCAGGAGTAGTCGAAGTTTACCAGCCTAGGGAGACAAACCTAATTATTTAGCTGTTTGAAGCAGTTCAGTTTCTTAATCACAATCTTTGCCATTTTGAAACAATGATGACACTATTATATACATCAGCTACAATGTTTCTAATAGGAGGGCTAAAGTTATCACCATTATTTTGTTTTGCAAAAAGAATTGTGTATGACACACTCATAGACAAGAAGTGTATGACAGTTACAGACAATGGTTGAAAACTCCACTAATGGTAGGATAAGGAAAGAAACAGACATGTGAATGCTTTATTTAAGTTCTTATTTTGAGATAAAATGGGATCATATAAATCCACTAAAAAGGAATATAGGTAATTAAAACATTTCAGAATCCTGGGAGAAAATATATAGGAATTGTTCTTTAAATCAAAATTTATAGTTTCTTGCAAGTCTCATTTGTTCTTAATTTCATATAAAGAATATAATGTATCAGAGAAAATAAACATGTGGTTTTTAAATTTTTAAGGTATGATAATTTATTAGCAATCTTGTGAATTTTTAGGTAATTTAAATAATACCCTTCAAGAGATATGTCATACCTGAGTGATACAAATTAAGATTTCCCAGAAAGGATATTTATTTTAAAAGTTAAACATATTACTCATAATCTATTTAATTTTACCAAAATAACTTCTATATAATGAATTAGGAAACTTGAGTGGTCTCCCTAGAATGCACAGTAAGTCAGTAGCCTGCAGGGGTCTATTTCTCACCTGAAAATGAAAGTTTTCCATATTCAACTCCCTTTTGGTTCTAGCATCATTATTATTGTCTGTGGTTCTCCATTTTATTGTTGTCTTGTAGTTACTGACTACCTGTAAAGCAGCTACTATGTGACTTCAGGCTAGTTAGAAATGGGTATGCAACGTGAAGACACACACTGCCTCACCTTCAGAAACTGTATTGGCCTTTGTCACATAAACATAGACAAGAATTTTATTTACTATAGTGTATTCTATGACATAGTATATGCACATACAATGTTTAGTATGCACACATGTATTCAGCTGTATCATTTCATGTGAGACTGGTTTATGCTCCTCAATCATCCTTCCTTTTTTAATTAAAAAACAAAAAACAAAAAGTAAAAACCATAGGAGAAGAATCTTCTGTGACCTTATATCTAATCTTAGGATTTAGTTTGTTTAAAATTAAACTTAATAGTGGAGACCAGCAAGGGTGACTGTATCAAGAAGTACTTGTTATGTTAGTTTTGATGTCAAAGGTTTTGATAGCACCTGTAATTGGTGAGTGACTCTAAGGTGGTTTTGATATTTACAGCAGGCTATTTGATTCTTGAAAACCATGATAATTATATTTCACACTCCCTATGGGAAAGATACACTGTCAGAGAACATGCAATTTTTAAAAGGCCAAAATAGACTGTCTTTGAAATGACAGAAAACACTGTTTATATTTACTGCCGACAGGTTCCCAGAAGGCAGTGATTGCTAACAACTTCCCTTCAGGGGCTGGTGTTCTTCTCTTAGACAGGCCTTCTTCGCAATCAGTTCTTCACCAACAGTCTCCTAAGCACCAGCTGTAGAATGTTCAACTAAATACTCTGCTGTAAATCTTGACCAAACATCTGGGCGCAAAGAATGCCCTATTCCTAGGACAGAGCTGCCCATCTTATTTTACAGTGAATAACCTCCCCCACCAATTCTAAGAAACTTAAAATTCTGTCTCACTGTAGTTCAGCATGAGCTCATGGTAATTTCTTCTATAGTCGGGGGGTCTCTAACACAAAACATGGAACTATAGTTCAAAATCTATTGCTACCTACAATGCTTTCATTAGATTTAAAAAGCCATGCATACCTCCAACATTGTTCTTGTAGGTGTTGTATAATTCTTTTACTCTTCTGTAACGAAAAGCCAATTTCCTCATCCAGTCAACCCCTCCTCTTACACCTGTTGGCAAACAAAGGTTTGCACTACTTGCAGCTGCATGGAAGCCATCAGTTGCAAAACTGTAGGTACTGCAACACCCAAAATACATTAAAAAGAAATAAAAGAAATAATTACATGTGCAAAACTCCATAGCTGAATTTCTGTAGGAAAGAGTATACTGAATCGCATGGCTTACCTTAAGTCCTGTCCATTATCATCAGAGGAAACATCATCTATATGAACTTGATCACACTCCTGTTAAGAACATTGAAATGTTATTTGTTTTTCCAGCGATGCTCCTCACCACTTTCGAAGGTTTTCCACCTTTCTATTTGATCAGGCTACGGCCAGAAGATGGCAGCATCTGCCCATCCAGCCCACCATCCTGCCCTGGACAATGGCACCATTTCTACTCCAAAAGATCTAAATCCAGAAAAGTGGCATGAAAATGGACATGAAAACATGTGGTAGGAGAGTTTCTTTATAGATATTTTTAAAATAATCTTAATCTTAAAATTATGGAAAAAATTGTCTTTGGAATCCTTAGAATAATTTGTATTTATTTTAAACTATTTCTGTTGTGCATGCTTAAAAATGGAAGCACAGCTAATCTGAGGGTACACACATCTTTGTTCTGAATACCTCAAATGGTTGCTATCATTTATTATTTGTTGAGCAACAACAGAAGGAGTCAGTGATTATGGTGTCCTATGAAATTTCTGTGATGTCCTGCATTTTGCTAGGCAAGAAATATCAGGAGAGAACAATGTGATCATTATTTTTAAAATTCTGTCCTTTTGATATGCAGATCAAGGTAATAACATAGAAACCATTGTTTTCTTTTGTTCAAATGAACAAAAAGTTAATCTTACATGAATACTTAAAAGGAATAGAGAAATAATGGCAATTTATCATCTCAAATGTGCTACAAATAAAGGAAAATAAACTAGAGTTAATCTGTCTTAAATTGGTCATATACACAGATCAAACAGTAACTTTTATGGATAAGAATTCAATTATTCTGTGCTGTTCTAAGGTTCCTCTTCTATCTTCAAATACTCTGCAAAGTTTCAGTGAAATAGTACACAACAAAGGGTGGAATTTGCTAATGCATTTAAAGTACGAGGTCCTTATTAACCTCAGGATGAAATACGTTGGGTCTCTCTTACTCCCAATTATTTCAATCATATACAAATTCTGACTGTATACATGGGGATCATGATTCAAAACCAATTAAAAAATCATTAAATTTGAAAATAGGATGCCATGTTAAAGATTTTTCAGTTACAATTTACATTCATTGTAGGACTTGGAACTATTGACAATGAAGTATTTCATATCTCACCTCCAATTATGCACACAAAGTATGGGATATCCTATTGAGAATAAGACATTTTGAAGAGGAAACAGTTGACTTAAAATTCTTTAAAAATGTGAAATTTAGTGACTAGCATAATCAATACAATTTTGGTACATAACGTGAATATTAAGTTAATGTTGAAGGTTTACATAGATTATATGATATTTACACATGATTTGCCTAAATTACGGGGTTTGTAATTTTTTAATAAATCTTTACCTATATTTACAAGTAAAGTAGGGTTTAGAAAAGTTTCTGAAGAGCATCTTTTGTTCACCTGAATATAACCCCACTTCAGGCCCTACCTGGCATAATCACTCAATTCTTTGTTGAATAAATGGCAGAGGTGTAGACAAATAATAGATACTAATAGAATTACCACAACCATTTATATTTTCTACAAAAAGCTATGCTGCTAAAAAATAATACTATTTTGGATGGTTAGGACTGTAAGAAGAGATTTATATCAAGAGTGGAGGGGACAAAGAATACTGTGGGAGCTGAGACCATGGGAGCCATAAAATCACAGGGATTTGTAAAGTTTCTTCTCCATTTTCAGTGAGTATTGGTTGAAAGGAGAACAGTCCAAACTTTAATCAAAGGAGGCATTGTGCTTCCAGAAAAATCTCAGGGAAAAGTATTGCAAGCCGCAGCAGTAGCTATTAGATTGGGCTCCAAAAGAAAAGTGGAGAGATTTAACAAATTAACATAAAAATTGGGGGAAAAGTTGGGAAAAAGCTGAATATGGAGAAAACAAAGGCAAACTAGACAACAAGGATTATTTCTTATTTAGAGATGGTGACATTTTTGGTAAATAGACTCAACTAAATCACTACTGAAATGACATCATTAAAGGTGTTCATTCCACTGAAATTCTAAGAGCTTTCATCATGTAAATAACTTCCATGTCTCTCTTTTATAATAAACTAATGATATTAAAAAAAAAAAAAAAGGTGAGTCAAAATCCTTGAGCATTATCCTGGTCATTAGAAGCTATTTCTTTATTTAATAGCCTCTCATCTGAAATTTTAGAGGAATTCCTCTGCCTATTCAAATATTAACTCAAATGATTAATTTGTACATTTTGCCCCCAAATTTAGTTTATTACTCCTGAGGACATCAGTATATCAAACTTATTGGACCATGAGCTCCATATTTGGAGTCAGGTTTGACATTTCTCCAAATGGAACTTCTCTTTAAATTTATGCCTAGTTAACTATGCTTGTTGACTCTGGCTTCTTGCCAGAGGATTATAGTCCAGTGAAAAAAAGCCTGAACTTCAATCGCTTATAGTTTTAGAAAAATTGAAATAATTGTTCTTCATTTAGTTTTCACTCAGATAAACTTTCAAAAAATCATTTTGATCAAAAATTGATGTGCTAAAAATGGTGTAGTGCTTGGGCATTAACCCATTTCAATATGAGAACTCAAATATTTGGAATCATTCTAGGGCTAATCTTAAATTCTGTAAATTTGTTTTATAAGGTGACCACAAAGTTGTCACTGATCTTTATTGTTATAATCCACAGGAGTCTTCTCTCACTTTCATGAGTCCAAACTCCCAGATGCCTTCTTTTCTGGAAGTTATTCTAACTGAAATAACATTTTATTTCAACGGTGAGCATTCTCTTCTTAGGGGAATTGTGTGGGCATTTGCCTTCTTTGCAGTTAGGCAGGATGGCAAAGTGACTATTTTGAGGGTTTAAGTTTGTATCTTTCAAGGAATTGTGTGAGAACAGCTGCTACTGCATATGTTGCAGTATCTACTGAAACATTTGAAATCTCAAATTAGATTTTTAGGTTAAGAAGAAAACATCCTGAGAGATTAAATAAACAAAGGGAAAAAACCACACAACAGCCGCCTAATGACAGTGTTACTCTCTTGAGGAATTTTCTCTTCTGTAGAAGCAGAAATCATTTAATACCAGTTATGTAGCCCAGGACAATCTTTGCTTGCAAGAGGTTTACTGAAATTTAAAAAAAAATGGATAAAAGTAAAGTAGGCTTTCTAAATCGGATGCAGAGGATAGTGGATATGTTTGTAACAATACTGAATGATCATGAAAGTTTTACTGTTTGGATTTTATCAGTTTTAGAGCTTGCTACTTAACTAAAATAAGTAATAAGCCTCTGTGTTTCCTTGGGTAATTCATCTGCATATACGTGTGTGCGGCATGCATGTGTGTGAACATGTGTGAGCATTCATAAATTTATATGCAGAGACTTAATTATTTCATTGATTACTGTACTGTTGGATGGTAAGTTTTAGTGTTTGAATCAAATACAATTATTATCAAATTCCAACACATAACTAAAGTTATAGGAGAAAGTCATTACCAGTATTTTCTTAGTTACTATTTCTACCAGTGATTTTATCTAATCCAAAATAAAAATTCACCATAGCTGATAACATTCGTCTGATATGCCAATAGTCATGTCAAATTTGCTAGAGGTATTTGCAAATTCATCACTTGCCACTTTCACTTTCTTTAGTTAAAAATTGGAGGATAAATTTATTCCATCTGGCTTCTAATATGCCACTAAAAGAGCTAAGGGGTCATATATTTCTAGTAAAAATAGTGAAATGAAATAAAATTTATAAAACTTGGATAAAACTTCTTTATTTTTGTCTTTTACAGATTTGACAGGATCAATAATCTTAGAATTCACTTTAGAATGAGATTATTCATTTTAACCAAAAGAAAACTCAACCTAAAAAATTATCACTATATATATAATAGAAATTCCAAAAAGGTTAAAATGTGTTTCCTATAATTATACAAAATCATTCTATAGACTAGATAGTAATAAGTGGTAGGATTAATTTAAATCAGGTTATAGAAAGGTTACTGTAATTTCTTTTTTTTTTTTTTTTTTTTATAGAGGCATGCTTTATTTATTTGTTTGCTGGTTTGTTTGTTTGTTTTGTTTATACATGCACTGGGTACAGTCAGAAGTGCGGGAGGGTGAGAGAATTCACCAGAGCCAGAGCGGGGAGCAGAGCAGGCAGAAGGACCGAAGTACACTGCTGAGGGGAGCAGCGGGCGGCAGGAGAGGTCTGCGCGCCATGTGGGACCCTTCTCCAGTGGCCGGGGAGCAGCCGGGGATGGAACCGGCGCCGCAGAGGCCGCGCGCAGTTTCGCAACCCAGCGCTCAACCGCTGCGCCACCGGGGAGGCCCGGTTACTGTAATTTCTTATTATCTAAAACTGAAAAACTTGCTTAGCAATACTGATTTTTCATATTGTCCACTAAATGCAAAAAAACCTTTTTTTTTTTCAAATAAACAGTAATTCTATTATCCAGTTAAAACAATGACTCGTTGCAGAGAAAATAAAATACTTTTGCACAGTTTCTACAACAAACATTTATGGGACACACTGAACTACACATTTTTATTCATGTCTCAAATGTAACTAAGATTGAATTTAAGACCTTGTCAGGTTTAAAAATGTATTTAAGACACTGGCTAACTTGGCCTTATTTCTAACATACTTCTCTTAATTTCAGAATGGTATGGGAGCAAAATAAAGTGCTGTGGACTTCAAGAGCCTCGAGTTTCAAATCCGAGTTCTACTACTTAGATAGCAGGTCACCTTATTTTGAAATAAGCATGCGAAAACATACTGATTTCAAAAGGTTGCCAGTTAATATAAAGTCCAATATGAAATACTGAAAACAAAGCAAAGATTCAGTAATAAAAATTTTCCATTCATTCATATGATAATGTATAAACATTGTTACTCTATTGTGAAACCATAAATAAAAAAGTTTAAATACGCCATTAGAAAAAATAAAGATAAATCTCTATTTCAACATGGCTGTGCTTGACTGGGAAGTAATTTTATCCAGTTTCTGAGCTACTCAGTTATTTTAAATGTTATCTTCTGAACATCTAATGACTCAGATCATTGGCATCCAGATTATATACCTTATCAAAGCATTTATTCAGCTATCCTGAGGTTATTTTTTTTTGGGGGGGTGGGGCTTTTTCATATTTGAGGTTAGAAATGAAGATATAAACTAGAAAAAAAGAGAAAATAAATGCATTCAAATGCATTTCAAATCCACAAGGATGAGCTATGAACAGCTCTACCACTGTTTTATCCAAAAGTGGAGGACAGGAGGAATAACATGTTGTCTTATATTAAGTTACAGATTATTTACAAAATTTAATGACTTAGGATCTTTCCACCAATAGTTTGTGACTACTGTTCAGTGACTAACCCACGTAGTATTTTGGTGAGTGACCTGCTAATTCCAGAGTTGTCAAGTGGACTATGATTTAGACTGTGGAAGTATCAGGAGCAGAGCAGATGCATACAGGAAGGGAGAGCAAAGCAGACCTTCTCCTTCTAAGACAGTTTGTCCTAAATATGTGCCAGCTCATACGCACAACTCATTAATACGATTCAGCTTTATTTACATGTATAGATGCAATTTTCCCCCGGACAGTAGCTTTTATATCCTCTTAAACTAAATTTGTCTTTCTGTTCTCTGGAGGTTTTCTACATAAATAAAAACCATCTAAACATTTTACCTTTTCAAATTCTTACCTCTAAATCATTAAAAAATAAATGTGTATCAGCAAGATTAAAAATCATTTCCTCCATTCGGAGTCCAAGGGTTACAGCCATGGGGGGGTCCTGAAAAAAGAAAATGAAGACATCATGAAGTGAAATTTCAGCAATCACTATTATTATTAAAATTATCTTGAGTGTATATTGTTGTGGGGATGGACAGTATGGCAAGATTTTTTAAGCTAAGTTTCAAAAGATATTGCAGTTATCTGAAAAGGAAGCCAAGGGGTTATTTAAGACATATGAAAGGTACAGTTACATCTTGAATTTACAGGCATTTGTACACACAGAAAGATGACTCAGGATACATTTTCATGAAAGCCATATGTTCAGGAGAGAAGGAGGAAAAAAGCAAGGTAGTTCATATGACCCAGTTTATATACAGCACATGGAAAGTCATCTGGAGAAAAGTATTTGGATAGAGTACTGAAGAATGAAGCAGACTTGATAAAAAGAGGCAAGTATATCCTTTTAAGGACAAATTAATGATGACAAACAATCAGAGTAGGAGATGGAGAACAGTAGATCTATCGATGGGTATAAGAGTTGAGTAGACACTGTTGTCTGGAAAAGGAAGACCTGGTGGAATACAGGTCTGTTGCATCCTGATCAACAGACAATATCTGTCTGAATATGTGCATAGTTTGTCTAACCTGCATTTGACTAGGTTGAAGAGGACAGGATTGAGAATGACTAAAAAGCATTAATTCAGTAAGCATACTTTAAGTAGTGTGTGTGTGTGTATATATATATATATATATATATATATATATATACACACACACTATATATATATATATATATATGTATGTTTAATGAAAGCAAAGGGATTAATAAGGAGACAAAGGGATTCAATTTTTGTACAGAAGCTAAAATATTAAAAAGAAGCAAGGAGTTGAGAATTGAGAGCATGGCACTTCACCATATTTACATCTGAAAGCCTGGCATCAAGAGGTATATGCAGACTTTTAGAAGTAAGGAGAATTTAGGGATTAGGATAGGAAAAGTACAAACATTGTACTTAAGATCATCGAAGTTGGAATGAACTCTAAAGGATAATGACTGTGAGTATGACTCTGTAGATAGAGAAAACAGAAAACCTAGAAAAGACAAATCCTCAGACTTTAAGACCAGAAAGGGTGTTAGCAGGGAGGAGAATATGGTTTCTAATAAAGCTGACAAGTCAAGAAGGATACTATTGATTTTGGCTGAGATGTTATTTTGGAAGACCTTAGAGGGTGATTTGGGTTGAGTGGCTGGGCCAGGAGCCAGATTGTCGGGATTTGAGGAGAGAGAACCAACATTGTGTTTTCAATGCTCTAATAAATGGGATTTCAAGAAACGTATTTAAACTTGGGGAAACAGAATGCAAAATATTATTTCATATACACCCCTGGAGTGATTCTACTTGCAAGTAAAAACCCTTCATCATTCCACACTATATCACAATAACCAATTTTCTTCCTATATTTCTTTCCTTAATGCTTTGAGGGTATAAACATTATATTTGAAGTGTCAGCCTCATAATTTGCAGTGATTAAAACCTAGTGAATAGGAATTGAGTGTGAAGAAGAAGAGAGATGGTTGAGGTGTGCTGAGCAAAGCTCCAACCTGATGTGGGAGAAGTTGAAGGCTGGACAATAATATTAAGTAAGGTCTCAACATAGCTTTCTAATTGCTTATATCTCTCCCTTAGAAATTGCTATGGATTTCATAGCTAGAGATTCTCTTCCTTCTCAAAAACAGATGTTCCATGTTCACATACTTGAAGGCATCCCAGGAGTGTGGCATCCAGTCAATTTGACTCTGCTGCTAGATTCATCTGTCTAATGGAAACAGGATCATTTGGTGCAACATACCCCCAGACCAAATAAATTCCATCTTATCCAATAAATATTCATTTGATAAGAGGAAAAAAAAATGGTAAGCGCCTATTCTGTGTCTCAGGGAATTCAGAATCTACAGGGATCCCTTGCTCTGGTTCCTTTAAGTATAAAATTTCCTTTTTTTATTTCTTTTTTGTTTATATTATGTTGAAAGAAAAATCTCTGAAGGTGAATAAGTTTTTTAGAATATCCATTTGTTTTGTTGACAATTCTTATTTCTAGTCTCTGTTTCTTCTCTTCAGGGGTGGGGGGGGTTGGTTAAACCGTGGGCATAGAAAACTTGTAACTATTCTGTCTAGTCATGGGATCATGAACAGAAAGTCTATAGAAATATCAGGAAAAATCAAATGTAATTATAGCATGAAAACATATAATTCCATTAGTGATGCTCTGTGCTTTTGAGGAATGTTCACTGATGCAAGACAATAAAACTGAGCTCCACACTACTCCGTTATGTTTCTGATGATTACTGCCCTAAAGATATATATTTCAGAGGGAGGCTCAGCAATGTCTTATTTAAAAGATTTTCCTTTTTGAGAATAGACTGGTTAAGTTCTTATCCTATGATTTGCCAATTTCTCTTTTTTAAGTCTTAAATAAAATTATTGCATTTCTTATATTCATGCCTAACATTCTTTTCACTTGCAGATCACATTTATGGGATCGGGAAAAAAACACACTGCTCCTCTTTGATTGTAACTTTCATTGATTCCATGCTTCTGAAGCACATAACTCTCTATGCTCCCCAAACAGTGATAGGAAAGCCCATGAAAAATGCATTTTGTGCATCTGATAAGCATGCAAACATATCCAACTTTTAAGAAACCAACAGGAATTCTCTCACCAGCAGGCACCACACACCACAGGCTGGACTCTGTGAGCAGTGCTTGGAATTCAGTCCCCGGCACCAGAGGGCTGTCCATTTGTTTTTCAAGCTATGGAGATTCCACACCACACACTTCACGAGAGCCAGGACTTAGTAAGCATTTTGGCAAAATATCACTGGCTAACTGGGAAAATTTAGGTTTGAGGTTTGCTGGAGTGCGAACTAGCTGTATTTTACTCAGGTTTCCAGAGAGCAAGGCCTGTTGAAAGGGAGGTGTTTTGGTAGAAATGCCAAAGTCTTGGCCCAGATGGGCTAAGGACAGTCATGCCACAGGCCAAGGAAAACTACGACTGTAAGAGGTGGTGCTGTTGTTTCTAAGAGAATGTCTAGCGAAGGTTTACTTTCATATACTAATTTTCCTTTTTTCCCCCAACTTACTAAGTCACTGGGACAACTAATTTGAAGTAAGCAGATTATAGTTCCACTTTTTTTTTTTTTTTTTTTTTTCAGCTAAAGGACCCACAGATGTAAGAATCAAAGACAGATGACCGGGAATTTGGTGGCTGTAGCCTCAGCAAGGCCTCTGTAATACTGAGCACCCTCTGCCTTGCCAGACTACTTCAAAGGAATGCCAGAGCCTGCAATTCCATGGTTTTATCAGGCATTTGAGAGTTAAACGTACTTCTGGATTGAACCCCAGTTTTATACAGAGATGTTTGCTCATTTTCATTAGATGTTTGTGGAATTATGGGCACCTTATGAATCAAGAGTTACTGCTTTTTTTTTCAGCTTAACTGTACTGAGTGTTGAGTTTAGGGTCTGAAATGAAGTGATAGCAAACACTTGGATAGAGGGAAAAAGTGGGGTAATAAACACACTCACAGGGTTTTGTGGAAGCTCTGATATTATTATATATGTATTATAGTTCCAACAGGTTCAAAGTGTCTACCACAGAGCTTAATATATGACAAACTGAACTTCTGCCAATTTACTCTGCATACTGCTCTATTAAAATACTGAAACTATTCTCAAGACATTTTGTTTAATGAGTGAGAAAGAGAGAGAGAAAGAGAGAGAGAGAGTGAGGAGGAAGATGAAGAAATGAGTAACTCTTCACCGTTAAATGCGGGATTCTAAGCCAGATGTTCCCAGTGTATAACCAAGTCAAGATCAAGGACAGCACTTCTCTATATCAAAATGCTAATGCCTATTATCCATGTTAGCACAGAGCATAAATTGGAGCCAGACTGTCTGACGAGGGGCCTCTGCTCTGCACTGGGCCATCAGCTGGAATCCCTCCTCTAGGGACTTAATGTAAAAATATCTCAGGAGAGGCAGCAATTATGTATTTTTAACAAAATAGAGTACTTTTTTTTTTTTTTTTTTAAGAACTCAAGTGCTTGGAACAGTTTCTCCTTTGGGACCTGAAGCACATTTTAGACTTGTGCACACAAGGCAAAACACATGCAAGTTCATTACAGAAGAAGGAAGAAAAACTAGCCCCACAGAAAGAGCCTTTTAGAAAACATGAACTGTTTGAATCAGTGACAAGAAATAAAAGGCTCTTCATCATGAATCAGGAGGGAAATTTGTACAATTGACATGTGTGTCTCTGATGGACAGACAGAGGATTTAAAAGTTCTCAGGGGGAACTGGAAAATGGTTTCAGGAACGTTTTTTTCATTTAGCACATATTTACTGAGTGTCAGACATGTTCAAATTCGATGCAGAGAACAGAGAATCAAATAAGTCAAGTCCCTGCCCTCACGGGGTTTATATTATTACTGTCAAGACATCTGATAAATAAACTAACACTAAACCAAATAGATACATAGACTTCAGGTGGCGAAAAAATCAGGGTCACAGGCTGTGAGGATGGACAGTGTAGGGTCATTTAAAGAAGGTACAGATAAGGCCTCTCTGGAGGTGAAAGTAGAGGGTAAGAGGTGTAGGGAGGTGAGGGAGCTGGCCATGCACACACAGCAAGGCAGGGGCATATGCAGGGATGCGTGAGTCCATCGTATGTGGGAAAGTGTGAGGCAGTGACCCACACTGGGGAAGTGAAGTGAAACACGTACTTTAAGAAAGAGACAGTGGGCCTCCCCTAGTGGCGCAGCGGTTGAGCGCTGGGCTGTGGAGCTGCCCGCAGCCTCTGCAGCACCGGTTCAATCCCTGGCCGTCAGCAAGGGTCCCACATGGCACGTAGACCTCTCCTGCTGGGCCCACTGCTCCCCTCAGCACCGTATTTAATCAGTCTGCCTGTTCTGCTCCCTGTTCTGGCTCTGGTAAATCTCTCACCCCCCCTTCCCCCGTACTTCTGACGCTACCCAGTGCTTGTATAAATAAAAAAATCTTAAAAAAAAAAAAGGAAAGAAAGAGACAGTGCTCAACTAGGCCAAATGAAGAGGAGAGGTCCCGGCAAGATAACCACAAAGGTCTACTCAATTTGGCAAGAAGCTTATTCCTTCTTGTCAGATTGAAAGAAGCCATTTGAGCGTCAAGTTAAGGAAGAGCAGAAAACCATGGAAGCCAGTGGAAAATGGACTCAAGAGGCTTTTCCAGTGATGGGACTATCACAGGATGTAATATGGCAACAGGAATAATTAAGAGGAGTGGGAAACTGGAGAGTCAGAAGGCACAGAGGTCATTTCAGATATTGAATACTTGGGTACATTTGAGGTTCTGGAGGTGCAGAGGAAGCAGAAAATGTAGTTATAGTGCAAAGATGGGGTTTCTTTTTATCCACCCCCCAAAAAAAAGAAGAAGTTCTGTGGGGAACTGAGAGGAGGCTTTGAAAGTCTGAAGGTGAGGAGGTGTGAAACAGTCAGCAGAAAGAATTAACCCAGGAATGCTGGAGATGTGCCCACAATCAACGCGTGAATTCCAGGTAGAAAACTGGCTGCTTTTTGTGAAGTAAAACTAATGGTGAAAAAGAGAAGGGTGAGACTTCATGCAAAAGTGGGGTTACAATGAGTGCAGTACAGGGTGGGAGGATGATTTCTATGACAGAAGCTCTCAAACTCTACCACATGGGAGAAACACCCGGGGAACTTTAAAAACAGGCCACATCTTAAGCCAGTTAAATGAGATTTTCTGAGGTGGGACCTGTGCATCAGTCATTTCAAAGCTCCTTCATGATTGCAACATACAAACAAGACTAAGAATCAGCAATTGAAGATCTTGCTACTCAGAGTGCAGTTCACCGAGGGCAGTGCTGGACTCCCTGAAGCTTGTTAGAAAGGCTGAATCGCAGACCCTATCCCCGAGGTCTAATGAAGCCATATCTGTAGTTTAACAAATTCTCCAGGGATTCATACACATGCTATTAGTTAAAAAGTCCTGGTCTCAGAGTTTTCTGAAGAATGTCTGCAGCAGTTAGGGCATCCAGAGCTGACATGGCTTTTGGATTTCCAAGGAGCTAAGGTTCTGGGTGCTTCCAAAGAACTCTGAAACAGAAATTAGTCAGATAACTGAGTAGAATGAGTGGTTCAGTATAATTTCTTGGGGATAAAGCTTCTCTAGAAGTAGCTTAAAGTTACGAGTACAGGGCCTCTGGTGGAGCAAGGGGTTAAGCACTGCACTATGAAGCAATCCTCAGTCTCTGCAGCATGAGTTCAATCCCCAGACGGCCAGGGAGCAACCCACAAGGCAAAGCAGACCTCTCCTGTCTCACTGCTGCTCCCGTCAGCAATGTATTTCAGTCAGTCTGCCTGTTCTGTTCCCCACTCCCTGGTGAATCCTCTCACCCCACCCCATCTCTGGCCTGTACCCCAGCTCTTGTATGCATAAGTAAATAAATCTTTAAAAAAAAGTTATAAGAACAAGTGCATTTTACCTGTGGATTTAACTTCAGGGACCAAATTTCCCATGGTGTGTCCTAGCCACGTACCTCCGCCCTGCTGGGGAGCTGGTAAAGGTGAAAGACTAGTTCAATTTTGCTTTGGCTTAAAAGGATTCCTTCAAAATCCAAGTGTTCAATGTAAAAATCACATTTGCAACTGAATGGTAGATAATATTAAGTAATCAGAAGCCATGAAGGGGGCTTCACAAAATTTATCTACCAGCGGTAACTTCCATTGTGTTAACACAGCCATTAAGATCTTTCCAAGCCATGCTACCAACACTTGATTAATTCCAGTCACTCCATATTAAGTTATACTGATTATTCTTAGTTGACATGCATGGTAAGGCAGTACTTATCCTCATGACTATCCTAAAATTTAAAATGTAGCCAGTGATATTTCAGAATGCTTTCTATATGTGTGGGCAGATTGTTGAATATAAAAAGTAACTAATTGACTTAGCTTGATGAACACATTATTTCTCCAGAGTTGCTCTTATATAAGCAAGAGCTTGTCTAAGATGAGCAAGTAGTTTGGGACGTTAGACTTTCAATTTCCCATTACAAGGCAACCATTCATTTGTCCTTTTCCCTGACAAAGGCTATTTCCTTGGCATCCTTACTGTGGGATAACTTTAGAGAATCATGGCTTCATTGCACAGGCTCCGAAAGAAATCAAGCCCCTAAAGCATAATTTATCCAGCTCCTTTCACCCATCCTTCCTCAAAGGGGAATCATTGCAACTTACAGATAAAAAATAAGCTCTAACAGATGATGGATGATTCCTGGACGAGGTTCTGCCAAACTTAAAAGCTCTGATTTTAGACTCTTACAGTGCTGAAAACTACGTGCCAACTGGCACTCAGCTGCAAAGCCCATCATTGGCTCTAGAGGCAGTAGAACTGAAAGACTGACACCCCTCATTAGCCATCATGGTAAATATTCAGGAATAGTTCTGTTTGAGCATGTTATGTTGACAATGGAATAGTCAAAAAGTGATAACATAATAGGGAGATATTTGGAAAATTCACAGCATTACTTATTATAAACAGGGTGTGTACTTTTCAAAAATTCTTTTTTAGTTAAAACACAAAAATTAGTTTTATGGGAAAACTGTGAGTAAAATTAAACTCTTAAATTATTATATTCTATTAATTTTGTTTTTACAGGTTATGTGGAAAAAACATGAGACCAAAAGAATATGGGATTAAGAGCACATTAAAAACAAGTGGGGTCTGGTTGGCCACATTGCTTCCGAGCTGTGTACTAAGTACCAGTAACATAGGGAAGGTTGGGAGATAATGCAGTTAACAGGGTGGGCAGCAAAGAGCCAGGGACACAGCAAGAATTCACAAATGGAACTTGTTATCATCTATCTGCTTTTCATTGGGTTGAGGCAGGTAGGAGTGGGATGTGTGAGAGAAAGAGGGAGGAGGGGTTATAGCAGGTAAGTGTGATTGTCAACTCCCTGTTCACATTATTTTAGGCCACTTCATTCATGGTAAGAGTAAACTGTGACTTTCTGCATGCCTGAAGGATCTGCTTTAATTGTTCCTCATTTGGGGGAAGTACTGTGTATTTCTACTTAAGTTTCTCTGGCCTGGAAAGTGGCAGAGTTTTCAGAGCTGAATGCTACTGGTGGGGTTTTTGGAGTCTGTGGGTTTGGAGTGTGGGGTCCTTGGGTTTACTCTGGGAAAGGTGTCATCAGAGTTCCTGTTTTAGTGACACGCGGCGAGTTTCCCAGGCGAGTTTCTCTATGAGACAGAGACATTAGTAAAGGGCAGATTTATTACGGAAGGGATAAAACAGTTAAAGACACTTGCACAGACACAAGCGGGCAGGAAGAGTTGCCCCAGAGGGAAAGGTTTGCTAAGAGAGCCCTGCATGGTTGTAGGCAGGCAGGAAGGCTGCTACCCTGCAGAGGGAGAGAGTGAGGCACCTGCATAGTCACAGGTGGGCAGTGGGATTGCTGCCCCAAGCCAGTGCAGAGACTGCACTGATACAGTCTTCTTCTGTTTGGGAGGGGCTCACTCCTTGTGAGTTGTCAGTTGGTTGCTAATTTTGGATAACTATGTAGAATTTGAAAGGGACTGGAGATTCTACAATGGGCTCAATCTCCATATCTTTACCCTTGGGTCTGTGTGCTAGACAGCAGTCTGATACCTGCTTGGATTTTATCTAAAGATTTTATCTTTGTAAATGTAGGAGTCCTCGCCAGTGATACTAGTCTGCACCTAAGGATACTAGTTTCCCGCAACTGTGCTGTCAGTGCTGAAGGATCTTAGTTTCCATAACTGTGAAGGATCTTGGTTTCCATAGCTGTGTAGATGGCTATGTTAATCTCTCCTATCCTCACCTCCTTGTGTGAGCCAGGTTTCTGGTCTTATGAGCACCTCCTTTTCATTTTTTTTTCCTATTCTTGTCCCCCATCACTACTTTTACATGTTTATTTTATCTCATTTAATCCGTCCAGAAGCCCCAGGAAGGAAATGGAATATAAACATTTTTAGGTAAGGAAGCAGACTCAGAAGTTAAATGACTTCCCTGAGACACATTCAGACACAGGATTTCCTTCTAACACTAGCCTAACCCTTCAGCTGGATGACTTATTACCCTTCCGTGTTCTGAGCAATCTCCAGATTGAGACGAGTGGTGGATGGGATTGCCTACATGAGGGAAATAGGACATTGTTGGATCTGCTTGGTGCAGAGGAGGGCTTAACTGCCCACTGACATCTAGACTTGTCAAAGCAGAAGGGGACAGGATGCTTGCACAGGGCTTGGTCAGAATGTAACAGGGTGGTCCCCAGGAAAGGGGGAGGTTCCAGGTTTCCTGCCCCACCCAAATGGAAGGTGGAGCTGAGCAGGGAGAGAGAGAAGCTGCAGAGGAGACTGAGGAAGGAAGGAAGCAGGATGGAGATCCAGAAGGAGACCTGGAGGAGGCAAGTGGAGCCGAGAGACACGTGAAGAAACTGCGCTTCCCTTTTGGTCGTGGACTGGGTGACACGGATGTGGGTGAGACCCGAGGGGAGGTGACAATGGCAACTTTTATCTTGATTTTGATTTTGCTCTTTTCCTTCCGGGCTTGTCTGGTTGTTTCTGACCCTTTTCTGTGGGTCCCCACTGGAAGATGCTTTGGACTTGTGGCAGGCTTTGGGGCCTTGCTCTGGGCCAATCCCATTTGGATGGAGTTTTACCCACGAGGGGACGGGTAACTTTGGGTGCTTCATTTAGAAACTAGATTCTTTGCCTTTCCTGTCTTGTTTCCTAGTTGTACTAAAGTTCCTTCCCATTAAAGTCTCATATGTTTTGTGTTGATGCGGCGGATGGAAGAACCCATTTAGAATAGGCAGGTTTGCGGGGTTTGGGCTGCCCCTCTCCCTGCCCTGTAACAAGAACTCCATCCCGGACATCCTGAGCATCAGGGTTTCGGGAAAGTGGGCAGAGCTGAGTGGTCATTTGTGAGCCTTTCAAAGGGAGTAAGGCACATGGGCTCTCTCTTTCATTGGAGCTGCAGTGAAAGGCAGCCACCCTACTAGGCAGTGGACCTTTGCGGGCGCCCCAGCCACAGATGGGAGAAAACCCTGACCTCAGCAGCAGCAGGTTTCTGCCCTGCCATCCCTCCACCACAACCAGCTCCTGCAGCTACAACTCCACCTTGCACCAATAGGTAACTGGACCTTGTCCCTCTCCTTCTACCCTGTTGGTTAGAATGAATTGTCTTTTTCTCTTGCTGCATCGGAGGCCTTTTTGTTTGCTTTGGTGACGCTAGGTAAAAACCATTGAGAAAGGATCTGGGTCAATGGTAGTTTTTAGAACCTTTACCCTGGTAACATTATGTCCAGTTCCCCAACCACTACATTTTACCAAGAACCCGTATATGCTTTATATAAAGATATCGATGTGATAAATTCATGTACATAAAGGCTAAAAAAAGAAATGAAAAAAAGGTAACATGAAAAATACTGGCCTCTGAAAATGTACATTGTAGAAACAAGATTGATCTAAGAAATATAAAGGTCTGAAGATCTGATGATATTACCAGTATTAAGGTTAGACAACCTTTAACTAATATAAAAGTCTTTTTTAAATTATTATCTTTTCCTTGTAAATACTGGTGCTGGTCACTTGCAGCGAAAAGTTTTTCTGAATTGCCAGAATGACTTCATTTCAGTCAACCCCCAAGGGCATTACTAAAGACATTAGGGAACTAATTAGGGGTTAAACAAGGTCATAAAAGGATTCTTTATTGTAATGCATCTCAGGTTCCTTAATATTATATGCACTGAATGGCCATAAAATGCAAGAATTCCCCAAATGTATTTGATCAAGGATCTTTCCATGGAGACTATCAATTAACATATCCCAAACTAGTTTTCCCAAGAAGAAAAGTTTGGGAAATACTCTTCTCCTGGTTCTCAATGCATGGTTCATCAGTTTTATCCATGAATTTATTTCAAATGCAATATATTGGGCCCAACACCAGATCTACAGAATAAAACCCAACTGTTTGTGTTTAAAATGCCCTGGGGGTTATTGTGACTCATTCTAAAGTTCCTGAAGCTCTGGTCCAGTCTTAGCCACCACCACTTCTTACTAACAGCACAGCAAACTCCTAAATGGTCTACTGTGTCCACCTGTTCTTCTCCATTCTCCACACAGCAGCCAATTATAAAACATCATGTCCCAACTCAGCCTAACCTTCCGATGCTTCCACTGTACCCAGAATAAGCCCAAATGCCTTATCCCTCCCTTTCCTGATCCAATCCCCTGCCTACCTCTCTCTTCGTACTTTGTATTATTCTCTCCCTTGTTTATAACCTCCCAGTTTATAACCTACTTCTTTATATTTCTGGAAAACTGGAAGATGGCGCCTACCTCAGGTCCCTTCTGCGCCCTTGGCCTGGAATGCTTATCCTCATCCCTCCCACCCCCCTCATCTCCAGGGCGAGTTCCTTATTGTATTCTGGGTCCCAGTATCAACACCACCTTCAATCACACCCCCACTCCCCCCACTCTGTGTAGGAGCTAGTTCTTTAGTCTTCACTGCAGTTACCATTATCTAAATGATTTTGTTAGTTTGCAAACTTCCTGAGAACAGGAAGCAAGTCTGCTGTGCATAAAGTCCATATTTGTTAGATGAGTAAGTCTGGTGTGTGTGTGTGCGGGAGCGGGCTCTATTTCAGTAGTTTTACTTATAATTAGACCCAACCTGCTCTTTGTCACTTTCAAAGAACCACCTCCGCCACAGTGTGGTCCCCAGCTTCACAAGACAGGCCCTTTTAGCTACCCACCCTTCTTTAGTTAACTTCTCACTATACCAAGATATTAATGTTTTAATGGCTAAAGGGTAATGCTAGTTTTTTTCTTGATATTAACAAAAATTTTAGTGATCAGATGACTTTTAGAAAAATGTAAATAATAATTCAATAAATACATTCATCTACATGATTTTTCATGACACTCAATAAGGGCATTTTCATTTTAATTAGAAAAAACAGCTTAAAATCATTTTCACTCTATTTTTCTTAAATTCCTCTAAAGAAAAATATTATTTAACATGACCAATTCTAGCAGAACCTCATTCAATAGCAGAAAATAGTATAAAGAACAAGAACTTGTTATGAAACTGACCTGGTTTTTGATATATGTATCAGTATTTATCATTTTGTGATCCTGGTCAAGTTATTTAAATCCTCATAACCCGATTTCCTTATCCATAGAACTTGGATCACAATAAATTACAACAGCGTAATGTGGAAAATTAAATGGGAAAACATTTTTGAAAAAGGACTAGTAATGATTTCAATAACTTGGAGGTGTTAATTCATATCATGTGTCCTGCTAATCACTTAATTTTATTTTTTTAAAGATTTATTTATTTATGCATATAAGAACTAGGGTACAGGGCAGAGATGTGGGGGGTGAGAGGATTCACCAGAGACACACTGGGGAGCAGAACAGGTGGATCTATTGAAATACACCGCTAAGGCAAGCAGCGGGCGGTCAGGAGAGTGCTGCTGCACCATGTGGGTAGCTCCCTGGCTGGGGATCGAACTCAGACTGTAGTGGCTGTAGATAGCTTCATAGGCTGCGTAGATAGCTTCATAGGCCGCGTCTTAACCCTTGTGCCACCAAGGAGACCCCGTGCTAAGCATTTTAAACATGCTATTTAATTTTTGTTTACTATACATAGCATGATTCCCATTTTCATAGAAATTGGGACTGAGGAATTGAGTAAATTTGCCCAAGGTCAGAAAGCTGTAAGCCTCAGCACTGGGTTTTCAGTTAGACTGACCCTGACTCAAAGGCTCATAACTACCCTCGCTTATGAAATGCTAGGGAAATGCTGATTAAAGTTTCCATCAATGCTGGGTGTCCTATAAATGTAAGTTTACCCTTTCCCATAACTGTCCAGTGGTGCCCCATCATTTTTTTTCCCTGCATCACCATGAGGTACAGATAACCATTTGCCACACTCTGTTTCACTGAACATATAAGTTTAACCTCTTGGTGCAAAATATCCCAGTGACCTGCTGGACCTGTACCTCACTTGCCTGACCATCTGGCTACTGAGTTCCCAGGCTAGTAGGAACCAGCCTATTATAGCCTACAGCCACCAGTGAAAACAGACCTTCTATCCTGCAGAGGCCTTCGGCTTTCCAGTGATGGCTCCAGTACTAGCTGAAACCTGATGATCTATCAGAAGCAAAGCATCCGCTTTGGAGATCAGTTTTAGATGATGACTGTGCTCAGACAACTTCTAAATCTCTGTTAAACAAAATCATTACCTTCCATATCAATTTAGCAATATCCATTACCTACACTAAAAGGCAAAGATAATGCAGATTCCCCAGGAGTGCAATTTAGGAAGAAATACTTGACTGAACTTCATTATTACCAGCCCAGAAGACAAAGCTAAACACAGTTGCTAAAAACTGTGTATTTTGCTGATGGAAGATGCTATCAAATAATGTGGGATGACAGGAACACTTTCTGTAAGTGTTATAGGCAAAGGAAGGCAAGTGAGATGCAACTTTGGATACAACTGAAGGTAGGGCAACAAGTTGTGAATTGACTCGAGTTAAATTATGAGTTGAAGATGTACACAATATGGACCTAAATAATTGTATTTACAAAGAGCCTGTGGTAGTTCAGTCTGCGGAGCACTGACACAGGTGCATAACAACACTCTCACAGCTAACTCTGAGAACAATGGCAAGATGATATGCTCGATTTTATAAAGTTTTAAGTCTATCTGCATTTATAAAAATGTTATCGAAAATAATTATGTGTGAGTAAGAAGCTTGCTTTTGATGTAGAAAACTTGGTCATGAAGAGAAAAAGAATTCAATTTCTAATCAGCATTGTAAAATTTGTCCATTCACATTAAAGAAAAAGGAGTTACTGGAAATAAAGAAGAACATATCTGACAGACTGCAACATATAAAAACACTGGAATGCATTTTTAAATGTTTCTTGGTTTTTGAACAAAGTAGAATTCTAATACGATTTTTTGGGGTAAAATTTCTTGATTTCTTACCTTGCCATACTTCTGGGCATAAGACCCTGTAAGCAGTGAATGAAAAACAATGATGGTTTCATCCAAGTCCCAGACAAACACACGCTGAAGACAAGAGATAAATACCAAAGAGTTAACAAGTTCTAAGAAAACGAATCTCTTTACAAGTAGAAAACATGTCTTAATGCCATTTTGGATGTAATATTGATACTATTTTGTAAAAAATCATGCGACTTCATTTTTTTTCAAATTTGCTAGATTGAACTATTGTAAAACTTCAGGATCCTCTGCAGCCTATGTCCTCTGCAGTTATCCATGCTGTCTGCTTGCTTCCTAGCTCAGTTTACTCATATAACCTGCTGGGTCCTTGAAAGCATTTGAATCTGCTGCTTTTCAGGGAAAAAAAATAATTTCTCCTGATGTTTTGTTAAAAAAAAAATCAACCTACTTAGTATGGATATGTCTCAAAAGAACAGACCACCAGAAAAAAATAACATGGAAATTTTCATAGACATAAACATTTTACTGTATAGGACTGAAACTTTTCATGTTTTTCATAAAACTTTTCCTTCCATACAGATTAATTTTATCCCTTTTTGTTAACCCACATAAACATCTTTTTTTACTTCAGCAAAGTACAAACACAGGGCACAGGGTTTCTAAGAAAATTAACCCACAAATAATAGCACTTTTAAATAAAATTTTTGTTTCTGTCAAATTGGACAAAATATGCAATTATCTTAGAGCTAGAATTTATAAAGCATTCTCATTTTTACTGTACTGTTTCAACTTTGTGATAAAGGATGACATCTCAAACTGAAGAGTTGTGAAATGCCTACTTCTAATTAAGTTCATACAATTCACAATACATCCTTTTTTTTTTAAGCTTGAAACTGTAAGGAACTGTACAATACATATCACCCAATCAGATAAAACATCATATTACATCTCTTTAAGCTGACATACCTCAAGATCACTGTCTGGGGGTGGGGAGGGATTATTTTTCCGGCCTCTTCCTCTAGATTTTGACCCAGAACTCCTACACGTTCTCTCATCAAGGTCTTTGATGGGTGTGGAGGGGCTCTGCACAGTATCAAACTCTCCTGTAAATATCAAGTCTAAATGAGTCTTTAGATCGGGTTTAGATGAAGCTTTATCATTAATTAAAAAATTCTTATATAGAACAAAGCTCCTTATGACACGGAGTTATAATCCCAAACACACAAAATTCTAAGTCAGAAATGATGTAGGTCACACAATTGCCTCCTCATGTCAATCCATGTGATCTATTAAACATGAATGTCTTTGATATTCCACATGCTTTCAACTTCCCGCCTTTATCCCACCTACATATTTATCTAAATTTAGTTATTCTCACCTCTTTTCATCATAGCTCAAAGGATGAAATGTCTGCTGGATGAATCCTACCCCTCCACTCACAAACCTCGCTCCCTACCTTCCCCTGTTAAGGACTCATATTCCATTAGTCAAACCATCACTTCCCTTCCCTTCCCTCCAGACTCTCCCTTTTCTGGGACCCACAGACATATTAAAAAGTCCTTCTCTTTGACCTTGTACTTCCATCTAAAGCTATCTGTTTGCTGTCACCTCTTTTAAAATGAAAATTCTTAAAAGCATAGTGCATAATCAATGTTGTCCCAAAGGAGTATAATGCTAGCCACAAATTTGTCTACCTATATACTTTAAAATTGTTCAGAAGCAGCATTTAAAAAGTAAAAAGAACCATGTAAAATTAATTTTTCTCATATGTTGATGGACCTAATATCTCAAAAGTATTATGTTTTCAGTACAGTATGGATCCAATACAGAAATTATCAGTGATATCTCTTCCACATGAACATTTTGAAATCTTGCATTTAACTCAGCAGATCTCAGTCTGCACTGGAGACATGGTAAGTGCTCCAGTCTTGCCTCTGTCTTGCCAGAGTTTCTCCTCTCAGGACATAGACTCTTCCCCCATGCCCCCCATTCTTATAGTGCTGGCATTTAAGAGTCCTTTACCTTCCTTTACCACTGTCACTGTTACTCCACTCCACCTGGGAGATCCAAGCCTCTCCTAGGTTAATCACCCTCTGTGATGATGCACACATAAGCCTCTGTCTGCAACCAGGCTACACCCAAAGTTTCAATTGCTGCATCTAGTTGACTTCCGCATGTCCCACAGATAACTGTAGTCTGACATGTTTAAAGCTAATGACAGCGCTTCTTAGTGCTTCTTAGTAGGGAGGGGATACTTAGTCGTGAAGTAGTGCAGGGTGTGTCTCAGGTAGTTGGACAGGTGATTTGATTGTTTTAATACCTGGAAACTGTTCCATAATGACTAGAAATACCTGAGATGAGGTGCTATAAAATCTCACAAGTAACAATTGCCAGAGACTTGAAATGCCTTCAAGCATTTCACTCAGTCCATCTTAATCTGTTTCATCGTCTATGAAAGCACAGGTAATTGCAGCTACTTTTTTGAATTACTGACATAAATCTGATTTATATTTAATTGGTTTTAAGTCATATATATGAAGTAAACATTTCTAGGAGAATATGATGGAAAACTACACTACATTTAAGTTATGCTCTTGAAATTATGTTTAAGGTATGTTTAAAATTATGTTGAAAGCTAACTTTTAAACATAAACATGACATTACTTTTATGCTTTGTCATCGAATTAAATAATTTCAAGGACAGGCAAACAGTTATTACTACAAATAAACAAATCTGAACAAAAGCGGCGGCACATTTTTTTTTTTTACTGGGATGTTCTAAATACTGTAAATAGTAATATTTACATAACTAACCTCTAATCATTTCTATTGGAAACATTGTGCATGTCAGGATGAGGTCACAAAAAAAAAATCTTTGTTCCAATATTTTTTTTAAAGATTTTTTTTTTAAATTTATACAATAGCTGGGGTACAGGCCAGAGGCATGGGAGAGTGAGAGGATTCACCAGAGACAGAGTGGGGAGCAGAGAAGGCAGACAGACCAAAAGCACTGCTGAGGGGAGCTGCAGACACAACAGGAGAGGTCTGCTGGGCCTGCACTGCAGAGACTGCAGACAGCTTCTCAGCGCTGTGCTCAATCCCCTACGCCACCACTAAGGAGGCCCTGCTCAATATTTTTATCCTTTGAGCACTGCCCGCACAATTTGCTACATGGGCCTGAGCTACTGGCTGTGTAGTCAGAGCAGACAGCACCATAAAAATTCTTCAGCTATAGGGTTGAATATGCCCATGCCTTCGAGTAAATACGTACTTCAGTTTACTCATAAAGGCATATTATATAAGCTTTTAGGTATTTAACACTGATTTTTGAAAAATATGCACAATTTTTTCTATTTTTAATTATTTTTAAAACAGAATTCTCCTAAGCTTACTAGATCTTGCAAACCAAATGTTCTCTTTCAAATAAAATGTCGATTCAAATTAACCCTCACTTGGGGGGTAGGGAGGGGAGGAATTGGGGTCAAAATAAGGGGGTTGCAATTGTATGGAGACTATAAAAATAAAATTTATTTAAAAAAAAGAAAGAGCAACTTGGAACCCATTTGTTGCTGTTGGAGCAGGTGCCTTTCTTGGGTTGAGGAGAGAGGAAATAAAGGGGGAAAGCATATGATGGGGCATAAGGCAGTAACAGTGCTCTCCTAAGGATCTTCATTATTGGGTTATTTGCACTCCTTGAGAATAGGGTCCTAAGATTTTATGGCCAGAGTAGAACACAATGTTAAACTTTCTAAGGCAAAACTGATCCCCCAAATCCAACAATACCACAGGTAATTGTAAGGACAATGTAATAAACTCTCTGAAAGTGGGAAAAAAAAAACAAAACAAAACAAAACAAATTAACCCTCACTTATTCAGCACACTTTTAAAAGTTTTGGATGACATGCTATAAAATCTGTATTTCTAGTCATTTTGGAGCAGTTTTCAGGTATTAAAACCATCAAATCATAAAGCAGCTTTGTTCTTACAATAGTGTAAGAACTGAAAGCAGGTAACTGGGGTGCATTAATGCTGCAGGTTGGGAAAACATAACTGGCAGACAAGTACAATGTGGCCTGTACTTTCTATCTAAATTTTACTGTCAGTAATTTAAATAGGTAAGTTAGTATTTTGCTACCATTTCTATTCTTATGTGAAATGCCCATGAATTTAAGAAAAGTGTTCTGCCTAAGAAACTGGCTTCTTTTCAGAGGGAAGGGATCTTTACATTTTTTCCTTTCTGGAGCACTTGTAAAGTTTAATTAGCTAATATCATGCAAAGTTTATCAAGGTTCCAGGGTAAAGGATAATATTCTTACAAATTACTAATTATATTTAATTGTAAGGATGTTTTAAATATTTAAGAAGTGGAGCTATAAATATATCTCCAATCTTACTGTGTTAATCAATCCTCAAACTTTCTGAATGCAAATCAAAAATTGAATATGCCTAAGATAAACTTTAGGAAAGGCAAAGAGAGATCTTTATAAAGATAACTAATTAAAAAACTGTTTTTAATCAGCATGGTAATATTTCATTAAAGCCATTGTCAAACTACCTAATAACGTAAATAGCTGTATGTTATTTGCAGTTTCCAAATAACATCAGTCATTACTAATTGCCCTAGGCTTTTTCTTGGGCCAACACTATACATGATTGAATAATTATACTTTAATCAGCATAGTAATGAATAACTGCAACTTCTAAGTTTGGATATTTAGCTCCAACTTTATTTCATTAGGTTTATCTCTAAATCAGAATAACCAGCTGTCATTTGTAGAACATAAAATAAGTTTCTGTTTTAAAAATGGAAGAAGTCAACAGTGAATGGTTTAAGAAAAACTATGGATTTCGTAGTTAGTTGTCTGCCTTAAGTCCAAAGCACAGAGCTGACTGGGGGAAAACACTTTTCATACTCTTGAACTACCTCAGATTTCACTAACAGTAGAGAATAATCCCATAGTTAAAAAGTTGTTTACTTTCTGAATGCATGCTAGATCTGAAGAGGCAAAACCAAACTTAACACTACCTTGAAAGTGTTAATGGATTCCTCAAAGATCCAGACATGTGTATTGTTATGATTTTGGTTGAGAGAACAAAATAGTCACAAGTAGAAATAATTTCTTCTTTAAATCCAACAGAAAGTCTGATATAATTTGGAAATTATATGAAACTGTATTTGTTGGCTTTAACAACCAATAGAAGGCTGAAGAAATTGCAGCCTTCTGATAGTGAACATAAGAATACTACATATGAATGTGTCACACTGAAAGTCACACACTCAGAATACCCAATGTCTGCATTTAGTATTTATAATGTAAATAAAAGCTATTTTGATTACTGCATATTGGTTATTCTTCAGTTAGCAGACATATCCATCTATGTCTTTACAGCAGATAAATTTGTGTTCATATTGAAATTAGAACAAAATCAACCTTTTAGTTGTAGTCAACATATAGCATATTTGAGTATACAAATGATTTTTATTCATGGTAGTTATATTCTAGCAAATTCAAAACCACTCTGCTATTCCTCTCTATTGTTCAGTCTCTGATACCTTTATGATAAATCACTTCTGTGGTATTGTTTTTGAATACAGTTATCCTATCTTATTTTCCTCATGCATTCACCAATGAGAAGAACCTATCACAATGTGATAAAGATGTCAAATATCCTCTATCTAAAGTGTCTCTTGTACTTGTTAAGCAAGGATTCAAAAGCTGCTCTTCTTTAAGGAAAGACCATTAATGAAAGGCTGGGATGAGGTCAGGGGAGAAAGGTGTCTAGGACACAAAAGTTAAGGGGCCTGAGAAGGAATGCTTGCTTAAATATCGCGTGACTGGTGCTGCATAGGAAACAGCTGCTCAGAGAGGCCGAGGCTAGATGGAAAACCTAAGCAGGAAGCCTTAAGGGGACAAGAACCAGAAATTCAAAGGGAATGTGGGCTCAAAGGAAATATTATCAATTATACCCAAAGAAGATAATATCACAACTTTTCTATATTGTCAGGATCTTGAAAACATAATTAGCTTGGACAAAGTTTCATTGACCTTTTCATAATATATATTTATATGTTCACTGACATTTTGAGAGATTAAAATATAACTGTCCCACATATAAGAGAAGGGTTTTCTGAAATGCCAAAAGAAGAGTCACAATTATGCAGGAGTGCTAACGCATATTAAACATCATCATAATTATCCAGGAGCTTTTGGTCTTAGTTTTAAGATGTCATTTTCTCCAGATTATTAGACAGCAAAACAGTTAAAAAATATTTCACCTGGATGAAGATCTGTACCTGGTTGGCTAGTCAGTCCTGGGAGAGACTCCTGCAGCTGATAGGTTGATGTCGAGGAAGATGTGCCGTCAGCTGTGTTATTTGATGTCATATATGCTCCATAAGTTGATGCTGAGTAATACTGTGCATACTGGTTTTGGCCAAAGGCTGTATAGGATGGATAATCCTAGAACAGTAATTGAGATGTGTTTGAAAGAGAAATTACCATCCATTATGATCCAAAGAAAAGCATTCACTGTGGCAATGGAAATGTTAGTATTTGGCTCCATTTGTTTTGGAGTCCACAGCTTTCAGGTGATCTTAATGAGTAAAGGATATTTTGTGGCCATCTTCTACATGGCCCAGGTAATAATGAACTAACTACCCTGCTGGTTTTGTGAAGCAGGTACACAAATTTTAATCTGTCTACACGTTGGATATGCTTCACTCTAATAATGATTTACTCAAGGATTTACATCATTAGGCCTTATGAATTTAAGACAAAAGGAGACAGAATGAGTTAAGGTTCACATCATCAGTTATACAACTTCTAGCCCTCCTGTGTCCATGCATCATTGTGATTTCTGTTTCCTTTCGAGGCAAATCTTGATAATTTTGTTTTCTTGGCAAAAGATAGAATAAATAAAAGAAGATGAATAAAATATTTTTCCCACCCAGTTTCTTATATACCACCAGAGGTCTTGATTTAAGTCCTTGGTGGCTTTTCAAATATTAGTTTGCTTCATTTATTACAGAGAAAAGAAAACATTAGATCAATTCCTCTGACTTGTTATTTATTAAAAAAATTAAGAACCTTAAATTGACCTAAATAGCCCTTCAAACAAGGACTTATTATGGTGTTCAAGATATCTAACATGATTTAGCCAAAATTATCAGCGATGACAAATCACAGATCATCAGGATTAAGGAGATTAAGAGCCCTAAATGCATGAGAAAGGGGGAAAAGATCCACATTTGATGTGGTTTCCAAAAAAAAAGAAAATTTCCTAGATAAGTAAATATGTATTTAAGCAAATATGTATATTATCAGAAAGGATTACATAATATGGCAGAAAACAAAAATTCTATTTTTTGATTTCAAGATCTGATGTTCCCCACGACCACCTGTGAACCAAGAAATAAACTCCTAGCAATATTTGAACAGAAGTTCCTACCAACTTTGAACAATAAACATTAACATAGTGTTCACATGGTGTCAGACACTGTTTTCAAGGCCTCAGATTTATTAATTTAGTTGCCATAACAACCTATGCAGTATTATTATTATTCCCATTTTACACTGAAGCAGTTGATGGCATAGAGTGGTTAGGTAACTTACCTAAGGTCACACAGATAGCAAGTTTCAGAGCTGGAACTGAACCCAGCATGTATGTGAGGAAACTCTCCATTGGACTGCCTAATGTCCTTAGATGAAGTTACTTATTGGAAAGGATCATACTACTAGCTTCTGGTGAATAGAAAGTCTTTTTAAATCCAAACATTTCAATATCTCCTTTTCATTTCCACAACTGTCACCCTTGTCCAAGTAACCTTCACTTTTTATTTCAGCCAATGGACAGATTTTGTAATTTGTCTCCTTATTACCAACTTGGCTTTTTTACAAATCCCCTGAAGTCAAAGTGACCTTTTCAAAACATAAATTATATGATATATTTTCTTGCTCAAAAGCCATTAAATAGCTTTCCATTGGGTTTGTAACAGAAATGAAATTCCTAATTATAAACCATAAGGACCTTCATAGGGAGGTTACTTCCTATCTCCACGAACATGTTTCCCTACCTGCCCCTTATATACAAATGGAACTCGTTGTTTTTTTTTTTTTTTTTTTTTTTTAGTTCACTGACACCCACGTTTTTCATCCCTCAAGGGATTTGGTATGCCTGAAATACTCTTGACGTTATTCTTTACCCAACACTTAAAAGACTTGTTGATTTCCATAGTGAGGCCTTCAATGAAGTCTACCCTATTCAAAATTAGACTTCTAGTAAAATTTTTAACAGGATCCCAATCTCTCCCCTCAGGATTTTCTAATTCTATATTTACTTATGTGGTGTTGGTCTGCTTCTCTCAGATGCAATAAACACCATGAGACAGAGATCAGTCCCCATACAACCCTGGGTCCTCAGCATGCAGACCAATTCCTAACAGATAATAGACATTCAGGAAGAATTTGTTAACATAATAAATTTGTATTCAAACCATGGTCCAAAACACAAATTATATTTTATATTACATTTAAATATTGAGATAGTACTGGATCTACTTTATGTTACAAATCTGTCTTGGTCAATAAATTTTCCTTTCCTTTATGAATCATTTTGACTCCTCCCAGTACAAGAGGACTCACTCTCTCTGAGGCTACCACTCTGTCTAGTGTATATTTCTATTATTATTTGATACATTCATAATCTCTCATCCTCTGTCCATAACATTTTCATGTCTATTTTCTTCAGGAGGATTTTATCTTCAGGAGAATATATCTGGCATCTTACACACAAGAGAACAGAAACAATGACATTATTGTTGAGTCTTCAGTTCTTAGTCAAAGATATAATGGCAACCTGAAACTACTCTTCAAAAATCTGAAATATATATGGAAAGTATAGATAAATTTAAAAAGCAAAAGCTACTATACCTGTTGTGAACTGCTGAAATTTGTTGAATTGGAAACTGAATTATTTGCATAAATAGTGGATGATGGTGCAAAACTGGAACCTAGAAGTAAAGAATAAATTGCATTTAAAAAGTATTTTCTGGGCCTCCCCTGGTGGCACAGTGGTTGAGCGCTGGACTGTGAAGCTGCCCGCAGCCTCTGCAGTGCCTGTTCGATCCCCGCGGCCACCGGCGAGGGTCTCATATGGCGTGAAGACCTCTCCTGCCCGCTGCTCCCCTCAGCAGTGTATTTCGGTCCATCTGCCTGTTCTGTTCCCCGCTCTGACTCTGGTGAATTCTCTCACCCTCCCACACTTCTGACTGTACCCAGTGCTTGTAGAAATAAATAAATAAATCTTTTTTTTTTTTAAAAAGTATTTTCTATAAAGTAATAGAAACATTACATTTTGTTGAATTCAATAAGTGAAATATATTTTTAATTTTGCTCAGACAGTGAAATTTGAAGTTGAGGATTTGTAAAGAAAGTGTGCTTAGTCTATCTCTCTTTTGACGAGAGATAATGTCTTCCCAATAAAAGCCTGTTTGCTGAGCTGAACAGGAGGACCTGGGAACAGTGCTTTTTAAGGACTGCAGCTAATCTTCAAGGGGTATAAGTATCTAGAAGGGCAAAGGTACTCAAAGAATAAAATATTACACAAACTGGAACTACTTCCAGAGACTACTGGAGATTTTAAATGGCCTTATCAGTTGTATTTACATACAAAAGCCATCTTGAGTCAAATATTTCAATAGGGTAAGTTCTGAAACCAAATGCACCATTTAAAATCCATGCCTGCAGCTCCCAGCCTTTTAATTCTCCTATGTCCTTTCCTTAGAAGGAAAAGAGATAGAACTAAGGTGCAATTATCTAAGATTTGATAGCCTTCTAAAATTTTCCTACAGGGTGAGAGATTTATTTAGATTTATTTGTTTTTAAGTAAGGGAAAAAACATGTGAACAAATGAATTTCCAGATTTTTAAGACTTTATGTTCTCGGACCTCCCTGGTGGCCAAGGGTTAAGATGCAACCTATGAAGCTATCCACAGCCTCTGCAGCACGAGTTCATTCCTTAACTGGGGAGATACTCACATGGCACAGTGAATTTCTGTCAGTCTGCCTGTTCTGTTCCCTACTCTGTCTCTGGTGAATCCTCTCACCCCCCACATCTCTGGCCTATATCCAAGATCTTGTATGCATAAATAAATAAAACTAAAAAAAAAAAAAAGACTTTATGTTCTCATGGAATCTACTTTTCAAGGAGTAAAATAATATATTTTTTGAGACAGCTGATCATTTATTTTATTGACATATTTTAAAAGCAATTGACATATTTTAAAATTAACACAAATTGACCTGGTCTGAAATATCTAATATAAAAGTATTTTCAAGAATAAATGAACATGGGTCTTTGGTCTCCTCCACATGGAAGTTATGTGGCTCATGTGACTGCAGCACAGGAGCAAATATGTTTCTACCTCCATTTCAGGTAAAAAGAGCCCTACTATTTCAGCCAATAAGGTATAAGTAAAATTATTTCATTTGAACCACTCACTACAATGTCAATACTAGTTGATTCAAACATGTTAATATAGTTCCACATTTCTAATGATGTTTTTATTATATCATTAGAAGTCTTTCTACAATTACTACATAATAATCAGAGATAATTTCAATAAGAATTAAAAACAAGATGAAAAATTAAATAATAATCATACAGAAATATAGAATAAAAATCATATACATTTTGGGAGGTACAAATTATATAAATATTCCCTTTAAAAATATAGTTTCCACAGGGAAGGATATTTTTGGAATGAACAAAAAAGCCCCATTCATTCAAAGATAAATAGGATTTAGAAAAGTGTTAATTTAGTTATAAATATAATAAAATTACATTATGTACTTAAGGGACACTGACATGAAAATGATAGTTTAGGTCATGAATCTTAGAAGTCACTTACTTAAATGCCAAACACATAACTGGCATGGTGACTGGTTAAAGGTGGTTTTGCTTGGACCTAGTTTCTTAACAATTTTATGCAACTGAAATGGATGTGTTTAGATTTGGTATGGGTCATGTTTCTTGATGTATCCTCAACTATTTTCATCCACTTCTTCCTAATTATTTGTCTCCCTGGTGAAACTGTGTGAGCAGTGGTAACATTTAAAACTCTCTTCATTACTGTGTATTCCTTCTATCCCCAGTCTGAGGCTTAAGCAGTCTCATTCAAAGAATTCCTTCTCATAATAACATGCTTCCCTTGTGACTACTTACCTGGCATCTGGTAAGAATAAGGTGTCTGGCCTGGCTGTGGGGTAGAGAACCCCGGGCTGTAACTGAGGCACCCACTTTGTAATGGGGACTGAGTTTGTGAAAGTCCACTCTCTGTCTTGATGCCTGGCAACATCACGCCCAAATCTGTTCAGAAAATGCATGTACAAACCACTGAATTAGTTAGAGGATCTTACTTCTGACTTGTGACTTATATAGAACAGACAACTACTAATCAAGCAGGATTGCCTGCCTATAACCAAAGAAGGAGAAGAAAGATGTGAAATACCGTAAGTGGGCAGGCTGTAGGGTTGTCCTGTCTGTGAGTAGGCTGTGTAGACAGCTGGCTGCTGCATCCCCGAATACTGAGTCTGGCCTGCATAGGCAGACATTGTTTGAGCTGCTGGTGTAGAAAGAATGTGTGGATAGGGCCTAAATATCAGAAAAATAGCATTACTGTGGCAACAAAGACTGCATATTAATTCAGACAGCTTAGATTCAGTGAAACCTTAAAATGGCCAGGAAGTAATCCTCTTCTTTATCCACAATAAAATTTGAACAGTATAGGAAAGGATAAGAGTCTGAATGTCAGGCGTCCAGGCTCTGCTGCAAATCAGTCTAATAGCCTTAAACAAATAATTTACACCCCCTAAGTCTATGCCTCATCTGTACAGTGGAAAACTTCATTTAGATATTATAGCTACAGCCTCCTCCAGGTCTACACTTCTATTTTACATCTGAGAGTTTTCCAGTTAATATGTAGATGAGGGAAATGGTGCCTACGTCAGTTAATTAAAATGCTCAAGAGCTTATTTCCATTTACCAAGTATGACCTAATGCTATTCAATGAGTACAAAAGTTATCAAGAGCCCTACAAGAATTCTCTACCAAGAACTGGAAAACAAAGGGGAAAAGGTAGGTGGGTCACTGCAAAGAAATGGAATGCCATTTCTTCACTATGCAGTATTTTACATAATGTTTCCAAATAAATATCCAAGTTCCAGGCTAAACTTAAATACAGATAGTCCAGTTGCTACAGAACATAACATTTATATGAATCAGGAATCCAAATCTTAACACATCTGGCTGATTGCAATCAAATTCTGATATATACCCATTGTAGCTAAACTTGAAATTTCTTCGATAAGTTGAATAGTTATAAAATCAATACAGCATATTCTCCCAAAAAAGCTAATGAATTTGAAATCCAATAAAATATTTCAATGATGGAATAAATTATAAAGTGTTGATGTTTGGATAATTTAATCTTTTCCTATGTTCTTTAAACTAGTAAACATTTTTCCATTTCCATTTAAAAATCAGTATATTCTATTTTGTGCTTGATGATTTCCTCAGGGTATGTAAATCTACAGAATTAAGGGAATTGTCCAGACAAAAGTGAGTGGGTCTCTATTTCTAAATTGCATAGGCTATTTATCCAACTAATTTATGCAAATATCTATCAATCAGCTATTTATCTATAATTCATTTATATGCATAAATGTATCCCAATTTATAGTTGTTACAGTGTATGAATAAAAATTAACAAATACAATCCTGGAAAATTATTCTAACAAATCTTAAAGAATCTACTGACCACTTACTTGGAAGGATATAGTTGTGGGGAATATTGATGTGCTGATCTGGGGCTGTAGCCACTACTTGTTATTACTGTAAGACATAAAAAACAGTGCACAAAATGTTGCTTCATAAATATATTTCACTAGGGTATACAAAACTAACTTGAAGAAATAATCATGTTAAAGATATGTTTCTAAAGATTTATTCAGTTTTTTTTAAAGAACATTAATTCATTTTTCTAAGAGAAGCAGATGCTGAAACATTTTCTTTTAATTAAACTGCTTTGAGTTTGTTCTAAGAGCATGAAATTAATATTCTCCTCACAAATCATTCCCCTCCATCATTCTTTCAAATACTCAAATCAGTAGCAGGATCTTCTGTATTAACAGGCCATGATTAAATATCTTTGATTCTAAGTAATTAAGCTTTCATGCTATAGAAGTATATTTTTTAAATTTACATGCTTTAAGTTTTAAATTCCAAATATGATACCCATCTCTTGCTCTTCCTCCATATTTATAACAGGAATATGATAAAAACTAAGAAAAATGTGAAGTTCTAAACTAAGTTCTAAACTAAATGTGAACTTCTAAACTAATAAAAATGTGAAGTTCTTCATTTTCAAATTTTAAAATGCTACCATTTTTCTACTTCCTTTCTTCCTACTAATCAGATGAGTAGTTAAATTTTAGAGTCCAAAAATATTCTAGTAATAATTGGAATACACATAGAAAATCTGGGTGCTACTACAACAATGATAATACAACATTGTAAAGTGAAGCAGTCATATTATTTACAAATATTTTGAACTATCAGAGATAGTACTTGTTTGAGAAGAACTTAAAGGTGAAAGTCAGGTCTTATTAATATTTCATTCAAACATGTAGACCCAAACTGGAATATATCCAAAAGTTTGGAAGTTTCTCTTTCCTGTAACCCTCTGCCTTGACTAAGACAGATGTATTGCAAATATATGGACTCTAAAGTGTTGAGGTAGTCCCTTCAGAGCCAATCCATACTGGGCAAACACACAGAGTGTCTTTATTAGGCCATCTGCTGTTCATTCACTTTTCAAAAAGATTAAAGTAGTATACAATGCAGCACTGGAATTAGTTTAGTCTAATCAATCATAGTTATACTTCAAAGTACTATGTCCTTTCTAAGTTGTTCATAATAATTCTGGGGCTAAACTTTTAGAATTGCAAAAGTGACAAATAGGTTTAGGTTGCTAACTATTTTATGAAACATGATATAGTTCTATATCCAAATGCAATTAAGTGCCCTTGTGATCTATTACTTAGTAAACATACAGAATTTAATGTATTTAAAATGTTATTTGGTCTCTAAGCTCTGAGTATGGAATGTCTATTAGCGTTTTCAGAGCAATAATGCAGAAAATCTAGTTTTAAGAATATTATAAATCAATTTTGAAAGTCATTGAACATGAGTAGCGGTGTTTTCTTCTAAATGTTTTCAGTAACCAAAATTTAAGTGAATTTAGTATACAAATATTAAATAAATTGATCAATAAACCATTAACTTTCTACTTGTTTATTAAAAATAAAAAAATGTCTAAAATTTTCAAGTCAGCTCATAAGAATAGGCTTTTTTTTTTACTGTACCATGAGTTCTAAATGCTTATTATATATAATAGCAACAGTGTTATTCCACAGGAAATTCAGTCTGATTCATTAATTCACAGTAGTGAATACTCTGTTTTAGCATAAAGATACTTAAGTAAGGTTTAATTCCATAGCTTTTTTGTCTCTAATTTATAAAACTTTACTTTGGCATACTCAAAACGTGGACTATACTAATTAATTTATTCTCAAGTGTAGAAAAACAAGGCTTTTCCAAAAAGACACCAAATAATGAAAAGAAACCTTCACTATAGCAGTTTTCATTAAATAAACAAGAAATCAAAAATATTTCAGAAAGAAACCCATGTACATAAAGATAATTCTGAATATAATAGGAGGCATCTATTAAATGAACTTAGATATCACTGAGTGAACTGGACATCATTAGAAGAATGTACCCACAACACATAAAGACTCATCTTTAAATTTTTATAACAATGTTTATATGTTCATTTTATACAAAATAATATAAAACCTTTGGCTCACAAAACTAGATATTCTTAAGAGGGATAAAACATGGAGAGTTTATGCTTCTTAACTCAAATTTATACATTTTGTTATAACTCATAAATCTGTGGCTCACTGAAAAGAAGAAGACTGGGCAAAAGTGAGTTATTATGCTGATCAAAGCAAAGGGGGTTCCTGTGTAGAGTCCACTAATTTCTACTATGACATTTGGAATATTACATACAATTTGGGAGACTGTCATTTTATTCCTCATTGTCATTAAGTAATCATGAGACACTACCCAAACACTCAACTCACTGTACTCCATCATTTCTGCACACAAAAGTAAACAAAACTGCTTTCTTCAAAATGTCCTAAAAAGTAATTAAAACAAATTTCAATGAATGTCATCTGATTCTCTGAGGGTGGAGTTAAGCAGTTTTAAGGGTTTACTATTATTATTTTAGATCAGTTACTGTAGACCAGTGGTTCTCAATGGGGTAGGATGTGGGGGTATGGTAAAGCTGGGTTTGTATTTTGCCTATCAGGAAACATTTTAAAATCTGGAGACATTTTTGGTTGTTACTTTGGGAGATGCCACTGACATCTTGGGGAAGGGATACTGCTAGATAGCTTATAGTGCAGAAGAACGTTCCCCCATAGTAACAAAAAAAACTTGTCAAATTTTTCACCATGCTGCTATGGCATATCCCAGATCCAGATCATTACTGTAACAAAGAACTTGGGCCACACTCTCATAAATGCTTTAAATCTGAGTTGTTCAATACAGTGACCACTAAAGAAGTCAAGCAAAGCTATCAAATACTTGAAATGTGACTAGGGTGACTAGATACAGATTTTTTACTTTTACCAAATTAAATTAGACTTAAACAGTCACATATGACTAGTGGCTACTTTACCAGTGAGTGCAAGCTTTCAGGATTCTTAAAAGAAAACTGGGAAATTATTTGTAAAGATACAACGCATGGATTTCAGATAACATACACTGTTATTCCTTTTTCCTTTCTTGTACTTTCCAGTGGTATAAAGAGAATGAACCCTGAGCTGATCAGGACACTGAGTGCTCATTTATGCCAGCTGGGCGATCTGAACTGTATGACCTTAACCACCTTTAATTTCTCTGCCTCAGTATTCTTACTTACAAAATGGATCAGTGACCTCTGAAATTCTTTCTGGAGCTAACATTGTATACTTCTGTCATTCAGCTTTCAATTAACTTGTACACTATATATGTCAGCAATTACTCAGTTTCATTCCTTTCCTTAAAGACTGTGTTCATATGCATTTACTTTGCAGAAAGTTTACAAGAGATATCTGGCAAGTGAGTAAGAAGTTATATGATAAGTGAGCTAAAGTGGTACCTATTTATCTTCTGGGAGGCAAGCAAATTGCTAGTAAAGGATGTTGATTAGAATGTGTGCATCTCTATACAAATTGTATGAATTATTATTTCTTTCTCTTAGGAGGATTAATGTTTATGTGGCTACATGCAACTGCTTCTAGTCTGTGTGAACTAATGAAATGGGATCATCTGTGTCTATAAAACTCAAATATATGTATGCTATAAAGTCATAATACCTAAGATACAACAACTCTTACATGCAGAAAATCCAATTAAATCCTGTGCATAAGAACATGAATAAATGTAACACGTATTAGGTAGAATCACAGTACCAAGATTTAATTATCACAAATACTTTTCTAGGCTTAATGTTCATTTTGCTGCTATCCAAATCCCACCTCAGGTTTAAAACAGAAATCCTTTCAACAGAAAACAAACCAAACAAAATACTGTAACAACAACAACAAAAATATTTAAGTCAGCTTAATGCATGTCCTTTGTGCCCACCTGGGAGTTATCAGGTATTTATATTTAAAAAGGATTGATGTTTAAAGACATGGTATTGTTGGCTTTGAAGCATCTGAGCGAAAGTACTCTCACAGGCTGGCCCTAATGCAACCAGTATGTGCTCTCCTGCAGCCCATTAACCTTTCATACTTGTCACTCAGCTGCTTACACAGGAGGATTTTTTTTAACCCAGAGAGGAAACAAGGTTATTTAGAAGGAATCAAATGGATAGTTTTACATCTCCAATGTTGGAGAGAAGGCAGTTTTTTATGGCATTTAAATGAGCAAGTTAAAGGAACAAAGTCAATGATTACAACCTAATTATTAAAGACTGTATAAAATAATTACAAAGGAAGCCAGTGCTGCTTTTTTCTAATAAGAAAGCTGGGGGATTCCTTTGCTGTCAAAAGAAAACCCAGCAAAATGATTTCAACTATCATTTCAAGAAATCCATAGCTTTATAATTGGTTCTCAATAAAGATGAATTTATTGCTAGATTTATTTTAAAAATCCAAAGGCTAACAGCTTCGGAATTTAGGGTGCTGGTCCACGAGTGGGATTTGTGGCCCCCAATGTGTATGCGACAACACACGAGCTTACGGCTTTACCTGACCCAGTAAATGTGTCAAGCGCTCCATCTCCAGTCGTGGTTGTGGTTTCACTGCTGTTCAAAGGCTCTGTTTTGACTGCAAGGAGAGACACTATGTAGAAGAATAAGTACATGTGAGTTTTATTTCTAAATTATATCAAAGATGCCAACTGTTCTACTAGTGTTTTTTCTAGCTACTGTGGGCTGGGCATGCAGTAGAAAAATTGAGAAGTTGATGGGGAGAGTTTTGTTACTTTATCTTCTAAGTGGACATGCATTCATAGAGGATTTAATCTAAAAATCCTCTGGCTAAGCTAGTTCTCTTGAACCTGGCTTTTAGAGACAGTCAACCTTCTTGCAAGAAACAGCAAAACACATATTTGCATTTTTAGCTCACCTAAGAACACTCTGATAGTATAGTTAAAGGGACAGGAAAAAGAAATCATCAGTCTTTAACACATTTAATCTAAATCATAACAAAGACATTTACCAGCTTATATTTGTTCTTCCCAGAAGACATTTTAAAAAAATGACTGTATAAGACAGAGTCCTAGCTTATCCTCCATACAGCAGAGGCATGTGCAAAGACAGAAATCATGGGCTTATTTAGGTGATGTGTGAATAATGAGGCACTACATAAATTATCTGCTTGAAAAATAAGTAAGAACCATAAGGTGTTGGGTTTGTATTTTAATAGCATATCAATTTTTAAAGCATCATAGAGCTAAGCATAGAGTAAAAGAACATTTCTATGGAAGTAAGTATATGCTTTAAAAGCGCTTTAATATGTTATTTCTATGGTGAAGGGCCATATTTTGGGGGGAAATCCTCACTTGGCAATGATGTAGTCTGGGACAAATTACTGTCATTATTACATGCAGTGGGGGGGTGTCAGTGAAAATGCCTCTACCCATTTTGTCACACCATATTTTCTTTTTGTGGGCAAAGTTCTGCTACATATATCATAGCAGCAAGGGGATAAGCAATCATTTTCTACTTAACACCTCTTACTTTTCCTGGACATAAATGAAACAATGCAGTGAAATAACTTAGAAGCAAGCAGAAAAATATAGAGAAGAAAGCTGAAAACTAGTCATTCATGAACAAATATGGCAAAAACGAATACTGTGGTCATCAACCAAAGAAGTCAGCAACATTACTCTATTAGAAAAGCAATTAATTGGTGGAGAAACATGCGGTAATGATTATGCTCTTTCCACATGAACAGAATTGACTGGACCCTCCTTAGTGAGCTCTGGGGTTCATTTAGTATCAGTGATTTAATAATGTCTTGAATATTCAGAGGAGGACTGTAAAGATTGGAAAGAGGAAGCAAAAAAACTTGAATTACTTAGTCTATAAAAAGGAAATTTAAGCTTAAAGTAATTTCTAAAAGAGATAATAATTTCTAAATAATCTAAAGAGTAGTATCTAATTCTTTGGGCATTGACCAATAATGAATCAGCAGCCACTTTTCAGTAGTATTATGGTCCTAGCTGACCACTCACTGTATTTATGATGCACTATACTATATACATTTAGCTAAACCTTCAAACAACCCCAATTAGTACAAACCATTATATCCTTTTTATAGGTGAGGAAACGGAAGTTCAGGTGGGCTGGGGAGCTTGTTGAAGTTCAATTGTAGATGACAGAGCTAAGAGCTGAACTAAGAGTTTTAACTCTAATATTCTGATCTCCTCCACAGCCTTCAAGAATGGAAATAGCTGATGTTCACAACAGGATGCTTCACAGCAGCTCAGAGAGTAAGAATGAAGTTATCTTTAGTCAGAATAATTAAAATAGGGGGCCTCCCTGGTGGTGCAAGTGGTTAACTCTCAGCACTATGAAGCTATTCTCAGCCACTGCAGCACAAATTCGAACCCCAGCCAGGGAGCTACCCACATGGCACGGTAGACCTCTCCTGTCTCACCCGCTGCTCCCCTCACCAGTGTATTTAAGTTAGTCTGCCTGTTCAGTTCTCCACTCTGTCTCTGGTGAGTTCTCTCACCCTGACCCCATGCCTCTGGCCTGTACCCCACTTCTTGTATGCACAAATAAATCTTATAAAAAGAAAAGTTGGGATTCGATCTCATCTGCTCTGAGGTGTCAGGGAACTAATGTCTTAACCTTCCCAGGTACTTTTTTTTTTTTAAGAATAATTAAAAATACTTTATTAAAAATAAAAACTAACTTCTAGACAGAATAGTAATTTAATTCTGGAACCTTCAAAATATGTGAATAGGTTACTGCAGAATGTTTCCTATTTTTTCCTCATGAAATATTTTAGAAAACAATAAGAAGCAGCAAGTTGGGAAGCAGATACAGTAATAAAAACACACACTGAAGAAGTACTTAATACATTCCAGGTGCCGTTGCTGAGTTTTAGAAATATAAGCTCATTTTATGCTTAAAGATAATCAATCATATAAAGTAGAAAATATTATCTTCATTTTTCAAATGAGGAAATAAGAGCCAAAGAAGTTCAATAACTTGCCTGCAGTCACATATCCTAGTAAGAGCTGAGATCTGTGACCAGGTGGCAAATTTTTAGAATCCAAATTCTAGGCCATACTGCCACACCAGCAGCACCAGCTCATCAAGAATCTCAGCTGTCTAGAGATGAGCCAGAGCATGGTCTGAAAGAGGGCAAAGGCTGCTCTCTATGATGCAATGTCTACACTTGACTTCTGACATTTATGACAAAAAGTGTCACCCCAGACCGGCAAACCTGAGATATAGTCAGATTCTCAGAACTTCCAAATGCTAGTAATAGGCAAATCTTCTTTATTCATGTCTACTCTACAAGCTATCATTGTAAAATGCATTTACTAATCTTTCTGGTGATATATATTTCACTTGTGAACTGGGGTGAAATAAATAGAATGTGAGTTCTGTTTAACAAAACTGACCTAGAAGTCAGGCTCTAAGATTAGTTTTGCTACTTTGGATCCCAATTTTAAGACTTTATATTAAAACTGTAGTTAGTATTGGTATAGATTGTGATCTCCTCAATTTGAAAGTTTCAGGAAGAAACGGGAGAGACAGTTTGTGGCTACAAGACTATACAGGAAACATCTTCTCATAAAATTGTATAGATCTGCATGTAGTCAAAAGACAAAAGAAGATTCATTTTACTGGAAAAAAAAAGCATTTCAGCAAGAATATGAAGAAAAACATAAATATCAAGTCGAATTCAGTGTACTAAGATGCATGAATTTCAAAGTGATAATTCAACAGACAGATGCTGACATTTGGATAAACAGCGTACATTAACATAAATTTAGTTTTCATATGCAAGTAGAGAATAGGGAAGAGGGGGAAAATTAATTATGCTGCTACAGAAAAATAAGTTATTTTCAATTTAGGTGAACATCAATAAACATCTTTTGAGCTCCAAGTAGGATGTAATATTATTTTGGTTTGATTGTATAAAGAAAGAAAATAACAATGAGCAATAATTTTTTTCAGGGACAGAAAACTCAAGAGAAGTGAAATGGACATTATTTTCTTTTGCCTTGCTTTTGTTTCTGCAATTTAAATTATCTATCTATCAATCTATCTATCTATCTATCTATCTATCTAACCTTAAGTGACAGGAATTTTTTTTAAATTAAGTAAATGCATTTAAATAAGGAAATGCTATTGGAAATATATTCACCAATGGGAAAAAAAATCTAGTTTTATGCATTTTACTATTTTCTAGAACTTGTAAAAACTCCTTTCCATATAATTATCAGTATAAATTCATTATTATGTTCAAATATATTTTTTCCTACATTTAATTTTTCTTGAATTAATATAGAGAATAAACAGAGCTTTTAGTTATTTCAGAATATGATCCAAAATTATTACATACTATAAAATGGAAGGAATAAACTTCTATAGGATAAAGGCCAGTTTTTCAACAAAATTAAAACTTAGAAAATAAGTGTTTTGATTTTAAAAGCAATAATTTTTTAATATCTTAGGTTAAATGGTGGTGTGGTTTTTTCTTTTATATGCACAAAATGAGAGACTCAGCTTTCATTTCCCTAAAAGTGGAATTAAAAAAAAATATCTATATCACACTATAATACAATCATTACTTCAAAAAAAATTGTATTGTCAGGCTCCTTGCCCAACAGTATATTTTTTTCATTTACTATATAATATATCTCCCTTCCCAATTTTATCGATTTGCCCATCATTTACATAACAATATAATTTTGGGGTACAACTTCACATCTTCATATGCACGTGTTTCATTCACCCTCCACCAAAGTTTTAGGCCCAGTGCCCGATCACCCATCCTTTTGCTCTTTCCCATTCTCCATTCCCTAGTAACCAGTACATTTTTCATAGTCAAAGAATTATTTTTGCTGTCCTGCTCACTAGTTATCCATTTATAGTTTTGATGTTTCCCATAATGTAAAAGTTTTTATAAAGCAATTTTATTATATTGGTTATATTAATGTGATTAGAATTTATTTTTACCTTTAAAAATAATATATGCAGATTAAATCAAGACAGTTCATGATACTATCAGGTATTAACTATATCCATTAAATCAGGGATTTCTTCTCTTCACATAGCAACCTTCATCTTTATCTTTATATACGTATTTTCTAAGCAATTTAATCTTGTCAACTGAGGTTAACTTAGAACTCAAGCACAACATTAATGTACATGTGGTGAAAGTCCTAATTATCATAACTCAATCATGTGCATTTGTTACAATATCAGACTTAATGCTTAAAGAGAAGATGATTTAAATAGTTTAAATAGTCAGAAATTTTGTGTTTAAACAAGTGTCAACTTAAAAGACTATACAAACAAATCTAATTCCAAATACACTTCTTTCTGAAACACAAAACCACACATAGTGACTTCTGACAGCTTAGGTTCAACAAAGAATTTAGGAGAAGTTAGTTCAGGAATGATACCATTTATAACACTGCAAAGGAATAAGAAGTATTACCTATTGGTTTTAATAATTGGTAGGTGATTTACGTTTGTCTAAATCAATACAGTCACTGGAAAAAATAAGTGTCTTATACTCATAAATGTTGATAAAACATTTAATTGTGTAAAATAACTTGATAAAGCAACTTACAGCTTCCATTCCAAAAAGAAAATCTGAAGAGTAGAGCTGCACTAGTAGGTGGTTCTACTGCAGAAATACACAACACTCAGAAACAAGTCCATCACATGCGAGTCAATCTATTTACTAAAAATTCTGGAAGATTCTTCTCTATGGTATACAGATTTTAAATATAGAACACACCATTAACTAACTGATCAGGATGTCTGATCTTGGTCCCCCAAACATTTTCTTTGACGCATTTTCTTAATCTCCATGTAGAATCAAATATTCCCTCCCTCTGTTCTGCATCCACCTTGAATACATTATGTACTCATTTTCTTGTCCATTTCCTTCTACTAGGCTTTGGCCCCTTGATGGCCAGTGTGGTGATCTACAGGTCACTGGGTTTCCATTTTCTAGCACAAAGTTTGGCTTGTAATAGGAACTTGATACATTTTAATTGAGAATATGAAAATTAATTCTTTATACTATATCCCAACTGATATATTTCTGAATATAAAATATAGCTAATCACAAATCTTAACATTAGTCAGCAAATTAGAAACTTACTTATCTGTGGAAGTAACTCTTCATATGATTGGCATGCTTTTTTTTATATACTTGGATACGTCATCCTACATGCCAAACTTGGTTTATGGCCTGTTTCTATAGAGCTTGTAAGCTATGAATGGCTTTTACATTTTAAAAAGGTGAAAACATCAAAAGAAGAAAAATATTTTGTGGCATGTAAAAATTTTATGAAATTCAAATTTCAGTGTTCATAGGTCAAACTTTATTTGAATATAGCCAAGTTCATTTGTTTATGCATTGTCTATGGCTACTTTTGTGCAGCAAAGGCAGAGTTGAATAGTTACAACATAGAACATGTGGCTTGCAAAGCCTGAAATGTTTACTATCTGTTCCTTTACAGAAAAATATTGTTGACCATTGACCAATATTCTAAAGTATGCTTATATTTTTAAATTTTTTATTAATATTTCTACATTTAAACATGTGAAAAAATTTGAAAGGAAAAATCCATGTTCCAGCACAAATCTGCACATACAATTACATGACTAGATTTAAGGCAAAGGTGGGAAGGGATTCAATCAGCTATGGTGGAAGAACATAGGTATGTTGGAAGTAGGGTGGTATGGCAACATACATCTGGAGAGGTATGATCCTATATCTCAAATAATATACAGTATTGTAAATCAATGTTATGTCAATAAAAAATATAAAATAAAAATATTTATCTAAGGAAGAATGCAATATATTTAAATGGCACCAACATAGCATGGTAGGAATTAAGGTGATGATATCAAGCTAAAAAACTATATCATTAAAATTAGTATTTTGAAAATTCCAAAGTTAATGGAGTGGTCTTGAATAAGTTACTAGTTTTTGTTTCTGCTTTTTATTAAATAATTTTACAATATGATCCAATAATAAAACCCAGGATTTAAATAAAAAGTTTACTCTCAATGAAAGAAATTATACTGCAGATGTGTAGTCTATATTATAAACACCCAAATAAAAATGTGATTAAAATTCACATTTTAATGAATTTCATATCAATGCACCAGCCCACATCATTCATAATCAAAGTACACCTAATATTTTGTTACTAAAGTTTGTCTTCCTTGTTCAGTTTACATGTTCAAAATGCAGAAGAATTTATTAGCATACCTAACATGTGATATTTATCATAACGCATGTTTTCATTTTCTCTAAGAAATTGTTGCTTAATTTTGCCGAAATACTAATTAAAGAAAGGGAACTATACTGGTACTTATTGTCAAGCAATTTGCACACATTATCTAATTTAAGACAAAAGTTCTTCCAGGGAAGTGCTATTATCCTCCCTTATAGAAAGGAATGGAAGCTCAGATGGGTCCAGGGTGACAGAGCTACTAACTGCAGTGCTAAGATGCAGACACATGGCCTCCTGGCCAACAAGTCCTTGCCCTTCCTGCATGCGTGCACAGCTCTCAACATGAACACTGAGGTGATGCTAGCACTTGGGAAAATGTGTCAGGCTGAGATTAAAAGTCAGCTATTAAATAGTCATTGTGTATAGTCACTATTGTAAAGTCACCTGTGTTACATTAGCACTACTTTAGAACAGAGCAGTCAGAGCGCTACGAAATTTGTTCACATCTTGACTGTTTAAAAATGTTTGAATGTTTGTTAAAGTATGAACAAAATCATAATATTTGTGACATGTGAAAATAATATTAAATTTAAAGTCAGGATTCAATTTTATTAGAATGTAAGCACAGTCATTTATATGTGTATTTCTGTTACTGCCTTCAAGCTATAATAGCAGAACTGAGTAGATGAGATGGAAACAGAACTGCCACAAAGTTAAAATATGCATTACTTGGTGCTTAAAAGAATAAGACTCCAAGTCAGAATTAAGAAGAATTAAACTTTGGCAAGAAGTATAAAATATGGAATTGATACTGAAGTTAAAACTGTAAAAATATAAATAACAGATATAATGGAGTGTTCATTTCCTGGTCATGTGTTCTAACTTAATATGAGATACAGCAAGATCCAAGCAAATATCTTTTTGCATATTAAGAATTTAAATTATGAAAGCCTAGATGTAACAGAGATGACAGAGTTTGTACTGAGCATAATCTGCTTCATCAGCTGATTGGCATGACTGTTGTGCTGATTTAACCACTTAATAAACTGATACGTAGTTAGAAAACCAAGAGATGCACCCACTTGTGCAAAGTTATGAGAAATCTAAGAAAAGAACACTATTGGTCTAAGGAATGTAAGATTAGAATACTATTTGATAAGAAAAATATAGCCAATTGTTACTAGTAAGCAACTCAAAGGGAACACTCATTTGTCCTTTTACTTTCTAAGTACTGAACTCAGAAAAGGGATGCACACATAGAAATAGCAACAGAAAGCAAACCAGAAGGGCAAATCCACACTCTCAAACGCATGCAGTGTACCAGCATCTCATACTTGTTGCGGAAGAGGGGGTATTGCAACTCAGCAACCAGTCTGCAGTGTTTAAAACAGTCATGTTGTCCCCTGAGAACACGAACAGTATAAGGGTTCATTGTCTGAATGTCTGCTCAGCTCACATGAGTAGTCTTCCATGCTTGCACTGACCTCCTGGTCAAAATTGTAACTGCACTGTAGGACTTTTACATCTTAGTCTATCTGATCTGTTTCAGTTCAGTTAAATATATATTCATGATGATTAGTGAACTTCCAAGTCTGATATCAGGGTCTACGTGTTTTTTTAATGTTACTGTTTGTATCAAATTTCAGGTTTAATATAAATGTTACTCTGGGAGTCATCACTAAACAATCTTATATATTTACAGTCCTGTAATTAATTAGCTGAAATTATAGATGCATGTTTAGAGACAAATAAACATTATAAACAAGGAAAATGTTAATCTACAAAGGTTTTAAGACATTAAATACAGGCAAGTTGCAATGCACACAATTTTATAAGGAAAATTTTAGATTGCATACCTATTCTAAAATAAATGGGAAGAGGTGTATCAATGTTACACATATTTATTGAAAATTTCAAAGAAAATATGATGTGGCAAATGCTTATATCTAGCAATATGATGTGTAAATTAAAAGGTTTCATATAATATTTAATTTATTGACAAAACTAGAACTATAAAATTTCACAATAATTGGGAATGATTTAAAATGCAGTTTATATATATATATGCATATATATGTGCCTATACATATAATCTGATGCAAAAGTCAGCTCACATTTTCTGACAGATTGAACCATTTTGTAAAAACAAGAGTGAAAAATATTGAAAATTATAATTTTTAATGTTGCCATAACTGTGGCATAATAATGGGCTAATCAAATGAAAAAGTATCTGGAAAAAAATTAAGTTCCTCCTTTAACTACATGTCAGGTATTATTCTCTTTGAAAAGAAAATACAGCAGATATGGATATTTTTCTGTTTCCAACATCACTTTTAAGAAAATTTGGAGATAGCCTTTCTCTGTCAATTCAAAATAAAACAAAAAAGTCGTCTAATTTTTAAAGTTAAGAGTCCAAAGCCTTTCATCACTTTGTCTACATTTTTTTTTAAATATACACAAGGACAAATACAAAAAGTTACCCTTACTGAAGGCCTTCAAAAACTTGCTCAGGGCTATCTGTTCTTCCTGAATATTTCCAGCTATAGAGGAGGAGCAAAAGTTTTGAGGAAATCAACTGACCAATAAATAAGCCATTATGAACTATATATTCCTTGGGTATAACTGATTATGTTACTAATATTTATTTATTTATGAGATATTCATTTCTTAGCAGATCCCTAAGTGATAGTAAAACAAACATTGAAATTTGATTCTGGGCATCTTCAGGTGATGGGTACACTTACCTCCTGTCCCATTTGTTGTGACTGATGTGCTGCTGAGATTAGCTTTCTCCAGTTTGGCGCTACCAGGAGTTTCACCACCTCCAACAAGAGGATGAGGACTTGCTAGGTCCTGCATTTCCATAGACCTGTGAGAGCAGAAAGGAGCAAAACAAGAATTGAAATTTCTGCAATGATTTCTCAACAAACTACATATATTATTCTAATGAGCATGTATGTGATCTAACAATAAGAACTGTATCCAGTAGCTAAGACTTTTTTGTTAACCAGGTGAACATGCCAGTCTATCAAAAATTAATAGATAACGCTTCCATAGTAGTTAAGAGTCATAGTTTGCTTATTTGTAATCCCACAACTGTTCTATGAAGTAATATACAGAAAAAAAAAGCAGATTCTGTTGTCATGGCAGTTTAAATTGATATAGCTACTCTGCCTCTTATTTGATCGTGCTTTTTATTAACAGATATAAATGTTGAAAATATTTAATTGCCCAAAATTAGACATCCACCATAACCAGTGAGAAAGTAATCAGTAGCCAGAAACAGGGTTAACTCAAAGGCAAAGCAGAAGTTTCTAGCTGAACTTCTTGATCCAGAAGGTTGAAACATGAGCCTTAGACTGAGGGTTGAAGTTATTACACCTTTAATATACATTCAAGAATAGAAGACTTTGACTTATGCCTGTTTCAAGGAATGTGTTGGAATTAAGACCCTAAATGAAACTGAGACAATTGAAAGGTTGACCGTTTTTCAAAAAGAGGGTCCAAAGAGGGTACAGTGACCAAAGATCCTTCCCTGAAAGATGAAAAACGCAGAAGGAAAAGAAAAATTTAGATAATTTCTCTCTCAATTTAGGTCATCACCACAACCAAACTACAAAAAATACTTAAGAAAGATCTTCAGCTGAAAGAAAGAATACCAGATGAAAGCTCAGACATATAAAAGGAATGAACACAGAAATAAAAATATAGAAAAGATAAATTAGGATTATCTTTTTTCTCTTGATTCACAAAAACCAGACCAATGAACAATACCAACACTGTATTGCTGTATAATACAGCATAGAACTAAAATGCATAACAACAGCACAAAGGATAGCTGTAACTAAATTATACTCATTGAACGTTCCTTGTTTAACATGAAATATTATTTTATGATCCTAAACTTAGATAAGAAGCAAGTTTAGGATACATAAATTAATACCTATCAATAAATATTATTAAAAATAAAAACAATAAAACTCAATAGTAATTAAAATAAAACATTTTTAAAATTTGAGTAACTCAAGTGACACCAAGAAAACAAAGAAATAACAGATGTGAGAAAAATCACATAGCAAGATGTCACATTCAATTCCAACTATATAAATGATTACACTAAGTATCAGTGGACCAAATACTCTACTGAATATAGACAGATTGTCACATTGGATAAAACAGCCAAGACTAATAGTTGGATGATCACTAGAGACACTAATGGTATTTAAAAAGATACTGAGGAATGTTTGAACAATATTATGCCAAATAACTCAATAACTTAGACTAAATCAGCAAGTTTATTGAAAAAAGCATCTTATAAAAACAGTGATTTTCTAAAAAAAAAAATCTAGCTAGTCCCATTCAGTTCAATTAAAGAAACAGAATTCGTAATGAAACACTTAGAAAGATTCCATGGCTGTATGATTTCATTAGTGAATGCTAGCAAGTAAAATGCTAAAATTCTAGTAAAGAAAATAATCTTTTTTAAGTTCTTTCAGAAAAACATACAAGGGACTCCATTATATCAGACAAAATTACCCTAATTCAAAACTTACCAAAGATAATTTCAAGAAAAGAAAATTACAGATCTGTTATTTCTCATGAACATAAATGGAAAAAAATTAACAAAATTAAATACAATCCAACAATACGAAGGATAATGTATGGTAACCAAGTGTGCTTTATCCCAGGAATTCAAGATTGAGTTAATACTTGAAAATCAATCATTATAATTCAATATATTTATTGACAGAATATGCTTTCAATGGGTATGGAAAAGTATTTGATAATATTCATCATTCATTCATGATATAATTCTCAGCAAATATAGAAAATAATATTTTCTCCATCTGATAAAGACCATTTTTGAAAAATCTACTATTTACATCATATTAAATGATAAAATATTAATTTATTTCTCCTCAAGATCTGACCCAAGGCAAGGATATTTATTTTCTCCAGCTCAGCACATTTTACTGGCAATCTTGACCATTAATAAATAAAATTAAATAAATAAATAGGAAACATTTAGAAAGGAAAAAAATAATAGTTCATAGACAATATAATTGTTTAGGTGAAGAAAAGTGAAAATCCATAAAAAAATTACTAGAACTAAGTGAATATACCAGTTAGAGGAACAAAGGCCTAGTCTATACTAAATTGAAACATGAACCAAAACTGTCTTAAATGCCCTTGAATATCTCTCCATTTTCAAATATTGAAATCAAGCAGAGGCTATTTAGGAGGTTGGGGATTAGGCTATTCATAGTCTTCATCAAGCTCAGCACAACCCTAAGAGGATTCTGGACATTCAGACCCTCACCTTGCTTTCCAGGCAGAGGAAAATAATTGGACTCTGGAAATAAGCACAAAAAAAAGAATAAACAGAACAAAAGGAAGTGCTTTAATTCCTTTTTTTTTTTAAAGCTTTATTTATTTATACAAGAACTGGGGTACAGGTCAGATACGCAGGAGGGTGAGAAGATTCACCAGAGATAAAGCAGGGAGTAGAACAGGCAGACTCACTGAAATACACTGCTGAGGGGAGCAGTGGGCGAGGCAGGAGAGGTCTACTGCACCATGTGGGTTGCTCCATGGCTGGCGGGGATTGAACCGGCACTGCAGAGGTTGCAGACAGCCTCACAGCGCTTCGCTCAACCACCTGTGCCACCAGGGAGGCCCAAATGCTTTAATTCCTACAGAGGTTTCATACTTCTTGAGTCATAACAAGAAGCACAAAAATATGAGCCTTAGTGAAGAGAAAAAAAGTAATAGAAGCAGACCTAAATATGATGCTGCTTCTAGAATTAGCAGAAAGGATTTAAAAACTACTGTGAATACATGAAATAATTCACAGGGAAAGAAACACATGCACACAAGGCATACAGATATGAATACAGTAGATATGTAACTACATATGTGATATATACACACAAAATACATATATAAAGCATATAAAATACATGTACAGAACATGTACATATATAATACATACAAACATATCTTTATAGTGTGTATAGAAAAGAAATGGAAACTACAAAAGAATCAAATGAAAATTACAGAACGGACATTAAAATATATTTAATAAAAAGTACTCTTTGGAAGGACTTAACAGCAAATGTGAGACACTGAAAAAGAAAGAATTAATAAATCTGAAGCTGGAAGAATATAATTGACCCAAACTAAAGCAGAGAAACAGCAACTGGTAGAAAAAAATGGAATTGACTATAAGTTCCCTGAGGAATATCACCAGAAAGCAAGCTAATGAATGTGTGGTACTTCATGTATATTAGCTATTTTTAATTTCACACTAGCCCAGTGATATGCAGATAATTCTCCACATTTTATAGATGAACAAACTGAGGTCCAAAGAGGATACTTAACATGTTCAATTCAAAGAATTTTTTAATTTCTTCTTTTATCTCCTTGTTAGTCCAGTGGACTTCCAGTAGTGTGGGTTTCAATCTCCACGAGGTAGGAGAGTACCTTGCCTTCTTTTTATGGTTTATTTCTAGTTTGATGCCTTCATGGTCAGAAAAGATGGTTGGTATGATTTCAATCTTGGTGTATCTGTTGATGTTTGTCTTGTGCCCCAGTATATGATCGATGCTAGAGAATGATCCGTGTGCGCTTGAGAAAAATGTATACTCAGATTTTTTTGGGTTTAGTGTTCTATATATGTCTGTTAAGCCCAAGCACTCTAGATCCTTATTTAGAGCTTTAGTGTCTTTACTTATTTTTTGTCTTGTTGATCTATCCATTGTTGATAGTGGTGTGTTGAAGTCTCCCACTACGTATGTGTTTTCTCTGATGTCTGTTTTCAGAGATGCCAATAGTTGTCTGATATATTTTGTTGCTCCTTCATTTGGTGAATATATGTTAATGAGTGTTATTTCTTCTTGAAGTATTGTCCCCTTGATCATAATGTAATGAACACTGGGGTCTCTTTTTATCTTTTTAAGTTTGAAATCTGTTTTATCTGATATGAGTATAGCTGTTCCTGCCTTCTTTTTGGTCCATTTGCTTGTAGAATTGTTTTCCATCCTTTAACTTTGAGTCTATTTTTATCTTTTGCAGCTAAATGTGTTTCCTGGAGACAGCAAAAGGTTGGGTTTTGTTTCTTAATCCAGCCTGCAACTCTATGTCTTTTTATTGGAGAGTTTAGTCCATTTACATTTAGAGTTAGTGTTGACATTATTAAAATGGCCATCCTACCAAAAGCAATATACAGATTCGATGCTATTCCAATCAAAATTTCAATGTCATTCTTCAAAGAAATAGAACAATTATTGATGAAATTCATATGGAATCACAAAAAACCCCGAATAGCCAAAGCTCTCCTGAAAAAAAAAAGAAGGAAATGGAGGCATCACACTCCCAGACTTCAAACTCTACTACAAAGCCATAATCATCAAAACTGCATGGTATTGGAACAAGAACAGACATACAGACCAATGGAATCGAATAGAAAATCCAGAAATAAACCCACAGATTTATGGTCAACTAATATTTGACAAAGGAGCAAAGACTATGCATTGGAGCAAAGAAAGTTTGTTCAATAAATGGTGCTGGGAAAACTGGGTCGCTACATGCAAAAGAATGAAGCTTGACCACTACCTCACACCATATACAAAAATCAACTCAAAATGGATTAAAGAACTAGACATAAGACCTGAAACCATAAAATACATAGAAGGAAATATAGGCGAAACACTATGTGATTTGCATATCAAAGACATCTTTACAGACACATCACCCAAAGCAGTGATAGTGAAGGCAAAGATCAACAGCTGGGACTACATCAAATTAAAGAGCTTCTGCACAGCAAAAGAGACAATAACAAAAACAAAGAGAAACCCCACCAACTGGGAGAACATTTTTGCACACAACACTAATGATAAAGGACTGATCACAAAAATCTGCAAAGAGCTGATGAGACTCAACAACAACAAAGAAAATAATCCAGTCAAAAAATGGACAGAGGAGCTAAAAAGAAACTTCTCTGAAGAGGAAATGCGAATGGCCAACAGGCATATGAAAAAATGTTCAACATCACTTGCAATCAGGGAAATGCAAATCAAAACTACCATGAGATACCATCTTACACCAGTGAGAATGGCACATATTAAAAAAACTATCAACAACAAATGTTGGTGAGGTTGTGGAGAAAAAGGAACTCTTCTGCACTGTTGGTGGGAGTGCAAACTGGTCCAACCACTATGGAGAGCTGTGTGGAGATTTCTGGACCTACTAAACATAGAGCTTCCACAGGATCCAGCAATTCCACTCCTAGGTATTTACCCAAAGAACACAGAAACATCAATTCCAAAGAACACCTGCACCCCTATATTTATAGCAGCACTATTTACAATAGCTAAGCTTTGGAAACAGCCCAAATGCCCAAAAATAGATGACTGGATCAAGAAGATGTGGTACATATATACCATGGAATATTACTCAGCATTCAAAAAAGATAAACACATGCAATTTGCAGCAACATGGATGGCGCTGGAAGGGATCATGCTCAGTGAAATAAGCCAAAAAGAAAAAGAAAAATACCGGATGGTCTCACTCATAGCAGGAATCTAGAATACTTAAATAAGGGACCAGGAAAATGAATAACTATAAGAAAGTGAAAATCAAAATCAACAAAAATCTATGAAGCAGAGACACTTTTTGGGGGGTGGGGGGGCGGGAGGGGAGGGATTGAGGTCAGAATGGGGGGACTGCAATTGTATGGGGAATATAAAAATAAAATTTATTAATTAAAAAAATAAAAAATAAATTAATTTATTAATAAAAAAATATGTTCAAGATGATGAAGGGAGAAAGAAGCACCAGAATTTGAACTATTATCTACCTGACTCTGGAACCTGGATTCTTTCTATCAGACATTGCATGTTTCCTATCTTAAATGTGACTAATTCTTTCATACTATGAAACCGCAACCAGAAATACATATTTCTGCTATAAAACATTTTGAATGGTTTCAAAAATTATACTAAACTCAAAACAAGCATCTGTGTGGCCACATCTGTACCATATTTAAAGCTACCATATTTAAGGGTGATCCTTTTTTCCTCCAATGATGTCTATTTCAACTTCTTTTTAGTGGCCCTATGTCATAAGACCACGTGAATACTAGTCTCTGTCTGGACAATATAAAAATGAACTTATCCATAAACACCAAAACCCATTTAAAAAAGAAAAGAAAGACGAATTGTGTCATGTGCAACTTAGTATCCTGGTTATCCTGAATTCATCTGTAAACAGAAAGAATTTAATTTCCAATGGACTGATAACATGCTTTTCAAACTCAAGAAAAAAAGCAAGCATTAAATCTGTACACTTTAAAATCTACTCTCAGAAACCATGATTTCTCCTGCACAATTCCTGCAATTAGTCATAGTCTGTTTATTTACAAAGTGAGTTTCCATCAGTTCTTCATGACCCAGAAATGCAAGTTGTAAACTTTCAGATACCCACTCTTTGCAAAGCATGGGCATTATGTGTTTGTGGCTTTATGTCCCACATTTTCAGAGTTTATCTCATAAGTCAATTTTCATTTTGACCATCAGAAGGAGTTTAAGAGCAAGATCAGAAATTTTTTTTCCTCACCTCTTCCTTTTCTATGTAATATAAACCTTCATTCTTACCTCAAAAATAAGAACAAATTCAACTTCTACTTAGAGAGTAGGCTTCATTTTATTCATTGTTTTTCTTCCTCTATACTTAGAATTGTGCAGGATACTGAATGAATGAATGAATGAATGAATGAAAAAATGTTGATGAAGTAATTTCAGTTACTTGAAGTCAAATGTAGTTTAGTTCAACAAACACTGCTTGAGCATCTGCTGTTTTCTAGGGATGGTATTAGGATACAGAAAGTACCCTCAAAAAGCTTGCAGGCTAATGGGAGAGCAAGGGAGGTGGAGGAAAACCAGGATAGTTCTTTGCTGGAATGTGTGTGGCAGTTTTAATATTGTAAATTGTGCAGACCTTCCAAATGAGTGAGTGAGAGAGAGAGAGAGTGTGTGTGTGCATGTGTGTGTGTGTTCACATGTACATGCAAAAGGGGGAGGAAAATTCCTTACATGAGTACAAAAGGCAACTGTGGGAGAAAAAATAATAATGAAACAACGTGGTCAACTTAGAGCAGATAAAAGTCATGGGCATGACACAACTTAGAACCAGTTTCCAATCTCTTAAAAAAGCACAGTGAGTAACAATGGCAGGCCTTCTTAAAACAGCACATTTTAGATGAGGATCCAAGAAGCCTTTGCAATGGTTGCAGAGTGGAGCCAGCTTCTCCTCCAGCTGCACAGCTGGGAGGTGTGGATCCCCTCTGCAACAGTACTTATGACACTGTATCAGGTAGACAGGCAGTCTTGAGAGGAGGCTCTCAGTAGCGCAATTCACTAATCAAAATTGGGTTCCATGCAGAGAAAAGGAAATTTCAGAGGAGAAATCCCCCAACAGCAAGGATCAGGGAAGTGGGCCATGCATATTAGGAGCTGTTTTTGTAATTTGCCAGTGACCTCATGCCTGTCCCTGAGGCCAGCATGAGTGCTTGCAGCGCAAGTGACCCATCTGCCAGGGTAACCTCAGGCCCTGGAGCAAGAGCAAATAAAGCCACGAACACACTGTTCTCTGGACACTTTTATTATAGTCCTCCCTTTCCAGGGTTTATAGACTCGACTACAGCTTTGGCTTTTTCTTCACTATGATTCTATCCAATTATTTAGTTAAACATGGTTTTCCCACCTAAGAAATGCGAGAAAATGTTTTTTAAAAACAAAAACATTTCTCTAAGTTTAGGTTTCCAGATGTTCTTCTTTAATTTGAAAGAAAAATTATCCCATCATTTTTTTCAGGCATTTGAAAGGTACAATACTCAAATTTCTATTAGGTCTGTATTAAACCATGGTTAATGAAGCAGGAAATTATTCTCCTCTAACAAGCAGAGACACTCATAATCAAACTGTGGTAACGCCATTGATTATAACAAGAAAGAGATCAACCTTTTTTTCTAAGAAAAACTCTACCAAAAGGATCAAACATATTACTGGGTGAGTGAATGTCTTTCAATACTAAATGATGAACTTAAAAGAGCAAAGCATTGACATAATATACAAAGGAAAGTTGGTTCCCTAAGAAAATGATGGACTTTACATTTGAAGGGATTCAAATTTAGCTTTTAAACTTGGTTTCTTCCATTTATCAGTCATCACCTAGGACTTAAAAATGTGGAAATAATATTCACTGGAGGGCTACTAATGAATTAAGTAAGATCACACACTCAAATTGCACATATTTTGGCATTTAGCATGTCTTAATAAATTTTCACTATCACTACAGCACTGCCTGATATGTCTATTTGACTGCACCAAGAAAATAATTTTTTTATTGTGGTATATATAATTGGTAAGTAATATATTAGTTTCAGGTATACAACACAATAATTTGTTATTTGTATGTTTCCCAAAATGTCACCACAATTAGTTAACATACATATATATATAACACAGTTGCAATTTTTTCTTGTGATGAGAACTTACTATTCTTCTAGCAACTTTCAAATATACAATATAGTATTATCAACTATAGTCACCATGCTGTACATTAAATACACATGACTTATTTGTTTTATAATTGGAAATTTGTTTCTTTTGACCCATTTCACCTATTTTCCCCACCCCTAACTCTTACCTCTGGCAACCAAAAATTTGTTCCATGTATTGATAAGCTTGATATTTTACAATACTTTTCTTAAAAGGAAGCCTATTTCATTTTCAGATTACTATTACTATTTTTCTATACATGGTTTTCTACAAACAGTTTCCATGGAACTTTGGTCCTCGAAGAAATGTAAACTATCGACATGGGTCAAGTCTGAACCTTCTTTCACAAAGCCACTCTTAAAACATCAAAGAGTACTGTTTTGACCCAGGGCCTTTCTCTTCCAGGTTGGGCAGCTCCAATTCCTTTAGTGCACTTAGGCCATGTTAAACCCCTTTATCTTCTTGCTGTTTTCTTCTGAGAAAGCCTGAAATTCCATGTTTTCTCATAAATTGTGGGGCCTGTATTCTTAAACTACAAAATATGCCCAGGAAACTATATCCTTCACTCTGGACCTGTCCTTGTAGCCTGAAAAATACAGAAGCTCTGCTCTCAGACACTTTACAGTATGAACTCATGCTCAAACCCAGCAAGCAGATCTCTAAATGTTTGTCCCATATGATGCTTTAGACCCATTTCCTCCAGCCACTACACACACAGTTGGCATTTGGAACCCAACTGAACAGCTTTTTGTGCATTCCTCCTAAAAACCATCTTCTTGGACTGAATTCACTGCTTCAACCTGTCTTGTTAGATTCTGATGCTGCTGTTCAGTGTACTCTTGCCTATTGCCATGACACCCATCAACTTTCTTAACCTACTTCAATACCAAATCACAATAAACATGCCGAATAGACTAATATCAAAGACACGTTTTGAAGAAGGCCCTAGTAGTGTGTATCTTCAGATTTATATCAACATCTTGGGAACAGTTTTAGAAAAAATAGTAGTAATATGATCATTCGCTCTGTATTTTTCTCTTTTCCTTATAAATAAATCAAAAGCCTTTGAAACATGCTTGTTGAAATCCACAGGTACTAAGTAAAATGCATGCCTTTGCTCATCTTTTCTGGTTTTGCTGTCACAACCGACTATGAGGTTATTCTGGGGTGCCTTCTGTCTTAGAGAACTTACACTGAATTATTTTTTTTAAAGATTTATTTATTTATACAAGAACTAGGGTACAGGCCAGAGGCACGGGTGGGTGAGAAGATTCACCAGAAATAGAGCGGGGAGCAGAACAGGGAGACTGACTGAAACACACTGCTGAGGGGAGCAGCGGGTAAGACAGGAGAGGCCTGCTGCACCATGTGGTAATCTCCCTGGCCATCCGGGAATTGAACTGGCCCTGTAGAGGCTGCGGACAGCTTCACAGAGCTATGCTCAACCTGCTGCGCCACCAGAGAGGCCCCTATGCTGAATTATTTACACTTAATTATCCCAGAAGGTAATTTCAGAATCTACAATTCATAAGAAGTTCATTGGTCTACAGTTAAATGAACAAAATGATTTTTTTAAGAAAATCTGATAAAAGTTTCATAGGTTTGTATTTTATTAGATAAAATGTGAACTGGGAATCAGGGACATGAATATAAGTCTAGGATCGACTACCTAGAAGAAGTTAATGGGTGTGTATGTAGCTGGTTTTCCAAATATCTTCTCAGGTTTATCAGGCTCTCTAAATAACGCTGAGTGTCTTCCATGGACAGGCATTCTGAACTCCTTTCCTTTCTATGCCAAGACATTCTGTATCTTTATGAGGTTACTCAACCCATTCACTTTGAGCGCAAAGAAGTTAGCACCTGCCATGAAGGATCAGAATGTGAAATGTGATAAGAGAGCCCTGTGATAAGTGCCTGACCTTAGCAAGTAAAAATAAAACCCCCAAGAAAAAGCTGGGGGAAAAAGTGCAGCAATATACATAACAGAGTATTGTGTGGCTCTTAACATAAACAATTAAAGTACCACACCGGAAGTAAAGGTTGAAGATATAAGTCATGAAACAGCAAAGCCAGGAGAGGTCAGGGAACTCCCCCACTGCCCCAGCCTTATGACACTATAACATGATAGTCTCCATTTGAAAAAAAAAGTCAACCAGTCATATTAGCGATAGGAACCTGGGGCCATTTCTCATCTGGCGAAATACTTCACGGAGCAGGTCCAAACACAATGCAGGGCCCTTGAAATCAGCAGGAGCTCAGCACTATGATCTATGCCAAAGAGCAAGATGAGAAATGGGGTTGGTATAAATATTCATTGGGAAGTTATGGCCAACTTCCTTGTGCTGTGTGTTTAGTGCAACTCAAAACTGCTCCACCTGGTCCCTTCTGGCTCCCTTGTGTCTACCAGGGTCTGGCAGCTGGAAGGCACGCGGAGCCTTAGAGATCTTTTAATTTGCTATAGCACAAGAGAGGCAGGCAGGAGGGATGACAATGCATAGGCTGGGATTCAATTACAGGGCTGTCTTTTTCCCAGGTGGGAGGCAACACTACAGAGAATTCAATGCCTGCCTCTGTTAAGGTCCCTAGGAAATGAACAGTGGTTTGCATAACTGGGGGTGGGGGGTGGGGTGGTAGAATAATGCTCTATGGCTGACAGTAATCTGGAAAGTTTTGGGAAAAAATAGCAAGCACATTAAATATTAAGTTCATGTGCAATCTTTCTTTTCAATTGTGTTTTCCAAAGTAACTTCTGCTTGGAAAATAAGAGTGGTTATCCCTAAGTTCGCAAATAAGCCACTCTTGAGATTATACAATACAGAATGAGAGAACTTTCCTATCATTATCCCACATATCTCACTGCCAAAGGTTTTTAAATATTGCATAAACTAAGATGTAGTCGGTCATTAACATTTGAAGGGAACACACAATGTTGTAAATAAAGCACTTGAATACTTCGTAAAAGCTAGATAAAAATACAAACAAAGTAATTCTCTCTTAATAATCAAATATCATAATGTCATTAATTTTAAGGACACTAACTCAATAATCTGTTTTCATTTGTCAGAGCTGAGGGTGGAGGTTGTGCTTCATATACTACCTGCTGCTAAGCAAGGTTTGCCAAATACAAAAGTAAAGTTGCAAGAACTAGATTATTTCTGCATGAATTGTTACTATGCTGGTTATAAACTGATTTAAGCTATTTATTAGAGAAGATCTGTCAGTTTATCACTTGGACAAGCTTCTTAGATGTGTAGCTTTATTTTCATTACATATTTACCAGAAAAAACAGTTGCATTTGTTTTTAACTTTGTCTCCCAGGTTCACAATTGCACTGAAACAATCTGTTCTCCCCATAACAGAGTGAGCTTTGCAACAAGCACCCTGGACCTAACTTTTTGGCTCAAAATCCTTTAGAGTTTTCCTATCTCTCAGACTACACAAGGTCCCAAACTTATGATGGTTTGACTTAACATTTTTGGACTTAACAGTAGAGCTTAATGATGAAAACTCACTCAATCATTCTGTTGTACACTTCTAGTACAATACATTCCACCTTCAGTACAATAAAGTGTTCAATAAATTACATGAGATATTCAATACTTTATTACAAAATAGATATTGTAGGACCTCCCCTGGTGGCACAGCGGTTAAGCGCTGGGCTGAGAAGCTGCCCGCAGCCTCTGCAGTGCCAGTTCGATCTCCGACTGCTGGCGAGGGTCCCACATGGCATGCAGACCTCTCCTGCCACGCCTGCTGCTCCCCTCAGCAGTGTATTTCGTCAGTCTGCCTGTTCTGTTCCCAGCTCTGGCTCTGGTGAATTCTCTCACCCTCCTGCACTTCTGACTGTACCCAGTGCTTGTATAAATAAATAAACAAATAAATCTTTTAAAAAAGAAAAAACAAAATAGATATTGTATTAGATGATTCTGGCAACCTCTAGGCTAATATAAGTGTTCTGAGGATGTTTAAAATCGGTGAGGGTAAGCTGTGATGTTTGGTAAATAAAATTATTAAATTGCAGTTTTAACTGATGATATTTTCAACTTAAGATGGATTTATCATGACATAACCCAGTGAATATCAAAGAAGGTCTATAATTCCAAATTCCTCATATGATAGCTAGCACTTACTTCTTACATGATACACCAACACCCTTTTCTTTGACCTCAGCTCCTATGTGGGTCCCCTCACCCATTGGATCTCCAGCCACTGTATCCCATCTCTGCAACCCTAACCTGCTGATCTCCCAATAAGCCTATAAGTCTAGGGCTTCTGCACTTGATGTTTCCTTCCCTGGAACACAATCCCCCCAGCCAAACTCCTTGCTCTCTTTCTCTGTCCAAACATCACTTATGTGCCCCTTATAAAATATAGCAAACTCCTTATAAAATAGCAAACTCCTTATCTAGTAATTGTCTACTATCCCATTACCTACTTTATTCATCTTCCCTGATACACAATATGTTTATTTAATTGTTATTTGCCTCTTTCTAGCATTTAAACTCCATGACAGCAAAGAGATTTTATTCATTGCTGCATCTTACTACCTAGAACTGTGCCTGGCACATAGTAAGTGTCCAATTAATATGTATTGAATATCTGAATACATTTTCCATAAATGTTACTGGACAACCTAGTTAGTTCTTGTTACCTAGGCTTCATTGCTGTGCTCAAAATCACTAGTTTTTGTAGTGTAAGCTTTTTTTTTTTTAGAATAAATTCTCTGATGATTAAAAAAACATGGTTCCAGTATAAATATTTTATAATTTCTTGACAGATTTCAAATATCTTGTATTCTTAAACTTCAAGAATAGAATATTTTAATAATTATTTTGAGTGCCTACCATTTCTCAGGCACTGTGCTTTCTGTGTTTTTAGTAAATGTGGATCCATACCAAAAGAGGGGGTTAAACAAATTCTTGCATGTTTTGCAAAAAAAAAAATGGATTTTAGTTTAAGACCAAGTGACAGTCTATTGCAGCTGTCCTGATAAAATACCTATAGACTGGACAGCTTATAAGCAACAGACGCTATTGCTCACAGGTCTGGAGGCTCAAAAGGTCCAAGATCAATACTCCAGCAGGCTTGAGTTCTGTGGCAAGGACCCTTCTCAGCTAACATTTTCTCAACTTTTCTGAACATGGTGGAAGGGACTAAGGATCTTTCTAGAGCCTCTTTTATAATGACACTAACCCCATTCATGAGGACTCCACTCTCATATACTAAGAAGTTCTCAAAATCCACCTTCTAATACTATTATCTTTGAGGGTCAGAATTTAAACATACAAATTTTGAGGAGACACAAACACTGAGACAATAGCAACTAGTGATGGCAAGTAAGAATATTCTCTTTTCAGTCCCCAAGTAATATATTGAAGTCTCACTAGAGTATGACACTTAAAATCTCTTCTAAACACATACATATCTGCACACCTGAAATATAAATACTATTCTTTAAAATATTCCTGAAGTCGATCAACTCTGTGATTCAAAAATACATAAAACCAAAACACAATGTAAAAAGCTCTCCCTTTCTCCCCTAAAATGATAACTCAAAGAAGGTTTTGACAAGTTGACTAAGTTCATACAACTGGTCACCAGTTGAAACGTCATCAGAATTTGATTAGAGCCACTGACCAGACTTCAAAACATTTAATGGGTGATTACAAAACACCCGCCTCTTAATGTTTTCCTTCTAGCCATTATATTATTATCTCTCTTCATTTCAAACCCCCAATTTCCCAATTACTCAATACTTCACATTCCCTTTCTTACCTCACAGTCAACTTCTCTCCACTTCAATCAGGGTCCAGGGAATCTATATAGAATCACCTTCTCCTAATTACTAATCTACTGAATGGACTTTTTGTTTTTTTCTTTGACTCTCACTTTACCACTTTCTGCATTTGAAATGTTGATGACTTCTCAATCTCCCTCCTATGCACACCTAATACTATTATAGAGGTCCTTGCTGCCCAGTCTGTGTTCTCCATTTTCCATTTTCTTTTACCCATAAAAATCTTTATTTTTTTCAGGTATTCTTATCGCCAACAACATTTCATGGGTCAGAAAAAACTAAATCCTCTCTCAGCTCCACAAGATGGAGTCCTAATTCCTCTCCCAGGAATCATTAAATAACCCTGTTGGTGCCGATGAGAAATAAGGAGTACTTTGCTGGAGATTTGTGAGTGAATTCCTCTTTACTCTTCTTAGAGAACTTCCAGATCCATGTGACTTCTTCAGCAGGATGTGAATGAGGAAACACATCGTCCTGATTTCACACAGTCTCACCAGAGGAGAAACAGACTTAGGGAAAATCCTAAACTGTAGCTGGCAGAACACCAGGAGACAAAGGAGACTGGTTTCTTGAAGTTATTGAGCTCCTAATCAACCACTCCCTACACTATTCTACTTTTGGAATTCCAGTTATGTGAACCAATAAATTACCTTATTGTTTAATGGGAGGCTAGTCAACTTCTCTGTTACTTGGACATGAAACCATTTTAACTGATACAGCCTCTTGCCTGGTTTCTTGATGTCACATTTGGCCATAAACTTTCATTCCTCTTTGTAAATCATTCTTACCCTCTTACCCGTCTGCTGTCCATCATCTTGTATCACAGCTTTCACCCTCATCCAGGCATCCAGGCAAACATTTTCTGGGGGAATTTCCACTTGTCTTAAACAACTACTTTCCTGTGAATCATTTCAAAACCCATTCCTTTTCAGTCCTCTTATTTCTTCTAAGTACCAGATCTTATCTATCATTCTATACTGGTCATCTCAAAAGGGATTTTCTACAGATTCTTTTAAAGTTATATGTCCACAGTAACCTCATTGTCATACTTGTAAAACTTATTCATAAATATTATGATATTATCTCCAACTGTACTGTTAAATAGGTTACTAAAATCAGAACCTTTGGTGATATCCTCACTTCTTCAATCTTCACATAGTCCACCAAAATCTCTTAGTGTTTCTGCCTAAGTATATTCGTTTTTATTCTAATCACTACTTAAATTGGTCTTTGCAATTCCTCACCTAAATTTTCCTATAGGCTACTTATCACAGAGACACTCAGCAGAACACTCACTTTTAAGCACATACCAGCAGTAGATGCTCTATCACGGTACCTTGGTGAATGAATGGTTCTTTGATTTTTTTTTGTTTTTTCTCTAAATCATCCTCCAGAATGATTTTTCTCAAATACAACTATATCATTCACCTCCTTAAATCTCCTCCCTCTATCAAAAGTCTACATTCAGGTACTAACAAATACCTATCAAGTGACAGATTCTGGGCTGTTCTGAAAAAAATAAGTTATACTTTTCTTTTGTTAAAATTATGTCATTTAAGAAAGCATTGGCAAATCACCTAAGTCATGGCAAAATAGAGGTGGCATCATACTACTCTGAATACAAGAACCTGCATCTACTTTGACCCTGAGCTAGAATATTCTCACATTATTTTTATGCTTTGTCTATCTAGACTTGTACTAGAACTATCTTGATATTTTTAAAAATTCCAGAAAACATATGACTGAGAAATTGACAGGTACTAGAATCACAACTTTTAAGAAATTGCTGTGAAAATTAAAATTTAAATGTTATATTTTATATAAATAAACACAGGGATTTTTTCAGTCTTCTGATTCCACTAAATAAATTATCTCTGAAATATCACAATCTTTCAAATCCATAACTCAGTCAAATTTGTTCATATTTTTTCTGCAATTATTTTAAGAAAGGATTTTTTTTGTATTTCCACCATGTAATACAATTTCATATTTTTATTTAGTTATTTGATAAATATCTGGGTGCCTAGGTCTTTGTTTTTTCTTTATGAACATAACAGATAAAAATTATCATGCTTTCATGGAGGTTATATTCTAGTGTAGGGTGGGGGAGACTAGACATTCTCTTATATTATAACTTGTATTCACTTTGAAATATCTTACAGTGGGTTATCTCACCTATTTTTATAAGCCTGTCTACAATGCAGTTAGAATCTGGATGCTATAGTTCAGAATCACCCAAGGAGTCCACAAATAGTTTGGTCATACTGGTCCAACCTGAGCACAACAAAGTAGTTGAATTCAGAAAAATACACGCAGGAAGTCAGGGTATTTGGGAGAAAGGATAAGCTTAAGCACTGGAACACGAGCTGGTGTGAACACAGCTAGGCATGGATGGGGGGTGGGGGGAAGAACTAACTAGAATAGAGAGTATCTGTTGGAGAATATAAACAAAAATGAGTCCTAGTCTACCTAGAGCTTTTAAATGTCAGGCAGTGGAATGTGACTGGGGAGTAATGCCACTAAAGCAGTCACTGTAGATTAGTCTAGCTAATCTGTGTTAGGGTGGTTTACAAAAGAGGGAGAATTTATTCACATAGGCTGGTTAGGAAGCTGATGCAATAATTCAGACAGGAAGTTAAACAGTTTTTGACTCGGATGGTGATGACAGGATTGAAAATAATTGAAAGTGAAAAGACATTAAGCAATCCTGGCTGGAAAATTACAACTTGATGATCAGATATTCAAGTCACACATTGTTTTTGGTATTTATGAACACCATATTTTGAGTGATTCTTATTTATCGAGCACGCAGCATAATTATTGAGTACCTACTCAGTGGCTACCATAGTACTTGTTTGAGATTCAAAGGTTAAAAAACCAGGGCTCCCACACTCTGTGTAGTCAGTCTAGTAAGAAAGATGCAATGACAGCACAGTGCATGAACAGTGCTGTGGACATTAGTCACACTGATGAGAAGTGGTTAACTTGCTGGGTTTCTGTCAATGTGTGTGTACACATATGCAGCAATAAAGAAGGCTTTAAAACAGCGAGGAGTTCAGAAAATGGGAGGACAGATTTCTTTAAAAGCCTGTAGGTAGGAAATGGCATAGCGTGTTCAGAGATTTGCCAATAGCTAAATATTTCTGCATCCCAGCGGTCAGGGAGCAGGGCTCCTTCGGGTCAGTACTGGGGACTTTGAACTGTAGTCAGCAGGAAGGAGAAATGGAGAGCCAGAAGCAACAAAGTGGCATGGTCAAAATATGTGGTGAGCATATGGAAGCTGAAATTGAGGGGAAAATTGGAGTCAGGAAGGCAAGATAGGAGGTTGTGGCTGGCTGAGGCTGGCTATGGGTGGAGGCTAAGCAAAAGCATGATGGGGCAGTGAGCTGACAAGTATGCAGGAAACTGAATTATCAGAATAATTGCAAATAACCCAATATGAAGATAGGGAAATTTCATAAATAATTAAGGCTTTTGGCTTTTATTTAAGATTTATTTATTTATTTATTTATATAAGCACTGGGTACAGTCAGAAGCGTGTGGGGGGGGAGGGGGTGAGAGAATTCACCAGAGTCAGAGCAGGCAGCAGAAAAGGCAGAAGAACCGAAGTACACTGCTGAGGGGAGCAGCGGGCGGCAGGAGGGGTCTGCGCGCCATGTGGGACACTCGCCCAGTGGCCGGGGATCGAACCTGCACTGCAGAGGCTGCGGGCAGCTTCGCAACCCAGTGCTCAACCGCTGCGCCAATGGGGAGGCCCATAATTAAGGTTTTGAACTCAATGGTTGGGAAAAGGATGGGGCAAAAGAGAAAAAGTATGAAGACAGCTCTCAGCAAAAGCTCAGTAATTTGGTTCAGGATGGGCCGCTTTCCACTTCAGTTCCATAGTTCCAGGCTCTCTAACTCCTGAAGTTGCTTGCTTTTGTTTTCCCAGTTCGTGTTTAGATGCCAACAGCTATCTAGTTCTTTCATCACACAACTACTGAACACCTCTGCAAGCCAGACACTATTCCAGGTTCTGATAACAGCAGGGATTATGTTTCATGTTTCATGCTTTGATATGGGTAAATATATGGATATATATTTTTTCCTCTATAAAAGGTTTAAGGGATCAACACATAACCGGGAATAACACAAATGTCCATCAAGAAGTGAATGATGGCCTCCCCTGGTGGCACAGGCGGTTGAGTGCCGAGCTGTGAAGCTGTCCACAGCCTCTGCAGCGCCGGTTTGATCCCAGCCGGCCAGCAAGGGTCCCACATGGCGCAGCAGACCTCTCCTGTGTCGCCTGCTGCTCCCCTCAGCAGTGTATTTCGTCAGTCTGCCTGTTCTGTTCCCCACTCTGTTTCTGGTGAATCCTCTCACCCTCCTGCGCATCTGGCCTGTACCCCAGTTCTTGTATAAATAAATAAATAAATCTTTAAAAAAAAAAGCAGGAATAAACTGTATTCTTAGTGGTAGGTAATGGGTTAACTTTAATTTTCTTCTTTTGCTTATATAATTAAATATAGTATAATACTTTATAACCTTTATAGAAAATTCATTTAAAAAATTATAAAAAGTTCACTGACTAGACACTCAACTACACTCTTAATAATCAAGGAACTACAAATTTATACAATAATGAAATACCAAACCCATTAGAACCGGCAAATATTATAAAATCAGATAAGGTCAAATAGTAGTTAGATATGTGATAAGATGGGTAAAATTCTCACACTTCTGGAGAGAACATAAACTGAAATAGCAAATTAGAAAAACAATAGTAATATTAGTAAAGTTCAGAATGTATTTATACTACTACTGATTGTAGAATCAGTTTTCAATTTTCCGTTAGTCTAGTAATTGTTACCATTTTAAAATGTTGGCATATATTTTGTGTAAATATTAGTATTTTAGACTTTGACAGGTTGGCTTAGTCTTCTTAGATTTCATTCCAATTTCTCTGTGTCCTCTCCACTCTCTCCTCTTTAACTTCATTACAAACCCTTCAGACATTTTACCCCTCATGGAAATCCCTTGTGCAAAACAGTTCCCTTACTTTTCTCCATGCTAAGCCCCCTAACCCACACCTAACCAATCCATGCTCACACAATGCCAACAACTACAACAAAATACTGTGCAGGAATCATAAGTGCCATCTGAAGATGCCACACTGCACCAGGGAGGGGTCAGTTGAGAGTGGGTAGGGAGAGAAAGCTACAATTTCCCCAGACGCCCTGGTATGAAGTAAAGGCACAGGAACTCTGTAGCCCTTACAGTGCCAGCCAGCCCCAGCAGAGGCAGCAATTCCAATTGCTTGCAAATAGATAAAAATAGAAAAGTTTAGTTTAATTCCCTTTCAAAGTAAGAGGATTAGTACCCAAACAATTTCCTATCTTAATTAAAAAAAAAAAAAAAAAAAACCAAAGAGCCTCCCTGGTGGTACAGCGGGTTGAGCACAGAGCTGTGAAGCTGTGCGCAGCCTCTGCAGCATGGGTTTGATTCCTGGCTGGCCAGGGAGAGTCCCACATGGCGTGGCAGACCTCTCCTGTCTCGCCCGCTGCTCCCCTCAGCAGTATGTTTTGGTCGGTCTGCCTGTTCTGCTCCCCGCTCTGTCTCTGCTGAATCATCTCACCCTCCCGTGCCTCTGACCTGTACCCCAGTTCTTGTATAAAAATAAATAAAATCTTAAAAAAAGTTAAAAAGAAAAAATCCTTTTAAAAATAATGCAAAAACAACAGAGTGAGCCTTGGATATATGTGGCTATAACTCCATTATGATGAAAGTGGTCAGTTGTAACAGGTAATGAGGCTGACTGGGTCTCCCTTCTGAATTCAGACCCACGAATTTAGGAACACTACACAAGTGCTCAGATTAAGCTGATCATATAAAAGTTTTGGCTTTTGATATGAACGTTTTCATATGCAAAACGTATGTTAAAGCTGAGCTCCTCTTGTTCAAATTTAGTCTAAAGCAAAACAAGAGATAAGTTTGGTTTCAATCCCATGTTATAACATAACCCATTTTAGAAACCTCTGGACTTTGCAATTCAATTGCTCTCAGTGTCACTTCAAAGTCACAAAATGCTTTAAGACACCCATAGAGAAACTGCCTAAATGACAGTAAAATGAAGATCATCTAGGCCACTCTTGAGGACCGATACTATATAAAACATACTGTGACCAAATTTGGAACAGGTGGAATGAATTCAAAATACTGTGGCTTGCCACAAGCTCAGTATATTAAACCTTATCCCAAACAACATGTTTACTTGATTTATTTAGACTCCCTGGCATGTCTGGATTAATGTGCTGGCATTCCAAGCTTCTTCCTGGGTTCCTACAAGAATTCTTGGATATAGGAGCTAAGCTAATGTGAATGACACTTATTTTGGAATATGACTCCAGGTACAATTATAATCAGCTTGTGGTGGGGACAGCAGTATTTTTTCTGCCCCAGGATACACACAGGCAGCTCACTGACCTGCAGAAAGGCCTTCACCATAGTGGGGACACAGTCTAAGAAAATGCCCAAGGGAGGGCAGATGCAGGGAAGTGGCATTTTTTTCAGGGTGTCTCCATCTCCTTTCTGCACAGACTTGATTAAGAAGGTCGACTGCAGTAATAGTAAGTGAGAAGGAGAGTGGACCAGATAACAGGCTGGAATGTGGCCTTTTATCTGCATAAAGTGTGCAGCTACCTCTTGAACCATTATTGCAAGGCCCGCTCATTTTATGTTAAATGAAACATTTGGTTTAGAGAGCTGTTTATCAGGTTCCACAGGCTCAGGCCACAACTAGGGTTGACTAGAGCATTCTCTGCAGAGCTCAGAAGGCAGTTAGGCCAGAGGGTTAGCTTTTCAGCTTAGTCTTAGAGGCACTGCACAGATCTGGCAAAGTTGGTTTTTCTTTGCTTACATATAGGTTCAAGTTGTTCCTTCAACTGCTGTCTTTTTTTTTTTTTGTAAGATTTATTTATTTATGCATACAAGAATTGGGATACAGGCCAGAAGTGTGGGGAGGTGAGAGGATTCACCAGAGACAGAGTGGGGAACAGAACAGGCAGACTGACTGAAACACACTGCTGAGGGGAGCAGCAGGCAAGACAGGAGATTCTGCTGTGCCATGTGGGTTGCTACATGGCTGGCTGGGAATCGAACTTGTGCTGCAGAGGCTGATGCTGCAGATAGCTTCATAATGCTGTGCTTAACCCCTTGCATCACCAGGGAGGCCCTCAACTGCTGTCTTAAAACGACAAACTCAAGAAGCTTCTTCAGGGTCTTATTTTAAAGTCCAAGTGGCCTGTAGGAAGAATGGCTGGTCAGAAAGGCCTGGACTCTGGTCCCACAGCTGCTCACTCCCAGGTGGGTGACATTAAACTTTTTTGCACATTAGTTTCTTCAGGTACAGAGCCAGGAAAATATCTCTTGCTCTCTCTAACAAGCAACAAGAAACAGAGATTCTGGAATATGTGTTTGGGAAGATGCTTCAATACTGAGTGTATATTTCATGCATATATTGATTTATAATGATGTCCACCTACCTTCAACTAGATGTGATAATGTAATATAACTTCAATACAAAATATATGAAATTATGAAAAATAAAAATAAAGTAAAATTGTAAGCTACATGGCATACAAATATTATTAGTAATAACAGCAAAATGACAAAAACAATAATCAGGGAATACCTGATATTTACAAAGTACCTCTTCTTTCTATCATCTTTACTAATGACTGGAATGTTTATCAATCCATTGTCAGCTCTGCCCACAAGGATGTGGAATAAATGTTTATGGATTGAATAATAGCTATGGATGTGCTCACAAAGTTATTAATTTTCCCCAAGAGACTGTTCCTTTGATTATGAGAATTTCCTAAATGCCAATTTATGGGTGATTTTCTGTTGATAATCTGGAGACTAGAACTACTGGTCTCATTAAAATTTTCTGGTTTGGGCCTCCCTGGTGACAAAGGGGTTAAAACCTCAGCACTATGAAGCTATTACCAGCCACTGAGAAATGAGTTCAATCCCTGGCCAGGGAGATAACACACATGGCGCAGCAGACCTCTCCTCCCTTGTTCGCTGCTCTCCTCAGCACTGTATTTCAGTAGATCCACCTATTCTGCTCCCCATTCTATCTCTGGTTAATCCTCTCACCCCCTGCACCTCTGTCCTACACCCCAGTTCTTGTATGCATAAATAAATAAAAATAAATCTTTTTAAAAAAACTTCCCTGTTTATAGTAACCTACGCAAATACAACCCCCAGATTCTCTGTTATTTTAGGTCACCTCAGAGATCTGCTCTCCATGTTTATGTTGATATTATTTCCACCCAACCCCCCTCACATGCACATCCACACTTAGAGGACCCCAAGCAGGAGTAATGACATGAAACTCCTCTTGTGATTTCTCAGATGTGTGTCATTTAATTCATAAATGTCCTTGATGTCCACTGTGTGCTGGGCACAGCAGAGATGATGGAGAAGAAGCAGTATTTGTCCTGCATATGAGTTCGCACCTGTTCAGACCATCACAACTGACACACCGTGGGGTTGGGTCGGACTGCACTCCTGTTTAAATGTGCAGATATCCTCATAGTTTATACAGTATGATGTTTTGGTTTGCCTGATTCTTCTTTTTCCACGAATGGGCATGCACATAAAAGAAACTCAATATGTACAGTGTATCTGCATGTTGCCTTGCATTCCAGTACAGAATGAACTGACCTCACTCACAAACACTTATTAAATATAATTCATCTCAGGCACATTTAGGGGAGACCAAGTTTTGTTAACCAGAATTCATTCTCTAGAAGGAGTTTATTTGCTTTCGGTATGAAAAAGTGCTTTTGTACATGGGGATAATATAAATTCAAAACTTAGAGATAAGGGTTCACCCTTATCACTTATCTTTTTAAAACGTTTGTATGAATATCTAGTCAAAACCAACAGGGTACTCTCTTTGAAGCACTGGCAGTTTAGTTATGAAGATAAACCAAAACAATCACACAAAGAAAGACAATACCAGGCTGTGTATCCTAGAGATTCAGTGCTGACTCACAGAGAATATGTGTCCTGAGGATCCAATATATACGACCTTTCTTTGACATCTTCTGAAGAAAAGGAATATTTTATCAAAAAGGGGCTTTAATAAGTCACAAACAAGTTACAAAGGGAAATAAGCCATATGCAAACTAAATGTTTCCATTCTGATATCAGACCGAGGACACTTTGGCAAATACTTGCCCTACCTGTCACAGAGTATAAAGCTGGCGGGCACCAAGTTCATGAGTTTATGTAAGTGGAAAGCAGGTTACTGGACATTACCCCCAAGCTCTAGTCTCTAACCCTTCACCTTCATTTGTAAGGCTGTGCAAAGTCTACACCTATTTAAATTACATCAGGAATTAAGGAATTGGAGGATTGATGAAAGAAATATTATTGCATAATTCCACCCTCAAGATGAAAAGATCAAGCCGTGTCTTAGGAGTGAATATAATGAGACAGTTTAACAATGATGTAGAGAGAAAGCAGGGAATGATCTCACTGTTTACAATTATCCACAAAAGGAACAGAATGTCATGGTATTACTGTCTTCCTCAACTTAGAAATTATTGCTCATAGTTTAATTACATTCTCTATTTTAAAGTGCATATCGAAGAAAAAAGTATACAGTATTTGAAAATGCCAAAATTGAAAACTTGATAAAATCATATTTATCTTCAGATCCCTGATTCTATCTATTTGGTTAATTTGTTTATTTTTTAAAGATTTATTTATTTATGCATACAAGAACTGGGGTACAGGCCAGAGGTGCAGGGGATGAGAGGATTCACCAGAGACAGAGTGGGGAACAGAACAGGCAGATCGACGGAAAAACACTGCCAAGGGGAGTAGTGGGCGAGTTAGGAGAGGTCTGCTGCTCCAAATGGGTTGCTCCCTGGCCGGGGATCGAACTTGTGCTGCAGTGGCTGCGGATAGCTTCAAAGGTCGCATCCCAACCCCTTGCGCCACCAGGGAGGCCCCTATTTGGTTAATTTGTTTAGAGAGTCACTCATAGACACTGTACTACAATTTCCCCAGCTAGTCTATGTAAAACATAAAGTAGTCATGTTGAACAAAACCTTCCGTTCACGTTTCATACATCATACAATTATCTGTGTACAGTCTTATCAAATACGGGTATTTAAATATATTAAGAGCAAACAAAGATGGAGTATATTTTTGTGTGTCTATACATAATGCATATGTGTATAACTATGCATGTACACATTTCAACATTAACTGTCATAGTCAGATAAAAGGCCCACAGTTTAATGACAGTAATAACTTTTGTTAATCATGCATTCAACAAATATTTTGAGAAATTAGTATATGCAAGGTGCTGTACTGAGCACTGTGGGGAGAAGAGAATTAGAAGATGTCTAATAGTCTAGCATATACATAACAAAGCTCAAAGATCAACCACAGCTGTCACATTCACTTTATGAAAAATGTGAGTTACCTAGGCACCACACCAGAGGCAGACTCTTGGGAATAAATTCCTGGAATGCAGTCAATCACAATGTGGATCATACAGATTTTTGCTAGGTAATAAGTAGGTTCAAAATGTATGTTGCTTTTCCTCAACTACTGAAGAATAAAAAGCTAAAGCAGATAAACTACAGAGCACAAGCAAAACTAATGCAACAATGCAGTAATACATCTTTAACTATCATGGCAATGGCTGTTGAATCCAGGAAAAGCAAAAAAAAGCAAAACAAATTAGGAAAATGGGAGAAAAATGTGTAGGGAGCAGGAATTCTACACTGCATACAATAAAGTGGTAGGCTGACATATCAGGTTTGAAAATCAGCTGTGGCGAAAACAAAACAAAACACAGAAATATTATTTATATATTTTGGTAGATTAAAATGGTTCTTGTAGTAAGAGTTGGTAAAAAGAACCGAATTTTATTTTTTTTTAAAGATTTATTTATTTTATTTATACAAGCACTGGGTACAGTCAGAAGTGTGGGAGGGTGAGCGAATTCACCAGAGCCAGAGCGAGGAGCAGAGCAGGCAGAAGGACCAAAGTACACTGCTGAGGGGCGCATCGGGCACAGGAGAGGTCTGCTCACCATGTGGGACCCTCGCGCAGCGACCGGGGATCGAACTGGCACTGCAGAGGCTGCGGGTAGTTTCGCAACCCAGCGCTCAACCACTGCGCCACAGGGGAGGCCCTAGAACTGGATTTTAATTCCAGAATCTTGTCTTCAAGTCCTGGCTCAGCTCTTCATACTAATTTGTGTGGCTGTGGGCAAAACTCTGAACCTCTCAGAATAGTGAGATAGTGAGATAGTGGATAGTGAGAATATTATGCCCCCGTGTTACCATAAAAATTAAAGGGAACAGTCATTTTTTGGCTGTTGTTTTGTTTTTTACTTATAATATGCCTTATTATATTGAATATATCTGTAATCTGTATAAAGCCTGTGTGTGTATATGTGTGTATGTATGTATATATATGAATATAATCATTTATCCTTGTTCATTCAACATTCCGCTATATAAATATATAGCATGAATTATATATATATATAAACTATATAAATATATATAAAACATATATATATGTAGTAACATGTCCTATGAGTTTTCCTTGAAAATAATCCTCATAGTCATTTTCTTTTTCTTATTCCCATTCACTGTACCCTAATCCAGGCTCTCTGTCTCAGGTCTGAATCACCAAGGTACTATGCAAACCTGCTGGCTTCAACATTAATTCTTGTTCTACCAATAGGTGCAATTTTTTAAGACAGCTTTCCTTCCCCTGCTTAGGTGCCACATGACTTATAGAATGAAGTGAAAGAAAACTGAAATGTGAAGCAAGGAGTTAATGTCCAGTCTTGGTTATGCCTCAAATATCTCAAAGATTGGGAAAATCACTTAATCTCTCTGACCTTTAGTTTCCCCCTCTATAAACTGATTAGATTTCATCTACATCATTTCTGGACCCCTTCCAATTCTAATAGTCTTAGCTTTAAACTTAATATTTAAATGACATATCAAAAGAATCATTGCAAAAATCTGCAGTGAAGACAAGCATCCCAAGTAAATAACGATCTAATGAGGAACAATGGCAATTACTTGCTTTGCCCACATGTTGGTTTACTTGCTTCATAAAAGCAGCAGGTGCTAAGTCTGCCCACAAATCCACAGTAGAGAAGTACAGAGCCCAGCTGCCCCAGCAACCCACACTCATTTCTGTGAAACTAAGCTGAAGATACAGGGAGAAGCTAATTCACCCTTGTAAGGGGCAGGAACGGACTGGGCACAGTGCAGGTTTTCTGATCCCATGCAGACCGGGTAAAGGAGGAGTCAGAGTCCTCAGTAGTTTTGCAGGTTTTTTATTTGGGGTTCACCAGGCATATGGCAGGCAGGGGTGCTGGCTGGGGGGCTGGGAGGCCTGCTAGCCTCCCAGCCCCCAGCAAGTCTTCACTCTATTTGGGCTCTCTGGCGTTGGTTCTGCTGCTTCTCAGCTTTTCTTTCGGCTTCAGCTTCGGCTTCTACTGCTGCTTCTATTGCTGCTACTGCTGCTTCTACTGCTACTGCTGCTGCTGCTGCTCCCGTCCCCCCGTGACGCCACCCTTAAAAGCACAGTCTTAGCTCAGCTGAATCCCATCTACCTATGCCCACACCCTATTTCAGGTGCCCGCCATCAGGCATGCATTCAGGACAAGGATCCATCATCTATCCTGATGGCGGAAGGGCAGAAAAGCCTGACATTTTCTTTACCCTACAACCCTCCACCCTCCACTCCCACCCCCACCCTCACCCCTCCTCTCCCACTTGATTCATGTGTGAATCAAGTTATTGAATGAATAACAGGGATATAAAGAGAATATGCAATACCTCCTCAAGCAACGAGAGAGAGAAGATGGAGAAGTCTGAAAACAGCAGGCCATAAAAGTGCCCTAGATGTGTAGGGCACATCTAAGAACACTGGCTTAGCATTGCAAGTAATGGGGAACCACCTGTGATTTAAGTAGAGAAATTACTCAATTAAATTTGTATTTTGTATAAATCAATCTGGCTAATATGTGGAACATGCTTTGGAAAAAAACACCAGATGCAGGGAAATTACTATAAGACTTCATTATTTAGAGGACAGATTGTGGGTATGAACTCAGGCAGTAACAGCAGAGATCAATGAAAGTGTATAGATTCTAGAAATTCCAGAGAGGTGGAATCTTCTAATCAATTATGATTGATTAGCTCTAAGACAGACCATGAGAAAAGAAATAAGCATGGACACCAAGATTTTCATCTAGAGAGGGCACTATTCACTGATATTGAAAGCAAAGAAAGAGAAGAAATTTTGGAGATGGATGAGTTGTTTTCGACCTTTTGTGATTAAGGTGCCATGGAATACCAAATAAAGATATGTAGCAGTTGAGGGGAGAGAACTTGCTGGAAATTTATTTAAGATTCGTTAGCATACATGGATGTTCAAGCTCTGCATATGGTCACCCAGTATAATGATGGTCTGTGAGAGGATAAAGTGATAGGATCCTGGGGAGTACCATTACTTAAGAAATGGGCATAAAACAGGAACAGATAAGGGACTTTAAAAAGGAATGAATCAATAAGAACATTAAGAAAGCTAGTAAGATTTGAGCTCACATAATCAAAAAAAACATTCATCGAGTTAACACCAGAAGTCTTGGGAACCTCTGAAATAGTAATGTTCCAAAACAGAAGAGGATGAGCCACATCATGTCAGAATAATAACTGTAAAAGGCAAAGAAAGATGTTGCATACACAGTCAAGAGAAGAAATAAAGGCAAATCCTGGCTTGAATTTTCTGTTTGTAAAGTAGGAGGCAAGACCTTCTAAGGTAGGAATAGGAAGGGAAAATGAAGTAGAATAAACTTAAGGAGAGTGTAGAAAGCTTTAAATAAATACTATCAGGGCCTCCCCGGTGGCGCAGCGGTTGAGCGCTGGGTTGCGAAGCTGCCCGCGGCCTCTGCGGAGCCTGTTCGATCCCCAGCTGCTCCCCGGCCACCAGAGGAGGGTCCCACATGGCGCGCAGACCTCTCCTGCCGCCCGCTGCTCCCCTCAGCAGTGTACTTCGGTCCTTCTGCCTGCTCTGCTCCCCGCTCTGGCTCTGGTGAATTCTCTCACCCTCCCGCGCTTCTGACTGTACCCAGTGCTTGTATAAACAAAAACGAACAAATAAATAAATAAAACATGCCTCTATAAAAAAAAAAATAAATAAATAAAAATTAAAAAAATAAATAAATACTATCAGAAATGAGAAAGTTTTGCTTATGATACTTAGAATGATGATCAGTCAGGACTGAGGGCCTAGATAAGAATGAAGACATATTGGTTAAGTTATCTGCCACATTTCTTTATTTGCCCCCCCATATTTTATGATTCCCTTCTTGCTTCACAATTAAGTAGCATTTTAGTTGTATTCATGGCACCCAACCACAATCCCACCTTTCACAATTTCCTACATGTAGATTTGCCCACAGGATTGCATTCCAGCTAACAAGGGTGAGTGCAAGAGATATATGTGTTAGTTCCCTTTGGCTTTGTCCTCCTTACACTTGTCCCTTCTAGCTGCTGAGAGATGGTGAGAACTAGAACTGGCACTTTGGAACTCACCAATAGAAGACAAGTGAAGAGGAAATCATGACCAACCACCCTCTCTAATCGCCTACTCATCTCTGGAGTGTTATGTGAAGAAAGAACACGTATCTTGTTTAACTTGGGGTTTCTAGATTTTTTTTGGCTAGTCTTTAGTCTCACTACCATATGAATTAAGTCTTAAAACACTCAGAAGCCTTGACTGTATGAACAGAGAGGGAGGTTTTGATTTTCCTAAAGGGGATAAGGAGAAACAGGTGTAGGGAGGGCCTCCCTGGTAGCACAAGGGGTTAAGCACAGCACTGTGAAGCTGTCCGCAGCCTCTGCAGCATGAGTGCGATCCCCAGCTGGCCAGGGAACTACCCACATGGTGCAGCAGACCTCTCCTGACTCACCTGCTGCTCCCCTCAGCAGTGTCTTTCAGTGGATCTGCCTGTTCTGTTCCCCACTCTGTCTCTGGTGAATCCTCTCACCCCCCACACCTCTGGCCTGTACCCCGGTTCTTGTATGCATAAATAAATAAATCTTTTTTAAAAAAGAAAAAGGGTAGGGAACTCAGATTCCTGGCAGGTTAGTGGTGGAAAAGGTAAGCCATGAGAGCTAAGCCGGGAGGAAGTGAAGGCGGCAAAGCAGGTGAAGAGAATGGGCACCAGGTCTCACAGAGCAGAAGGGTCACTAAAAGAGAAATCACCTGAGACTAAGATAAATATCCAACCCACATAGCAACTGTGCAATCATAAAGTTAAGAAAAAGAAGTCAGATACACAGAAAAACAAACAATACGGAAAATTCCACTAACACAAAGTTCAGACCAGGCAACATTAAACCCTGATGTTGAAAGTCAGAAAGGAGGACAGTGACTGGGCAGGGAGCCTGAAGGTGGCTGTGGGCAGCTGGTTGTGTTCCTCGTCCTCTCTGCATGCTGATTACATGGTGACAAAGCCACACGTTTATAAGAGGTGCACTCTTCTATATGGATATGGCGATTTGAAAACTAAACTTTAAAAACCAACCAGCTGGAAAAATACATATGATTTTTATTCATCAAAATAGCAAAAAGCTATATTTGAAAAAAAAAAATCAGTGATGCTCAAAGGTGGCATAGCATTGGTGGGTTGTTGGGTTGACTTTAAAATGATACCAGTTTGGTGGAAAGCTTAGCTAGCAATGTGTTACAAGAGCTTTAATATATGCATGGCCTTTGACTTAGAATTCCATTCCTAGAAGTTCAGTCTATGAAAATCAGAAATATGAGGAGACTTAAGTTTGAATATACTCAATGAATTATTCATAAGGGGAACTTTGAAAGGAACAGATATGTCCCCAAATGGGGAAATAACTACATAAACTGTGATAGCCTGTGATGTGATAATTATGCAAGTAACTTTCAATTACATGGTGAAATGTTCATGATGTCAAATGTTCATAAAAACAAGGTGGAAAAGTGAATATACAGTTTTACTCCAAGTATATATTTCAAAATATACCAAAGTGAAGTTATCTCCAAGCAAAGTGATTTTGGTTTTCTTCCAACAAGTTTTAACTTTCTAGATTTTTAACATTATATTGATCATAGTTTTTTTTTTAAAGATTTATTTATACAAGAACCGGGGTACTGGACAGAGGTGCGGGAGGGTAAGAGAATTCACCAGAGGTAGAGATGGGAGCAGAACAGGCAGATGGACCGAAAACACTGCTGAGAGAAGCAGCGGGTGAGACAGGAGAGGTCTGCGTCACCATGTGGATATCTCCCTGGTCAGCTGGGAATTGAACCCTTGCTGTAGAGGCTGCACACAGCTTCATAGCGCTGCACTCAACCTGCTGTGCCACTGGGGAGACCCTAAAAATCATTTTAATGTTGTCCTTTTACTAAGTTTTCTTACCAATTTCACATTAATAGAACAACATGAGTACAACTGCGATCTGTTCCATAACAACTGCATTAACTATTTGTGCCTAAGTTATGATAATTATTGTAATTTTCCCTCATGGTACCTTGCAGAGAACAGAATACATGGTAAAACATACTGAAATAAAAATATATTAAGACCTCATCCGCTATCTTTTATTTCTGTAACTGCACTACACAAATAACATCATGCAGCATGAATCCTTTTGTTGCTTATATTCAAGAGTAAAAAAAAAAAATTACTTCTAAATGCACCATTTATGGTTTAGCCACACACTCCACTCTCTTCTGATTAGGTTCAGGAGGCAGAAGGTCAAGGGATGGTAGGGGTAAGGCAAAGAGGAGCAGAAGACAGGGCTGAGGCTCCAACTTCACCTTTATTGTTCTAACTAGAGCCCTGCTACTTTGATCTCCTAACTCCCTTCCCTTTCCCCCAGGACTCCAGGCCGAAGGAGGCAAAACCCACCAATGCCAAGGGTGAATCAACACCTGGGGGTAATCATTTAACTTGCCCACTGGGGAACCAGCGCCCTGTTTGAAGTGGACTGCAGGGAGTCCAGGGAGGAGAGGAAAGTCAGGTCAACAGGAGAGACTGCAGCTGCTTCAGAGAGTAGGGAGCCGTCAAGAGGAAAAGGAAAACCTCATGATTGATAGAAGAAATTAAGATCTTAGTGCAAAGAAAAAATATGGAGATTTTTTTCTAGAAAGAGTTCTTTCATAGTTAAATCATAACTTTTGCTTTTGAAAGAAGTTGCTAACTTCTTTGTTAGGTGGTAATTTTTTGAAAATTTGTGACCTGAATAGTAATTACGTTACTACTGTCCTTAATGAAGCTGGATTTTGATCAGCTTAAATAATACTTAATCAAAATTATGTGTTTTCTCTTTCTCTCAACCTTCATACACTGTTATTCACTCTAAAGCTTAAATAAAATTTGGAGAAAAAACAGCATATAATTTATATTTAGGAGATAACATTTTAAAAATGTTTTACATGAGCATTTCACTCACAGCACATCCAACAGGAAGTTTTCTAGGATGCGAACTAGCTATTCATTTAGGCAAATTCTAGTATATATGACTATTGTTTCATTAAATTAATTAAATGGATTGAATCAAAAGATTTTTGTAGCACATAGAATGTAAATTAAGGCCATGATCTGACCTTACATCCCTATTTAAACTAGTTTTCCAAATATAAGTAGATCCGCTATCTTAAAGTATAAATAGACCTGCAGTGGTTGTAACTGTAAATACAGTGTTCCAAATACTGATCGTTTTTTTCTTTTTAAATATCCTTCCAAACGATTCAGAAAGTACTAAATATAAATTTTAATGCTTTAATTTTATTTTTTCCAAATTATTTTGCCAATTCAACTTCAAATGTCATCTTCAAATGTCAAGCCTTTTCCATGTGACATGGCAGCTACAGTCCCCGGAATGAAAGGACCGCTAACTGACCAATTTCATTTTCACTTATAATAAAATCCAGATTGGAACAGGGGTTTTGTAAGATCAAAGTATAGTTAGTGCAAGGTGAACTCTTTTTTCACTACTTAAAAAGGAATTGAGGTTTCTCATCACTAAAAATGACCACACATCTCCATGAGCCCTATCCAAAACAGCCTTTAGCCACTTGACAGTTAAAGTCAAATTTAATCCTAAATCACAGACAACCATAAACACACTCCACTCTGATGAATGTCATGGACAGCCATCATAGCAACAACTGACACTCACTGAGAGTTTCGTCTATGCCAGGCACCATCCTAAAATCTTTTGGGGTAAACATGTCTAACCCTCACAGAAACATATGAGATAAAATACTCTTATGATCACCTCATGTTAGGATGGGGAAATGGAGGCACAAAGAAGTTGAATATTGGGCCTCCCCGGTGGCGCAGTGGTTGAGCACTGAGCTGCGAAGCTGCCCGCAGTCTCTGCAGCACCGGTTTGATCCCCGGCCACCGGCACGGGTCCCACATGGCACGCAGACTCTCCTGCTGCACCCGCTGCTCCCCTCAGCAGTGTACTTTGTTGTTCTGCCTGTTCGGCTCCCTGCTCTGGCTCTGGTGAATTCTCTCACCCTCCCGCACTTCTGACTGTACCCAGTGCTTGTATAAATAAATAAATAAATCTTTTTTAAAAAAAGAGAGAGAAGTTGAATAACTTTTCCAGGGGCTCACAGCCAACAAGTGGTAAATTCATGTTGCAAATTAAGTCAGTCCATTTCCAGAATCTCTGCTCTCTACACATTATACTAGATTGCCTTTGTAAGAACAGTTATTTAAAAAAATTTCCCACTAAGATTCATTCAAGTTTCTGTGTAGATTTGAAAAACCTCCACACAAGTCATTCAGAAAGATAAGTCTATGGCAGACAGTCCATCTGCAATGTAACCACATAAAAGACTTCCAGGAAAATTCAAGCTCATTAAGGAAAGTGCTTGTGATATCTGCCAAGAAGCCAGATGTAGCCTCAGAGGAAGAACATCTTCCGGAGCTCGTCATTCACACCTTCAGGTAGGCACTGACCAAGCAAAGATGGAGGAGGGATGGTCTGTGCATCATGAAAGGATCCAAAGTCAAAATGAATGATGCATTTAGTAAGAACCATTGAATCTTTAGTAACAAATGATCTTTAGGAAAATCCAAACTGTATTACTAACAATAAAATAAACTCTATAAAGTGACGCATTATAGTTCCGGGATTGTTTACATAATTAAATAAGCTAAAGCTTTCCTAATCCCCTTTTCATGTTTAGCTTTCAATATAGGTCACTCCTTTCCCCACTTCCCCCCTCAAATCCTACAAAGAATGCTAGAGAAAATCAGGCAACCAAAACAAGCAGCTTTTGATTTTCTGGCACTCTACCATTTGGAAAATGAACTTGAATTGCATAATAGATAGCTGTCTGGGAATTTAAGAAATAGGAGTTTGATTTCAATAAGAAATGCCTTTACAAGGAAATTGAAAATAGGGAAAACAGAAGTACTGTTTTTTCTCTTTTTTCCCCCTGAAAATCAGTAATGAACATGAGAGCCCTAACTCATGTTTGGATCTACAAAATTCATTATTTGATTTACAAATTCCTACTAGGCTCAACTTAATTGAATCTAGGAGCTAAAATCACTGGAGCTGAGAAGATTTACTACTGCATTTATGTGGGCACTAGGGGTCTTTGGATTATTCAAGAATTAGGGAAGCGGGCACCTTGTGAGCTGCTTCTGTTAAGCTTGCTGAAATGTGACATCACTGGGTGGGGGTGATGAGGAGGAAGACAGGTAAGGAGCAAGCAAGAAGGTAAGTCCAGTGATGTGGAAGAGTTTGCATTTGTGGGGTCCCTCTCCTTCTATCTCCATCACCCCCATTCAAGACCTAGTCCAATCTTTTTTCAGTTTAAAAATCACTGACAAATTCCCATAAGGCTAATTAGCATGATTCAAGCAAACTTCTTGTGAAGAATACCTTCCTTCAATTAAAAAATGCTAAGACTGGATTACTTAATAGTGTATATTGATAAAACTATGTGATAATATCTGCTTAATAAAACTGAATTAGTATTTTAAAAGTTAACTTAAATAATCCAATTAAGGGGTTTAATTATTTCCCTAATTTAAATAATTGCAAAAATTTTCTTTCTAAATTCAAAGACAGTATAAATAAAGTGCATTATACTGAGATATTATACCAATAGTTAAATGAAAAAATCTACTAAAGAAAAACATACAATATGTCTGGAAATTAAAAGCCAAAAAAGAGATTTATTTTCCAACTTCTAGAAAATCAATGCTATAGCTATATTTCTAACCAAATTTTCTCTGTAAGTTTAATTTTTTCTGCATTTCATCTAAGTTTGTTCTACTCAGAAAATTATGAGAGTGATTTGTAAATAAATTTAACATTTCATTTTAATTTTGATGAAAAATACTCTAGAATTAAAAAAAACAGTGTTTCTGGAAATTGTATATATGTATATTTTGAAATATAAAAATAGGTTTTGTACAACTTGTTCACAGTTTTCAACTTTAAAATCTGAAATGCTGGAAGGAAAATACAGCCGCTATTATATATATGTGTGTGTGTGTTTGTGTGTGTGTTTGTGTGTGTATACTTCATAAAGGTGATAGTTAAGGACAGCAGAAGATTTTGAAAACCAAAGCACTGCATGTCATGATAAATCTTAGGACATTTTCAATGAAGAGAATTCACAAATATCTACTTGTTCCAGTATTTTATAATGCTGACAAAAGCTTTCCTTTCCAGCTTTCCATCCCTTCTGTGCACAGGCGCTCCGAGGAGGCATTACGCAACTGCATGTGATACTGTGTTTGCACTGAATGCCTCTCAAGGGGCAACCAGATGCCGTCTCTTCCAGGAAGCCCTTCTTTGACTTTGTTCTCTTTTTTTCCCTTTGACAGGTAGTTGTCATTTCCTGGGATAGTCTATCACCTGTGACTCAGTGTGTGTGCATCTTACCTCTCCTCTTATCTTTCAAATCTCCTTAAGAAAAGAACTACATCTCATACATTTAAAATTTTCTACAACAGTTATGACAGAATCTGGCCCATACTTCATGCTTAATAAACACCTGTTAAATTAATGGATGCAAATATTAATGAAGTTTGATGGGTCCCTGTTACATACATGAAATAACACTTGACATGAATAGGGCCATTAGGTTTTCCTTCTGTCTTTCTCTATATCTGTGCCAGTAAAATAAACACTAGCTATCTATGACTGTCTACGTGTAAATTAATTAAAATTAAAAATTCAATTAATTGTTCAGTTGCATCAACCACATTTCAAGATTCAACAGTTATAGGTGCTCAGAGGCTACTATCCTGCACAGCACAGATTAGAGAACATTTCCATCACAGAAAGTTACATGGCATACATAGCACCACTCAATACAGAACGCAAAGTGATCCTATTAAAAACAAAGACAGATGTTCAATACCCAGCTCACAAACCTCAAATGACTTTCCAGTTCACTCATGAGCAAAAGCGTAAACCCTTATCATGACTTTAGATGAAATGCCTTTTTCCTCTCTCCCATGCCCCACCATATCACCTACTACTCTTCCCTGCTCTCTCCTATTTCCACTGCTCTCCAGATAGCCATGATGTTCCCAAAACACGGCGGACCTGCTCACACCTCATGACCTTTACACAATGAGGTATTGCTACCTGAAACTCCTCTTCCAGATATCTGCATGGTCCACACCCTCATTTCCTCTGTCTAAGGCCTTCCCTGACTGTGCAATGCAGAATTGTCACTCCCGTGTCCCCACATATTCCCTTTCTTCTTTTCTTGCTTTGTTTTTTTTCCATATCATTGACTGCCAACAACAGGTTCTTCATATATATTCCTCTTGCTTGCTCTTTGCCTCCCTCCACTAGAATGCAAACCACAAAGGAGAACCCTCCGTCTGTTGGATACCCGGCTACTCCCCCGCTAAAATAGTGTCTGGCATGTGCCTGGATTCAATTAAAATTTATTGAATTTAATTTGTTGAATTAATGAATTAAGATTATTTGCATTCTGTAGATAGTAAAACATAAAATATTGAGAATATTCTTTATGAGACTTATAGAAATTAGTGAATTTATTTTTTAAGTGTGACACATGCAAAAAAATAGGTTATTGGACAACCGTGAGTTTTCAGAACAATAGTGCTATCAAGGTAATTACTGCACTCAATCATAACCATTTAATTTACAAGAAATATATTCTATTGTGGCTTTTATTGGAGTACAGAGGCTGCTGAAATGATGTTGATCCATTTGCTCATTCACATATCCAACAGATATTTTATAACTTACATTTTCATGTCTCAGCATATGGTTAATACCCTTGGGACACGGATAAAAAGCATAGCCCTTACTAAGTCCAGTTTGGTTGAAGAAAGCCAGACAATATCTCAGAACAATGTGTCAAGGGCAGGTGTGGCAATGGTTAAGAAAAGCAACTTTCTACAGGAGTGGATAAGAAAAGCAGCTCAAATTCAAGACACTGGGAAATGATTTTCAGGAAGCGAACTCCTAAGTGAGAAAGGAAAAGTAAGAGTTATCTTCCAGAACCATGTGAAGAAGTTCAAGAAGAAACAGTAGCAAAGCACCTTTAAAATCAGGTAGGAATGAGTAAACAGGTTCTGTCCAGGGAGAGTTTTAAAATAGACTGCAGTGGTAGTTGTGGAATCAAGTGAACAAGGAATTAATAAGGCTTCCCATTTTTTCCTCCATACATGAAAAGCAAAGGGAAAGAGCAGGTGGATTTAAACAAACCACGTTGGGGAGGCTGTGGAAACATGACCACATGTAAATCAGAAGTACAGCTCCAAACAAAATGAAAAGGCTTTCAATTTTATAGACTATATATCAACTGATAATAATTGCTAGTAAATCACCAGTCTCAAGCATCTAATATTAGAAAAAGTCTGTAATGTTGAATCCAACATTTGGAGGTTTTTTTTTTTTTTTTTAATCACTCTAAGCTGGAACTGGTTTTTTGTCACTGGGAGCTGGAACTTTAGATGATTTTCATTTTATTTAGTGTGACTGTATATATTTGCCTTAAGTATCTACAATGCAATTACATTTGGAATATGGAAAAAAAAATCAGCTGACTATTTTAAGAAAAATGTCAAGCTGGGAATCATTACTTGTCAAACCAGTTAAGAGTGTGACTGTCTTTTCAGAAGCAGCACAGTGCCTGAAACAAGCAAAGGACTTCAAATGCCAGCTGAATGGATGTGGATGAATCAGTGGAATGAAGGTATACATTGCTTCAGTAAGTAAGGATCTTATCACTTAGTAACATAAGAAATAGGAGAGAGACAGTGTGCTTTATATTTTTAATCCAATCTATCTTCTATTGGCAACACTCTGAATTTAAAAAAGTGAACAGGGGAAGCATTCCAAAGACAAAAAGGATTTTAAAATTCCAGACATTTTTTTGTGAAGAATATATGATAGGAAAAAATATGTCCTAGGTTGGAAATATTAATTGTAGTCACTTTCCTATTTTACAAAAGATGGTCTAAAAATGCTTGTGTGAGCCAACTATAAACCAGAGACACACTGGGGAGGGGAGGGGAGGAGGGAGTAGGATCAAAACAAGGGGGGTGGGAAATGTATGGGGACTATAACCAAGATGAAAATGCATACATTGTGCAAAAATGAAAAATGATGTAAAAAATGTATAAAATAAAAATGCATGTGTGATAGAGGACTATAATTCATCCAGATTTGAATAGATTATTTTAAGATGAACTCAATCATGAAAAATTAATACTGCTTTATCTGAAGGAAAATCCTAGAAGTTATACGCAATCTTTATTAATAAACACTTTCATCAACTTAGCACTTTGAACATGGAACTCATAGTACACTTGACTTACCATACTGGAACAGTCTTTTCCCGCCCCTCCCCCCTCAGTTAAATACTATTGTCTTCTCTATAGTAAAATAAAGCCCACGAAAAAAGTATCAATAAAGCAAGGTAACATTTGACAGATTTTAACCTCTATCAGATCAACACCTGTTTATCTGAATGAACAAATTAAGATGGTCTGAAATTACCTTTATACTTCTTAAGACTCTGTTTTTTGAATCTCAGAATCCTGTTTACCTTTCAGGTGCACTAAAATCACATAAATTATAATTTAATGTAACACATTTTTCTTCACTGTCTGGTTTGCACAATGTTAATGCTTTCTTTTAAACAAATGAATCAAAACAATAGTAGCAACAGAAATAATAAAAACAGCACTTGATACTGCTCTGTTTTTGATTAGCTAATGTAATCTTCACAACAACTCTCTGAGCAAGACATTGTTATTATCCCTGTGATAAAGGGGATGAGACACCGAGAGGTAAAGAGAAGACCTGGGTGGGAAAAGCGTCAATGATCTGGATCCACCTGAGACTGCCTGTCTCCGGGGACTTGCCCTTCACCACTGCCAGGGCCATTTCTCCAGAAATCAGTAAATGGCATTTGTTAGTGGCACTATTGTTTTCAAAAGCAGAAGCAAACAATTAACTACTCATATAGTTATAGATTTGTGACAAGGACAGAACTTGTCATTTGTGACAAGGACAGAACTGGAGGGGATTGTGCTAAATGAGATGAATCAGGAGAAAGACACAAGTGTGTGGTGTCACTTATATGTGGAATATAGAGAAACAAAACAAAGGGTCAGATAAAGCTAAACCAGTAACAAATCCTAGAAATCCTAGACTGTAGAAATGATGATGCCAACAGGGGAAGGGGTTGGGGGAGAGCCTGATGGGGTGGGGGCACAATGGTGGAGGACTATGGATGCCCTGGTGGTGGGGTGGGATGAGGTAACGACAGCTGAAGGGTGTGATTCTATACCTCTAGATCATATACAATGTTGTAAACCAATAGTACCTCAATAAAAGCAAATATTATTCCAAGAAAATAAGGTCAGGTTACAGTGTTTTTAAATCGCACCCATTCCCCCTCTTGTCTAACAAACTATATTTATAGCTTTACTCTGAAAAAAAAGCCGTATAATCCATGCTCCTCCCCAATCCATACTGGTGCTATCCCTCTTTATCGTCCATCTTATTTCTCTGTAAACATGAAATTTTATTATATTTTCAAATGGATTCATCCTATTATTATTTAGGGTTTAAATTCTAATCCTCTGGCTTAATGTATCTCTAACATAATCCTACTTATTATTGACTGAGTTAATATATAAACACTATGCTTAGTGATGGCTCAAGGTTTTTATGCAAGGGATTAATGGGGAGCAACATCTCCAATTGGTTATGCTTGACAGCACAATATATTCGTGTTGCATTGCTACCTGAATCACTGGCTAGACACTGAGGCTAACAGATTCCCTCTTACAGGCCAAAATTGCCACTGTGCTTCATCAAACTGAATGGACTCAGGGCAAACACTGGCTAAACTGTTTCTGTACATATTTCAACATTTGTCTTGATAACCAAGTAGACCAAATTTAAGCTTCCAAAGATTAAACTCGATTCTCTCTTTGGATTGCTTTTTATATCACTGTCCTGTATTGCGAATGTTACCTTTTTTGAAATCTGACAGGGAATAGGAAGAGCAGGTATTGGATTTAAAGAGATGTTTACTAATTAATGAGCACCTAATCAAATATAAAGACAACATAAGAGCCCTCCACTCAACACCTTGACAGCATCACCAAAATTCTTCTTAATATGGTAACTTAGGGAGGTTTCAAGGACTGCCAATAGACAGTCCTCTGTGTCTTTATGCACCCTCAGAAACTGGGTCCACACAGCTACGATGGTATAAACAAGATGTGTGTGTGTGTGTCTGTGTGCATGCACGTGTGTATGTACATACATATATGTAAGTATACCACTCCAGATCATACAGATTTTTCACAAATAACTGTGAAAAAAAATGGTTCATCTAAAATTATCAAGTCATAATTTGGCTGAAATTGTCCAGTTATTACTTGGAACAAGACGGTAAAGGAAAGTCCTTCCATAGCTAGTGAAGATGACTGGTCATATGAGCTGATGGATGCTGGTCGTTCCCTCTGTTTCCCTCAGGTCTTTGCGGTTACTGCTCAAAAGACTAAAAAGGTACAACTGCCTCCCCCTTTGGCATTATTGCTGTCTGTCATCTTTTCCTGCATCTGTTAAAATACAGCGATTCTGGTATGAGGGGGAGATATGGAAGCAAATACCCTCAACCCAAGACGGTTCAATCTTAGAATAGCGAAGCCCTGGATTCTGCCACATTTAATAGGTCAAGTCCTAAGTCCCCCGAGTGATCTGTGCACACCCAGAAAGATAATAATTACCTGCTATTGAATTTTTGTCAAACATAATCTCAACAAACTTCATGTGAATAGAAGAAGGTGCCAGTTCTCTGGAGTAAGAGGATATGAAACTTACATGTTGTTATGTAGGAAATAATATTTAACTCTTTTTGTGTCTAGAGCCTATGTGTTTTATCTGCTACTATTTTCTAAGACAAGAGTGTTAGAGTAAAGTGGGAAAACTCATGCAGTATCCTTATCCTTCAGTTTAATTCTAGTATCAAAGCTGCCCATGAGTCATTCACATGCTTTCTCTGTTCTTACAAAGAGATCAGAACTGATTAAAATTTATGTCAATTAAGAAAAAGGCTACAATGCTAACTGCAATGGTTTTGATCAAGAATTACAATTTAGAATATCTCCAAGGTGTTTGAAAAATAACACTTATAAAGGAGAAGGTAACCAACATTACTTTGTATGCTATATTACTGTCCTTGTCTTAAGCCTGACAGCATTCAACACCATGCTGGGGTGTGAGGGGATACTAAGTCTATTTTCAGGTAACTTATAGCTAAATAAAAACCCTTATATTCTTACAGTCTGTTTATACAAGTGGACTTGCATGTAATTTTTAACTTATTTCTAGATCAATTTATATTTTAGTAACGATGCTATTTTGATAATGATGCTAATACATGGTATTAGGCATGTTTCATTTTTATGTAATAGACTTTTAAATAGAGTATATAATAGAGTATATAATAAGCATCATAAAAACTAGAAATAAGTTAGATAAATATGCAGCTATTTTGGTGTGCAAATTCAGAAACATAAATATCAAGCAAGAGCAAGAGGCACATAATCCCCATGAACCTTATGAAACTTGGAAGGCCCCAGTTCCCATTTTTCAGATCTAACCACCTAATTGTTCCTTCCATCTATGTTTTTCCAGTAATTACACAAAACCAGCTCTATGTATTTTTTCTTATTTAATTTTCTTTAAACTGTGGCAGAACTTTACACACTGACATTAAATAATTATCTTCCATCAAAATTATTTTAAGAACCCTCCTCTGGAAATCACACAGGCATGTTGCCAATTTACCCATGTAATGTGGAAGAGAAAAAATGCTGTTAACATTTGTAAAAGCCAGGAAACTACTTTTGAAACCAGAAAAATACAAAAGTATTGACATTTAATAGGAACTTTGTTTCATGTCACAGCATAGACTCCTGCCAGAACTGAATGCTATATAACTACTTATATTTTGATTTTCAGCAGATGTAGTCAAAGTTGACAACAATCTTCTGTGAATCATTAGAAAATATTTTTACTGGAAACATATTCTTGATTTAAAACATAAGTGGCCTCATTTGATTTTTTTTCCTCAACAGCTTGTATCAACCTGTTTTTAACTTCCTAACTGTTCCCACCTTTCTATACCACACACTAACATCTTGATGTAGTGAACTAACAGATAATGAATAACACTGTATATCAGTTTTTCATAGTAATCCTTTACTTGAAAGAGGGAGAAAAATATAGTAAAGTACTAGTTTAACCAAAGTAATTTTCTTCTGTCCCTAGTGCTTCATTAGCAGTAATTTACATTGACTCCAAATTAAACAGTTTACAATCATAAAAAAAAGAATTATAACATAAAAAATGCATTGCTTGATATTAAAAAAAAAACAAAACCTAAAACCTGAACATGTATAAATTATGTCCAGAAAATCCACTAGCAAAGCAAGCTGGTTTCCCTGGGATACTAACCTGGATTTAGCATGACCTCGGGTGGGCCTAAGCCAGCCTAGTGGCGTGACTCTAAACAGGATCACAAAAGCCCGAAGACCTTGGAAGGCACACATTTAGCAAAAGACAAAATAACCATGTAGAGATGTTATACCTTATACTTATTTAATTAACATTCATCCATGTGCTTTATGATTAATCTTTAAACAAATCCAATCCTTCTGCATCATATACAAATTGCATCAGCTAAATAATCCAGTGCAGGTGTCTTTTCTATGTGCTTGGTTGCAGTTGGAGGCAGATTTTACTCAATGTAATTGTAACCTGCAAATTGGCTTTTTTTTTTTCCCACAGAAGCACATCAGGACTTTCTTTTTTTCTTTTTTTTTAAAGGTTTATATATTTATACAAGAACTGGGATATAGGTCAGAGTCACAGGAGGGTGAGTATTCACCAGAGAGAGTGGAGAGCAGAATAGGCAGATGGACCAAAGACACTGCTGAGGGGAGCAGCGGGAGAGAGAGGAGAGGTCTGCCACACCAAGTGGGTTTCTCCCTGGCCAGCTGGGAATAGAACCATCGCTGTAGAGGCTGTGGACAGCTTCACAGTGCAGCACTCAACCCGCTGCGCCACCGGGGACGCCCACATCAGGACTTTCTTTAAGAAGTAGGCCTTTGCCATTCTACAGTGTAGACAGTTGGTCAGAGAAAATATCCACATTTTTAGTGACAGTCTGGATTCTACTAATTTAGAATCTTCCTGAAGTTTTCAAACCAACCTTCTATTAAAAAGGAACAATTTTAGGAGAGAACTTTAAAATAAGGAACACATTTAAGACTGAGCAGTTCTAACTTTTACTACTGACACTATCAAGAGAAAAGTCCACTGGGCAAAGTAAGAAGAAAATGTGAAGGAAAAAGGGCAGCTGCATAAACCAGAGTTCATAAACAAGCAGGAATGACAGCCTGTCCTAATAGTTGTTCAGTGAGCAAGAGTTCAACCAACAGATGCACCTTCAATTTGGATGTGTAAATTAAATGAAAGTCTACTGCATAAAATCTCTGTTCCCATAACAAAAGGGATAAGATCATTCATAAAGTACAAAGCACTCAAAATAATTCAAATAAACTCTTCTTAATAGTCCCTTCCCCTTACCAGACACACAGTATCAATTCACATGGTTTGTAAAACCAGTTTGGTCACTCCCAGGAATGGCACAGCTGGGAAACAAACATTCCTCTACTATTCATTTGATTCTTGACCTGAAGACAAGGTCTACATTTTGCACTGTCCTCTCTTTCTTCAGTTTTATTTGATAGCCACCCTGCTGCCTTAACTCAATCGACCCTCATTTCATGGGAGGTGCAGCAATGACTATGGGGAAAAAGAACTCACAAAAATAATGTGAGAAATTTGGGAGTTTATCATGTATGCAAATAAAAGAAATGACTTCCAAAGACTTTTCAACCCCTGTTGGGAGTACTGGTAAGTGATACATCAAGAAGACGTATCAAAATTTTAAATTCAATTTTTTCTAGTATTCCTCAAAGATCATTAGTTCCCACTGTATGACAATAAAAAAAAAACTTTCCCATAATGTCCAATACAATTTTAGATGGAATGTAATAAATAAGTCAGAATTTAGGAATTTTGGAACTAATTTTGAAACTTTACACTGCTCTTCCACTTTCAGCAAAAGCCTGGAGTTCAATGTGGGACTGAGTAATGCTAAGTAGCACCCACGGTCAAGTGATGTGATTGGGACACTGACTTTGAGTTGTTTTACTAAGATTTTGCTGGGCTGCCTTTTGCTGCCTGTGCTGTCATATGGACAGCCTTCTCCCAATGTCAAGTGTCTGTGTGAGAGCGATGAATGGGGTTAACTGTCGGAGGCTAAAGACAACACTGCCTTTTCTAGCAACATTGAGAGACTCATTCTGTGGCCCCTGTAGTTGACTTCACTGCATCATTTTCTATGCCTTATATCTCAAACCATTTTTGTTAAGTCCAAGAGACAGATAGGAACATTTTAGGACACAGAGTTGCCTCACCACAACCTGGCATCTATTGGTATGATGCCTGGGAAGTGTTTGAAAACATGCCAGGGAATGTGGGTTTCTCACAGTGCCTGGGGCTGCTACTGACACTTAGGAAAAGTCAGATTCAGACAGTCCATGATATGCTGGACAGTCCTGCAAAACAAAGAATCTCCTCTTCCAAAATCCCTTCAGTCAACACTGGAGGGTCAGTCACCTACACAGTGTGTCAGCCAGTCAAGATGTACACACACACCTCACTTCGTCTCCATACACGGTTATCAACAATGCTTCTCTTTAAAACCACCACAACAACCAGCCGCAAAAACAGGAAATCTCGGATAATAACTACCCCAACGTGATGGTTAAGAACATGTAAAAGCCAGTGTCAAGTGATGGCAGACTGTTGTGTCTCCTCTTTCATGGCAGACACCATGCTCCCTCCTAAACCCACAGACTGTACTATGACAGCTGCCACATGAAGGGTGTGGTGCATCTGCCCTGGCATGCTGCCAAGCCACATTAATCATTTTTTTTTTCCCCAGGCACTTGCATGATATCTAACATCCCGTTAGCTGGGACTTTGGATCTTCCATCTAAAGAATAACCAAAAATGAGGGAATGAGTAGCATACAGGATTAGTTCATTTTGAGTACTAAGGCTATGCGTTTTCTTGAAAAAGATGGTATTATATTTGAGCAGTATGGAATTTCTACAAATTAATCACAGGACAGGATGCAACAATAGCTTACTATTAAAGTCAAGACTTTAAAACAGAATAATTCTTTGCTTAGTGATCTTTTGGTTCAAGGAAAGTTTTCACACACTGTTGCTTTAAAGACAAAAGTGCAGTGCCTCATGACAAAAGTCAAACTAAAACAGGAAAGAGAAGAGAGAAAGGAAAAGTGTTGCATTTCTATCTTAAAAAGTCTGGTAAGGGCACCATGATTTTATTAAGAGTAACCATAAAATTTACCATGCAACTGGAATTGTCTTGAAAATAAAAAATCCTGAACCCAAGGTGAAGCTGGGAGAGCAGTCCACAGTATAAACTAGGATTGTATGGTGCAAGATAGATATAGAACCATCCTACTTGCTCCAGCAAATGTAGATATCTCTTTTAGATCTATCTAACTAACCAATGGCATTTAAGCCTTATTAGTTATTCTTGGCATATTGTAATGACAATAGAGCAGATGAAGGCATGAAGAACTCACCAAAAGGAATGTAAAAACTAACTGATCGCTCACTCACACATTCTTTCATATAATAAATATTTTTTTTTTTTTTTTTATAAATTTTATTGTTATATTCCCCATACAATTGCAGCCCCCCATTCTGACCCCAATCCCTCCCCTCCCGCCCCTGCCCCCCTAAAAGTGTCTCTGGTTCATAGTTTTTTGTTGATTTTGATTTTCACTTTCTTATAGTTATTCATTTTCCTGGTCCCTTATTTAAGTTTTCTAGATTCCTGCTATGAGTGAGACCATCCGGTATTTTTCTTTTACTTTTTGGCTTATTTCGCTGAGCATGATCCCTTCCAGCGCCATCCATGTTGCAGCAAATTGCATGTGTTTATCTTTTTTGAATGCTGAGTAATATTCCATGGTATATATGTACCACATCTTCTTGATCCAGTCATCTATTTTTGGGCATTTGGGTTGTTTCCAAAGCTTAGCTATTGTAAACAATGCTGCTATAAACATAGGGGTGCAGGTGTTCTTTGGAATTGATGTTTCTGTGTCCTTTGGGTAAATACCTAGGAGAGGAATTGCTGGATCATATGGAAGCTCTATGTTTAGTAGGTCCAGAAATCTCCACACAGCTTTCCACAGTGGTTGGACCAGTTTGCACTCCCACCAACAGTGCAGAAGAGTTCCTTTTTCTCCACACCCTCGCCAACATTTGTTGTTGCTAGTTTTTTTAATATGTGCCATTCTCACTGGTGTAAGATGGTATCTCATGGTAGTTTTGATTTGCATTTCCCTGATGACAAGTGATGTTGAACATTTTTTCATATGCCTGTTGGCCATTTGCATTTCCTCTTCAGAGAAGTTTCTTTTAAGCTCTTCTGCCCATTTTTTGACTGGATTATTTTCTTTGTTGTTGTTGAGACTCATCAGCTCTTTGCAGATTTTTGTGATCAGTCCTTTATCATTAGTGTTGGGTGCAAAAATGTTCTCCCAGTTGGTGGGGTTTCTCTTTGTTTTTGTTATTGTCTCTTTTGCTGTGCAAAAGCTCTTTAATTTGATATAGTCCCAGCTGTTTATCTTTGCCTTCACTATCACTGCTTTGGGTGATGTGTCTGTAAAGATGTCTTTGATGTGCAAATCACGTAGTGTTTCGCCTATATTTCCTTCTATATATTTTATGGTTTCAGGTCTTATGTCTAGTTCTTTAATCCATTTTGAGTTGATTTTTGTGTATGGTGTGAGGTGGTGGTCAAGCTTCATTCTTTTGCATGTAGCGACCCAGTTTTCCCAGCACCATTTATTGAACAAACTTTCTTTGCTCCAATGCATAGTCTTTGCTCCTTTGTCAAAGATTAGTTGACCATTCATTCCAGGGGCACAAGGATGGTTTAACATCCGAAAATCAATCAACGTTATCCAACACATCAACAAAAAGAAATATAAAAACCATATGATAATATCAATAGATGCTGAGAAAGCTTTCGACAAAGTGCAACACCCATTCATGATAAAAGCCCTTGAAGTTCTTGGGATACAAGGAACGTACCTCAACATCATAAAGGCCATCTATGACAAGCCAACAGCCAGTATCATTCTCAATGGTGAAAAGCTGAAAGCAATTCCATTAAGATCTGGGACAAGACAAGGATGTCCACTCTCACCATTGCTTTTCAATATAATACTGGAAGTCCTAGCCAGGGCAATAAGACAAGAGAAAGACATCCAAGGAATCCAAATAGGAAAAGAAGAAGTCAAACTATCACTATTTGCAGACGATATGATATTATACATAGAGAACCCCAAAAACTCCACAGAAAAGCTAATTCAACTCATCAATCAGTTCAGTAAAGTGGCAGGATACAAAATCAACACGCAAAAGTCAGTAGCCTTCCTATACACAAACAATAAATCTGAAGAAGAAGAAATCAAAAAGACCATCCCTTTTGTTATTGAAACAAAAAAAATCAAATATTTGGGAATAAATCTAACAAAAGAGGTAAAGGACCTATACAAAGAAAACTATAAAACACTGTTAAAAGAAATAGAAGAAGACACAAAGAAATGGAGAGACATCCCCTGCTCATGGATTGGAAGAATAAACATTATTAAAATGGCCATCCTTCCAAAAGCAATATACAGATTCAATGCTATTCCAATCAAAATTTCAATGTCATTCTTCAAAGAAATAGAACAATTATTGATGAAATTCATATGGAATCACAAAAAACCCCGAATAGCCAAAGCTCTCCTGAAAAAAAAAGAAGGGAATGGAGGCATCAGACTCCCAGACTTCAAACTATACTACAAAGCCATAATCATCAAAACCGCATGGTATTGGAACAAGAACAGACATACAGACCAATGGAATCATATAATAAATATTTATTGCTTTCCTACCATGTGGCAGGTACTGCATTAGGTACCTGAACTGTAATGGAAAGAGATCCCTTAATGATCCAGACACTTGAGTTGCTCCTGTTAGTGGGGAAAAAGAAGTATAATCCTACCACTGTAGCTATGCAGAACTTTCGAGGAACGATCATTAGGGTTTAATAAAATTTTCTGTTGCTGAGATACACATTATTTGAACAACAGCACATTTAAAATGGAATCACTTTGTTGAGAAATAATATTGAATGTGTTATGATGCTAAACATAATTTAATTTTATAAAAAAGTATTTTTAGTTGAGGTAGTATTTGGATAACTTCCATCAAGTATTGCCAACACAATGAAAGATTTTTAATTTTTAAAGTTTGTTTACATATTTTATTGAGTTAACACTGGTTACAGCACTATACATGATTTAGACGTAGAGGATCACACCCTTCAGGTGCATGTTACCACACCACATCCATCACTGAGGGCACCTACAATCTAGTGGGCATCCTTCCCATTCTGTTCTACCTCTCCCCTCCTCTTTTGGTAGCCTCATTTCTACAATCTGATTTCTAGAGTTTGTTATTGGTTTGATCTGACCCTTTTTTATTTATTTGTTTCTCTCTATTATACATGTAAGTGACACCATCTGGCATTTGTCTCTCTCCATCTGACTGACTTTATTTAGAGGAAAAAGACAATTTAATTTTTACTTATAGAATCAAAGGAATTATTACCTATAAGAATCATGACACTGTGTTAAAGCACAGCAGTGCCTGCAGGAATGACTAAAGCATCAGGGTTTCTAACATTAATGCCAGAACTTCCCACGCAACTAAGCATTTGCATTATTACATTTATGTTTCATATTTTTCTATCTCTTTTTTTTTTATTGTTAGACTTCCACTTCACAAAATCATCACTATGTCTATTTGTAATAAGATCAGTCATTTAAATTCCTCTCGTATGTAGCAGGTAGTCTTCAGGTATTTCCCTATATTCCCCCATTTAATCCTTTCAACAACCCCATGGGATAATATAGCACTATCTCCATTTTACAAATTAGGACATTTGAGGCACAGGGAAGTGATGATGCTTGCAAGAAGGTAGAACAGCTGGGATGAGAACTGAGGCAGTCTGCTGAGTTTGCCCACCATGCTGTATAACAGACCACATCCACCTTATTAGCTATAAGCTTGAAAACTTTATGAATTGGAAACTATGTGTAATGTAAGAGAAAAAAAAACCCTCAGAGGCAGCATGAGAGAGAAACAAGTGAGTTTGGGAGAATGAATTCTGTGACACCTAGATTTATCATCAGGTGTAGTCACAAATCCGCCTGTGTGAGTGAAGTTTGTTAGATAACTGAGTTTGCCAAGAGTGCTTAGTCTTGGAAATTAATTATAATTAAAATGAAAGCATTTTGTAGAATATGAACTCATATATTTTCCCAATTATTCTATGCTAGATATTTTCTCATTGGAAATTTAGTTTTTTAAGGAAAAGTAGAGTTCATTTTTAGTTATATGAATTTTAAGAATATGAAGTTATTTGGCGCAGTAAGCATGCCAGAAAGACATCAAGTATCAGGTGATAGAAATTCATAAACACACGAACAAAGAGTCCATTCATACACTGGCTTATTGAAAAGCAAATGAGAACATTGTGTAGGTTGCTAAGACAACTAAGATGTGATGATTAAATGTGGGATAATGAGCAGAATCTCTGTACCTTCACAAATCAAATTTTTGGAATCCTTACTAAGCCCTCATCTATATTTATGGCTGAAACTTTAAGAACATTACTTTCTAAAATAGAAACAAACACAACAGGCTTCAGGCTTCTGAGCTCTGGGGTGAAGAATCTTGAAGCCCTCCCATGAGGGGGAGTCCTGGTCCTGGACAATGTGCCTGGTGTGGCAAAGAGAGGTGTCCGGGACTGGGGACCAATCCATCTGGAGCAGTGATGGAAGCCAAGGCTTCACAGACTATTACCAATAAACTATGAAAAATGATTTGTTACTGATTTATTAAAATTCCAAGTAAATATTTTCAAAATATGGGAAAACTAAAAATGGTAGCTTTTTCTAGAGTGTTGCCATTTCAAATCTGAAATTCTAAACTCAATCCATTTTAGCCACGTTGACCTCCCCTGCTGTTATATGAAGGTGCCAGGCAGGCTTCCACAGAAGGGGCTGCATAGTGCCTGATAGAAGACACTCTCCTTTTCAGTTTATTTTTTCAAGCCTTTATTTAAATATCAACTTAAAATCACAATCTACTCCCCTGAGATGCTTCTCAATCTCCTTTTCATTCCCAAGAATGGTTGGTTCACTTTCTAACATACTCCATTGTCACACATGCTCCAGCTTTGTTCACTGAGTATCTTAGTGCTCAGGCCAGTGCCTGACTCAGAGGAGAAGCAGAAAAGATAGTTACTTGGAGGTCAAGAATTAAGTATTCCTATAACTGAATTGCTGAGAGGAAAACTGTAAGATCCTTTTGTTTCATCCCAACACAAGTTGGCCCCACATGAGTAGGAACAATTCCCTCCCTCAAGGCTTCCATGTTTCCACTCACAATGAATCTAGAGCTTTGCACTAAAGATATCCGTGGTTTATTAGGATTAGTACAGCTCAGTGATTCCTAAACAGACTATCAGTAAACATGGTATGTACTCAGAGACTGTAGCTACCTTCATTCATAACAATTTCAATTATTACCATGATGCAAAGGATAGTCTATCTTAACTCCTCTGATTTTGGAAAGGTCACTTAAACAAATGCTACTTTATGTGATGTGTTACTCTGATCAAATTAATTCAAAGTAGCTAACAGTCTCCAGATACAGTGTTTCAAATTATTAACCATAACCTTCAGAAGAACTCAGTTTACTGTAAGAGGAGACCAAGAACATAACCATTCTCTGGAACTCATCACTAGTACATGTGGGGGAATCAAGTGTGTTCTCGTCTTTGGAGGATAATGCAAGCTGTCAGAAAAAAGAAGCCAGAACCCACCCATGTCCATGTGTCTATTTCAAGCCAAATATATCATTTCAGGCTATACATTTGGTTTTAAGACAAATATATAAAACATATACACATATACATTTGTTCTCAAGTCAAGAAATACATACTATTTGTAAAAATTGTAAAAATGTAATGAGAAAAAAGTGTACAATGCCTTCCCCCAAATAACCACAAGTTGCTAATGTGTCACAGGCCTTTTACATAAGTCTCTTCGCTGGCTTCTCTACCTCCAGACATCTATGCCACTCCAGGTCTGCCATCACAAGTACAATTTTAATCATGCTGTTGCCAAATCACAAATCCAATGGTCACTTCCCAAACTCTAAAAGACAGGTCGCCAAAATTTTAAGCTTAGACTCCTGCTTACTGATTGCTGATTTTATATTTTTAGATGTGTTTAAGTGTTGGTAAAAAAAAAACAAAGTCCAAACTTAGACCCTCGTTTTGGCAAAATTACCATCAGAAAGATACATAGTTTTAATCACACTATTAAGTGCATTCATCACACAAATGGATTCACCAAAGGAAATGGACAGAGCAATTTATGGTTGGCTTAGTATCTGAGAGAAGACTGGGCCCACTGAACACTAACTAGTCAGCTTCAGGATGGGAACAGAATGGTCAAAAATTGGTAGAAAAGCTTAGAAGAAGAAATGTATATGTCTCTTACTTTGAAGTCTGGTTGCCATTCCACCTAAAGCTCTCTTGATCAATATCTACTTTGCAGATTGCGGTTTGTAGAAGTCTGTCATACACAATCAATTGTCCATACTTGTGAAAGTGTATATATAAGCATTGATTTACATCTAATTAGGAAAGGGGAGAGAGATGTAGGTTGGTGTGTATAAAATGAAGGATATGGAAGAGGAGTGTTGGATAAAACAGGCTTTATATTTTGGGTAGAGAGGAGGTGGGAAGTAGAGGGCTCTTGATGGGCTATCTGTTCAGCATTTTTTTCTTTTGAGATTTTTATTTATGGGCCTCCCAGGTGGTGCAGCGGTTGAGCGCTGGGTTGCGAAGCTGCCCGCGGCCTCTGCGGCGCCAGTTCGACCCCCGGCTGCTCCCCGGCCACCGGAGGAGGGTCCCACATGGCACGCAGACCTCTCCTGCCGCTCGCTGCTCCCCTCAGCAGTGTACTTCGGTCCTTCTGCCTGCTCTGCTCCCTGCTCTGGCTCTGGTGAATTCTCTCACCCTCCCGGCTTCTGACTGTACCCAGTGCATGTATAAACCAAACAAACAAACAAACAAATAGATAAATAAATAAGACATGCCTCTAGAAAATTAAAAAAAAAAGATTTTTATTTATACAAGAACTGGGGTGCAGGCCAGAGGTCCGGGAGGGTGAGAGGCTTCACCAGAGACACAGCGGGATGCAGAACAGGCAGTTAGCTGAAAATACTGCTGAGGGGTTGTGGCAAGCGAGACAGGAGAGGTCTGCTGTGCCATGTGGGTGTCACCCCAGCCAGCCGGGAATTGAACCTGCGCTGCGGAGGCTGTGAACAGCTTCACAGCAATGCGCTCAACCCCCTGCGCCACCGGGGAGGCCCTCTCATTCTTTTCTTGGGAGATCTTCTCATCCTTTATTCCTGTGTCCCCAAAGGCAGCTTCTGAAAGCCACTCTGATGGTATTTTGTTTCCTGGATATTTGAGAATGAGATGAGAGAGGAAGGGGGAAGAGAGAGAGACAAACATTCTACTATGAAGGTAAAAATTATAAAATCAGGGAAAATGTCACAAAGGCATTTTTCCTCCTATTTTGGGTCCTTGAGAAAAATATAAGACTGATTATCCAGTCTTCGCCAAAAGAGACAAAGACATTGAAGCAGTTCATCAGTGAGGATACAGACAAGAGTTGAACAGGAAGGCAGTCTGTGACTCCCAGGCCTTACAGGATTCAGCAAACCCTCTCTTCTCAATTTCCCTAAACTATTAAAAACAAAATAACAAACTGTAGCGGCAGGAGGGGCATAAGGCAGGATCTTTATGACCGAGCAGACCAGTGAAAGGAGAGGGTCCTGGAGCCCTCAGTGGCTTTTTCAGGCTTTTATTGGTATTTACCAGGTACACAGCAGGCAGAGGTGCCGGGGGCAAGAGGGGGGCCTCCCAACCCCCAGCAAGTCTTTACTCTTTTTTGGCTCTCCGGCCTCTGCTTCTCTCTTCGCTTTGTTCTTCCTTTTGCTCTTTTCCCTCTGCTGTTCATTCATTCTGCTGGCATCCCCATGACGCCACCCTTACAAGCCCAGTATCAGCCCAGGTGTACCCAGCTACGCATGCCCACACCCTACTCCAGGTGCCTGCCATCAGGCAAGCATTCAGGACCGCTAGGATCCATCATCAATCCTAATGGCGGGAGGGCAGAAAAGACTGATACTTTTTTTTTTTTTTTTGGTGGGACCCTCGCTGGTGGCCGGGGATCGAACTGGCGCTGCAGAGGTTGCGGGCAGCCTCTCAACCCAGTGCTCAACCGCTGCGCCACCAGGGGAGGTCCAAGCCTGATACTTTTTTATCTTACCCTACACAAACAAAAACCCAAACTCTCCTTTTTTATATCAAGTGGCTCACATAGTAATGCCAGCTTATAAGAGTTCTAATTAAAACAACCAGGAACCCAACGCAGCCACAGTCTGTGTGAATTTACCGATTTTCCAATCTCATCTATTATTTCTTCACATGACTCTAACAGGACTACTTACCATCCATACAGGCTACTCACCACAATTCAGCTTCTAGTCTTTTTTCTTTTTTGTATCTCACTGTGGCTTATCTCTACAAATCTTATCTATTCTTTGACATTAGCTAAAGCCTCTACGAGCCCTTCCTGCCCATTCTGGCCACAGTGCTCAGGCCTGAAGCTGTGCTTATGTGGTGTTATTCGCCTATATCCTTCTAGTGGAATGAGCTCCTCTGTTGAAGTATTAGAGTAAATATTGACCTAAAACAGATGCTCTCAAGTAGTCACATAGTACAAAAACATCCTATTTCTAAGGGCTGTGTAGGAACAGGAAGGGAAAGAATGGCAACAAGAAAAGGGAAGAGTGAAAATCATTGATTCACATATTTTTTCCTAGAATATACTTTTTTTTTTTTTAGATATATTTAAGATTTATTTATACAAGCACTGGGTACAGTCAGAAGTGCGGGAGGGTGAGAAAATTCACCAGAGCCAGAGCGGGGGACAGAACAGGCAGATTGACGAAATACACTGCTGAGGGGAGCAGCGTGCAGCAGGAGAGGTCTGTGCGCCATGTGGAACCCTCGCCGGTGGCCAGGGATCGAACTGGCACTTCAGAGGCTGCGGGCAGCTTCGCAGCCCAGTGCTCAACTGCTGCGCCACCAGGGAGGCCCCCTAGAATATACTTTTGAGGACTCAAGTTAGATTACTCTTTTGTCAGAACTAAAGGAAGACTATGAAATGGGACTAAATAAACATTTAATATACCAGAATTAGGGCAACAGGAGAGCAGATAACAGGTAGCCTGGTAATCTCTGATCTCTTTTAGACAGCAAGTAGGTGTGAACAGCATAAGTCCCCATTTTTACCTTTTGCACACAATTCTATTTTTACTCATTTGCTCAAAGTGTCAGTGTATAGTGTAAATTTAGTAAATGGCCTGTCTGATCAATGAATAGGAGAAGAGAGCCGGAATTTTCATAGTGGCAGTGAGAAGGAATAGGATAAAGAGATTCAAAACACAGGAGAGACTGAAGTTCAGAGGTAGGTCAACGGACCAAATCATCACTGGAGAAAAAAGATATGGGTGGGGGTGGGGGGGTGAAGGTTATGTAATAATTATATAGTTTTTTAAAGTGAAGTTTGGGATGACTGAAAGAAATCCCCAGTAAAATTATACTTGAGATATGAACCCTAACTCTGTGGTGCTTAAAGAGTGGTGCCTGAGGCAGGCATTACCAAGGCACCCTGGAAAAGCACCCAGTGCTGTGAAGCCACTGGGCAGTGGTGCTGGCCCAGCTGACTAGCCTGGAAAGGGTTCCACGAGGAAGAAGCATTTGTCAGAAATGTGAGCAGAAAGAAGGGCGCACTGAGGGAGGGGGAAGGAGGGAAATGGAGGGAAAGGAGACAGAGGGAGAGGGAGGAAGGGAGAGGGAGGAGTATGGAACAGTATCTGTGAATGGAGACCTTCTCCTAAGGGAAAGCTGGATTGAGACTGAGACTACAGTAATAGGAAGTGGCCAGAGCACCCTAGGCATTGTGAGTCACATCAGGAGTTGTGAACAGAGATTACACATTGTAGGGTAAATAACTGTCAGGCTTTTCTGCCCTCCCGCCATTAGGACTGATGATGGATCCCTGCGGTCCTGAATGCATGCCTGAGGGCGGGCACCTGGAGTCAGGTGTGGGCATGCGTAGGTGGGTACACCTGGGCTGAGACTGGGCTTATAAGAGCAGCATCATGGAGAATAAGAGCAGCAGAACCACCCGAAGGAGAACAAGCAAGAGACAGGAAGAGAATGGGAGTAGCACCAGCAGAGAAGCAGAGCCCACGAGAGAATGCCTGAGAGCCTAGAAGGAACGAAAGATTTGCGGGGGGCCCCTGCCTGCCGTGTACCTGGTAAATTCAAAAAAAGCTTGAAAAAGCCACCGAGGGCTCCAGGACTCCTTCTTTACCTGTCTGCTCGGATCATAGAGATCTTGCTCTGTGGCCTTCCTGCTGCTACACACATCATGAACAAACATGACAGGAAAGCAAAAAGAACAAAAATAAAACCTTGGGATCTGAAAAGAGTAGGGCGAAGACTGAGCAGCATAGCACGTACCTGAATGAAGAGGAGTCACTAAGTGAACCTGCTCTGTGGGTGCAGCTGCCCTCCCTTCATGGATTTCAGGATCAGGGGTCTTCAATTGTACTTAATTGTACCTAATTGTACCAATTGTACCTAATAAGCCATTGCTTTTCTGAGTAACAAAGAATAAAGGCCTTTCACATGTGTTATTTTAAACCCTTTATTCATTTAATATTGGAGGATGACTAACTCTAGAGAGAAATGCACAAAGAAATCAACAAGGGGGCCTCTCTGGCTCGGGCGGTTGAGTGCAGCGCTGTGAAGCTGTCCGCAGCCTCTGTAGTGCCAGGTCGATCCCCACCAGGCGCAGCAACCCACATGGCGAGGAGACCTCTCCTGCCTCGCCCGGTGCCCCCCTCAGCAGTGTATTTCGTCAGTCTGCCTGTTCTGTCCCCCCTCTGTCTCTGGTGAATCCTCTCACCCTCCCGCGCATCTGGCCTGTACCCCGGCTCTTGTGTGAATAAAATAAATCTTAAAAAAAAATCAAGTATAGAGATAATACTAAGCTATGTTGGTCAATAAAGATAAATTACCAGGAGTTCCAAATGAACTATAGAAAGGGGTTGATCAGGGATATATACAATAAAGCATTTAGGAAATAATAATCTAAGCTTTTTTTTTACTTTTTTTATTGTTTTTATCTCTTTTTTTATTGTTTTTATCTTTTACATTAATTTTTTCTGTAACATTTTTTTTCAATGTGGTGACATTGGTTTCAACACTGTGCATGATTTAGAGGTATCAGTTCATATCTCTTTAGATGTATGTTGCTACACCACATCCACCACCAGAGCACCATAATCTAAGTTTTCAGACTGTTTTTTAAATCTTTACTTATCACTGATACTAGGGATTTAGCAGATACCTTAGATATTTATCTGATAATAAATATAAATATAAGCATAATTCAATACACTCCTATGGTCAAAAAGAATAAGAAACCCCAGATATTAAGGCTACAACTAGCAGCAATACAGAATCCATCATTCACTCTTGTTGAGAACCTCAGCTATTTCCATACCTGCAAAACACTGTCAGAACACATCAGAAAAAGCAAAAAAAAAAATTCAGAAAATCTTCCATCAAAATAATTCAGTCAAAATAGTAAAGATTAGAGGCATCCACATGAGGCCAGGTTTTTGAAATGAGACAAAATGCTCTGCAAATTGGGAAAAAAAATCAAGCTATAATATGACTCATATTAAATAATTTTATGTAGGGATTGAGTTATCAGGGCATTTCTCTTCAAATTTCCGAATGTGAGAATTACATCCCATGCTTAGAATTTCTATATATCCACAAATTATCTATCACTTTCAGGGGAAGTGTATGTCATAACTTGAAATAGTGCATTTAAAAACAAGGAATTAACTATTACTATGAATTGTGATAGTAATTTTCTGGGTTCATTAGCCCAGAAAAGAATATATGCTAATAATATACTAAATCAACAAACTGTTCTATAATTCCAAGAACCATACAGCTAGATTTTGTTACTGGAGAATCTAAGTTTATTGGCATTACAATCTTTAATTTTCAAGTGTGAGGACAAACAATCCTGGTAGTAATGATTTTTGATGCTTCTTAGAGACATCACATTGGGGTACATGGACCTCTGATTTGACACAGTGAAATACTATGTGCTTTCATAGAGGCACCCTGAGCTTTCACTGCTATAAAAATATATAGCTCTTAACTTTTTGAAAGGAAATTGTATACTGGTATTTTAGACTTCTGGAAGCACTGCGGTAGTTATTTTACTAGCAAATACACATGTATAAATTAATACTTTAAATATGAGATTGCTAAATCATAATTATTTACATAAGATGAATTAGTTGCATTTTTAAGCTCTGACACATAGACACTGAATAAATAAACCTTTTGAGGCTCACTGAAATATTAAATATTAAACTCAGATTTATTACAAAGCTTCTTTAAAAGCTGGAGAGTTGAGTTTTTTCTCTCTTGATAATTGTAAAGTTAGTATAGATGAAGGCAAGAGGACACAGAAAGACCTTTGTTGATTTCAGGCAATTGTTAAATCTTGGAAGACCTAATTTCTTCAACCTATGAATTGGGGAAGCATTTACCCTCACCATTACCTTCATCCTCACTCTCCCCAAGGAAAAACTATCACTCTCCCCAAGGAAAAACTAGCATCTTGGTTTACATGTATCATAAGCACTCCCTATATTGTAATGTGTTCCTTTTGTTTCTTTGTTGAATTCTACTGGTGGTACTGTAGCAAGGATGGGAAGAGGCAATAATAAGAATGAAACTAAGAATCCTTAGAAGCCACATCACAGTCCAATTTCACCAATATTTTTACATCCATCCGTTCATTCAGTAATCAATAGAACAATATAAAAGAAAAGTTGAGTTTTGTTTGAGTTTTAATTCCTTTCTCTTTTCTTAATCTATTCTTAATGAAAATGATGTACTAATTAGTGGCCCAAAGGGAGGAAAGTAGAGAAACAGGAACAGAACATCACCAGATCACCAAAAAAAAAAATCATTTGAGTATTATAGTGACTATAATATGAGGCATTCTAAGATATTTTCCAAGAATGCATTTTAAAGAGCAAAATAAATTTTTTCCTCATCTCACATCAAAAATGAAAAGGCTGAAAACGGAAGGGTTAAAAAAATATGAGAATCATAGAAACTATTTCTGTTAACTTTACTTGCCCAAGAGCTATTATATTAAAATTTAACAAGAACCATATATTTTATAGTGATGACTCAAGTAAGGCAAAAATCTACACAAATAAATTCACCATGAATATAGAAAAATAATCAATATAAAATCACATTTGTTTGTTTCAAATGATCTAGTAACATATTCAATTTTAGGGTTAGATAAAGCATAGGAAAAAGATGAATTTTAGTTTTTCATGTACCCATTTTATGGTTAACATTAGTCTTAGGAACAAAGGCCAACAACACTATCTTCTGGATATGATTAGCATATTCTGGATATGGTTAGCAATACAGAGTAAAGTTAAAAATTACATGTAAGGAATGTCATTTTTTTCTGTGAAGCACATTATATCCCTTTCCACATGACTTCACGTTCAGCACAGCTTCATGAACTAAGAAAATACTGTCCCTACGGTCTGACCTTAAGCACGTACACATAATGCTACTTCTAAGAAGACATTTTCACCTTACTTAGATTGCATGGGTTTATAAATTCTTTTTTTCCCAATCTACCAGTCACATCTGCAGTCCTCGTGTTTCTTTCCAAATGAGGAATTAAGGCCAAGCAAGACAAAGAATTTGCTGATACACATATGTCACTCCAAGAATTTCCCTGACAAAGTCTCCACACCCAATTTAATTATTTCCCTACTGTAAAAACACTTTCCATCTGCATTTATTATAATCTTTTCAAATCCAAAACCAACACACCATAAAGCTGGCTAAATAAATGAATGATATTAGCTTCAGTTCAAGTGAGGCAGCATTTTATAAGGCAGTGGTTCTCCAGTTCCCATGCATTTTATGCTGATACAGTATTTACAGAATTTCATTTAGAGCTCAGTTCTTTACTTTAGATTTGTTTAGAATGGAAATTCCTAGCTCCAGGCCTTAAATCTCATTCTGAATCCATTCCCTCCCCCTAACCCTCTCTCTTGTTCATTCTCTCTTACACACACACACACACACACACACACACAGAGAGAGAGAGAGAGAGAGAGAGAGAGAGAGAAAGAGAGAGAGAGAGAGAGAGGAAAGTACATGAAAGTGGGGGATGGAAGGGAGTAAGATGAAAGGGGGATGAAGACCAGCAAGGGAGAAATAAAGAGAATATAAGAACATCTGTGGTTTTTAAGGAGGAAAAAAGAATGTACGCATAAATATACATGCTAAAGGAATATTGCTTAGTGACCATAAGAAAAGCATTTGGTGGTGGGCCTCCCCGGTGGCGCAGCGGTTGAGCGCTGGGTTGCGAAGCTGCCCGCGGCCTCTGCGGCGCCGGTTCGATCCCTGGCTGCTCCCCGGCCACCAGAGGAGGGTCCCACATGGCGCGCAGACCTCTCCTGCCGCCCGCTGCTCCCCTCAGCAGTGTACTTCGGTCCTTCTGCCTGCTCTGCTCCCCGCTCTGGCTCTGGTGGATTCTCTCACCCTCCCGCGCTTCTGACTGTACCCAGTGCATGTATAAATAAATAAATAAATAAATCTTTTAAAAAAAAAAAAAAAAAAGAAAAGCATTTGGTGGTGATTGAGTATGGGTGTGCTAGAGAATCTGAACCTTAGTACAGGTGTATAACAAATACTATTTATGGCATTCATTGACTCTTCAGTAAGTTATTGTATTCTTTTGGGCTGAATGTTCTCTAGTGTATTTTTTTCTCTTCTTGGTGTTCCATCATTGTATGTACTAACTGTCCTGGTAGTATCCATCCTAGTATCCAAGAGTAACCACACCTTTCTGTTACTCATGCTACTAGAGTTTGAAGACTGTTCCTTGCACCAGAAGCTGGAAAAGGAGACCAGCTACTATCAAAAGATCAGGGCAACAATTGAACCAATAAATGAATCTAGTCAGCCTGGAGGTATTTCCATCTCAGAAATTATTAAACGAGATTGCTTTGTTTGTTTTTTATATCACGAAGCTTTAGAGTCCTTAAGTAATTGATTTGCCTAATTTTACCTGTTTATATTACAGAGTAGGAAACTTTTAGAAGCAGCTAATCCCAAGCAACCAACTACTGATTTTCAAGAAGTCCAACGTGTGTGTGTTTATCATATGATTCTTAAAGATGTTAAAATAACCACTGTTTACCTTAAAAATTAAACTATAATTTAAGACAATATGGGCTGGGATATGCTAAATAAAAGAGAATGATCTAATTCTAGGTTTAAAAACACTGAGCTCTGAACTCATTTATTCCTCTCTAACTTATGAATTGTGGGCACTGAATCAGTACGTGTCTTACAACTTGTTTAAAATTTATTTAAGCATAACTGTCTGATAAAAAATAGAGTGGCTTCATGGTGAAAACTGTTAATATAAAATAGTAATTATAAGGATAATTATATCTTATCCTGTTTTTTTTCTACTAACCCTCAAAACCAACTGCTTACAAAAACTTACTGATTACTTAAATAACAAGACATAGGTAAGTCATAGAGATCAGCAAAAATGATAAGAAAGGAAATATCCATAAGGAATAAAGCTTGGGCATTTCCTTGTCTTCATGCATCTTAGAATTATCTGCTTTGTAAGAAAAATTTCATGGTTTATCCATTTCCTAATGCCTCAGTAAGCTAAAACTATCTGATTCTATTTTGATAATTATAAAGACAAAGATCAAATGTCAAAATTCCTCTTTTATATTATATACACTTGATGATCAAAAAGAAAAGACCATGCATAATCATTTTAATATAACATGTATGATTTAATTATAGGGCTATCAAGCTATATAAAACAAAGGCAAAGTTATTCAAACTGAAATGGACCGTATATAATACATGCTTGCTCTCCAAAAGGAAAATATGGTGGTCATTAACATTTTACCTACATCTGTATTGTTTTATTGTACCAAGAAAATTATTACATGTATCATATACTGGAGCAAGTAGGTCAAATAAGCTATGACCCACCTCATCATTAAACCCAAATTTCTTAGTATGAGAGATTAAGTTATACATTAATATATAGAGAGTATACTTATTGTTATTATATATAATAACAATTATATACTGTATTCTATATAATAGAAGCCCTAGAAGCTTTCTATATAATTTTTTAAAAAAGATTTATTCATTTATGCAGACAAGAACTGGGGTATAGACTAGAGGTGCGGGGGGTAAGAGGATTCACCAGAGATAGAGTCGTGAACAGAACAGGCAGATCTACTGAAATACACTGCTGAGGGGAGCAGCGGGCAAGTCAGGAGAGGTCTACTGCCCTATGTGGGCAGTCCCATGCCCAGGGATCGAACTCATGCTGCAGTGGCCGCAGACAGCTTCATAGGTTGCGTCTCAACCCCTTGTGCCACCAGGGAGGCCCAAAGCTCTATATATAATAACAAGACCTAGAAATCTATCTGTAGAATTAAGGTTACTGGAAAGGGGTGGTGGGCTGCATGGAGAGTGTACAGTGGAAGATGGTGGAGGACTATGGGTGCCTTGGGGGTGGGGGTGGTGCAGTGACATTTATCTGAAGTGATCCTATAGCTCTGAATCATATACAGTTGTAAATCATATACATTTGTAAACCAAAGTTGCCTCAGTTGAAAAAGAAACAACTGAAGTCTGGATTTTGAGATAAAAACAAAGAAAATGTATAGGCTTAAGATGTATATAGGCTTGCGTCTCTAATCCAACAACAAACAACTAAATTCATTAAATTCCTGTATGCAGTGGCTATACCACTTCAACTCATTATTTCTATAGACTATAAATAACCAAAAAGAGAATGCCAAGCTAACTTTGATTTTTCCAATTTGATAGTATTCTTAAAATCTAGCAATGCTTGATGGAAAGGAAAAATAAATTCTTTACTTTTGGTAAACAAAGATTTGACAATTATTCCATTTTTGGCAAAATTTCTAGTGTGAATATACTATAAGAAGAGGAAAAAAAGAAAAATGAAGGAAATTTTAAAATATCTCTTAGGAGAATATATTTTCAAATATTTCCAGAAATAGGTCTACTATTGTTTTCTAAAGTTGGCTTTAACCTGTGTCCTTTCTATTAGTAAAATGAGAAATGGCTCCATAACCAGTATAATACATAATTTCCATACAAATAACTTCTAAGGAAACTCAATATTTCAAATCATAGTTGTATCTGGAGAATAACATTTTACTAGTTCTCCAATATCACAATATTACTTAGTGGAGTCTTCATGTCTATTTTACTGTACCTGGAATTCTGAGGTTCTGAAACATCTGATTCTGTACACGTTTTCTTTACCTGTAAGAAAAGAGTACCAGTTATTTTCATGAAAATACAACTTCCTCACTCAGGTTCACATACTTGTTAAACTTAACTCACCAAGACCTCCATAAAATGCCCCTCACATTTTACAGCGGCAGCATGCAGTACTAAATAGCTATTTCATTATTATCCCATGAACAGCTGCCAAAGGCACTTCCCTAAACTCCATTAGTATGTAAAATGTTCAGCTAAAATAGCTTGGGACTAGCTTAACTCGGAACAAAGAAACCAAAGAACCAGGTTTCCCACATAGGAACTAGAAAGCCATACTGTTCTCAATTCACTACAAAATGTTTTTCCAATTGATACCGCTTCTGTCTCCTACCAAAGTGCACAATAATAAACACCAGATTCTGGGGCAAAGCACAGTGTTAGCTAAAACATTCGTATATTAATTTTCATTTTTTTTCAATCCAGTCACTGTATGTTTTATATATTTCTCAGCATATCAATTAAGTCTCCTCCTCGCTCTCAGACTTCTCACATACATTGCAGTATATTTTGCAGACTATATTTCAACTTTGTGGTTTTTAACCCGCAAAAGGTAAAGAATGAAAATAACTTTTACTTCTAGTACATGCAAGCCATTTCTAGACAAAGGCATACAATATGTTCTCTAAAATAAAACAAATAATGGCCTTTTGCAATATAATTTCAAGTACACATAATTATGACTGATTATTTAGGCTTTGAAGGTATATTATATGCAAAGTAGAATAGACTCAATTTCAAAAATCCTTTGGTTAATATAAAACATGAATAATATATGTTTACAAATCCACTATCATACACTCTGGGTGTTTACATTGTCAGGGCCTATGCAACCTATAGAATCCAATTTCTAATATGTAATCTGGAAGTGAAAAATATTCCTACTGAGTATACATCATGGGCACAACTATCTGGATATGAATTGAAATAGGATGACATCACTTTGAGGGTAAGTTTTAAATTTTGTATGTATAGCATTGTCTTTCCAGCTTACAAAATAATCACTTCCTCTCCTAACTCAGAAGAATGCTTTAAATAAGAAAGATAAAAAACCCTATATTTTGAAAAACATTTATCTTTGCTTTCAATTCCAAGTCTAGAAATGTTCATAATCTGAGAAATCAATTATCTGCCTGATTAACTGTACTCTCTTTTGTATCCTGTGTATACATTTATACAATATGAGAATGAAATGATTAACAAAGAGTTTGTCATGCCTGTTCTATTATGAAACTCGTCTTCCCTCTCAAGATGGAACTCAGCACTCTGAGATGCAGAGGCAAGACACTATTTTCAAGAATAAAGAAAAAATAAAAAAGGAAAAGAAAAAAAAATACTTTCCTTAAAATGTAAACACAAATCTCATTACAAAACCCATAAACATCTTAATTTCAGTAAAATTTTTCTATGAAAAATAAGAAGTAAAAGGAAAGAATATCAAAATAAAACTCTTCCACTTATTTGTTCCTATGATTTGTCACAAAAAACTATATGAACTTTCCAATGGATGTGTAGAAATTGCCCCCTCCAAAAGTGAATACCCTTTTTTTCAAGACTGTGATGAAATGACACGAGGACTAAATGAAGAAACTCTGGACCACTATGTGCAAACTAAATATATAACCCAAAGTAAAAGTCAGAAACAGAAAAACTTCCTGTGGTCTAAAAAATAATTTTTCTTTTAATAGTCATATCTTTACAAAACATCTTTCTCTAATTTACCAGAAAGTCCTGCTTATTTCAACTTACACTCAAAATCATAATTGTAATGACAGAGAACACATCTATTGATCACTTACTCTTTAGTACCCATAGTCCCAGACTCCTAGTTAATGTTTAATGAGCAAGTGATGAAAGAATGCAGTAGATAATCCTTCAGATATTGTAACAGTTATGCATTCTTCCAAGTGATTATTTTTAGGGGCTTCATTATTTGTTCATGGTCAAATGAGGGAAGAATAATATTTACGATACCATAACTATTACAGGTGAAGTCTGCACAGTGTTATAGGTGGTCAGAGGACAAACTTCCCCAGTTCAGGAAAGATGGAGACAACAACTAAGGAAGTGACGTCTTGTAATTTAGTGTAAAGGAAATAAGGCCCCAATGACTAAATTTGGAGTAAAGCAGGTATTTCAACGTCTTAGATTATGCCAGAGGAAACCTAGTATAAAGTCCTTATAATTGGTAAGGAATTTGGAATTTAATTTTTGACCAATGAAGACCATTGAAGGATTTTAAGGAACACAGTAGACAGAAATGACATAGGAGAAATAGTGAGGAAGGGGGACAAGTAAAGACCCGAAACACAGATAAAGGCCTCATGCAACAGGAAAGAAAGAACAGCAGAGATGGATTGGCCTTGTGCAGCACTAAATATCTTGCATTGAGTAAATGCCCCTTGCTATGGTCTGAATATTTGTATACACCCAACTCCTAGATTTCACCCAACAGCCAAAGATTAGGTAATGGAATCTTTGTGAGGTGCTTTGGCTACAAGGGTAGAGGTGTTTGTGAATGTAATCAATGCATTTTAAAAGAGACCTGCCAGAGCTCCCTAGCCTTTTCTTCCATTTGTGGACACAGCAAGAAGGATCTGGCTTCCAGGAAGCAGGCTCTTATCCAACAAGATCATGCTGGTGCCTTGATCTTGGACTGTCTTACCTCCAGAACAGTAGAAAACAAATTTCTGTTGTTTATGAGTTACCACATCTATTATATTTTGATATAGCAGCTGGAATAAACTAAAACCTTCTCCAAACACAAATTATTAAATGAATAATTCAAATTATTGGTAAAAGATGATGAAGATCTGAATTAAGACAGAAGTTGTTAGGAGAGAGCTGAGCAGATGTTTTTGACTGGCATTTCAGAGCAGAAGTGACACAGTATTGTAACTGACTAAAGCAAAGCATAAGATCTGTTCTTAAAAAGAACTTTCAGAAGTACTGAAGACCAAGAAAAAGTCATTTTATGACTTCTTTAAAATGCTTCAAAATCCCACCTTACTTCTGAATTGATGGAGATAAATGAATTGTTAAGAAATGTAAATATATGTAGTGTCTAGGTCTTGGAATTAGAAGCCAAATGGAGACTTTCACCTAAACTTGAATACTCCCACCCATTTGAGAGTTCAACAACACTTCATTATATGATGACTGCTGAAACGTATACACAATTGAAGGAATAATATTCCTACAAAATATCAGAACCTTCTGTTTTCAATGATTACCAATTTAGTTTTGAATTTGTTTTGAATATAGTTGAAACATGCAGACCAAGAAATGAGCCAGAATTTCATGCCCATATTTTAAATTAGAATCCTAGTTTTCATAAGAACACAAGGAGGTAGGCAAAAAATGCCAAGAGGGAAAAGATGAATAGTGTTAAATGCATTTAATTGGCTGCACTAATGTGAATTTTAACCCTCCTTAATGTTATAAAAGTACATGCAAAATTAAAACATGAAAAAAAATTAAAAGCTTAACTATTGTAAGAAAAATAATTATGTACACATAATTATAAAAAACCTAACCTTTGAATGAATAAATTAAGAATAGCTAAAATTTTTGAGTGTTTATTATATGCCAGGCACAATGCTTAAAGCACTTTTTCCCTAATTCGTACTAACATCCCAAAAGATTAAACTGCAAATTGTGTACTATATTTTAAATCCAGGCCTGTGAGGGCATTTTAATCACAGGTTAAAAGTCTAAAATTCATAAACATACAAATTAAAATGTCTCAAAACGAAGATCAAAAATACTCTAAATATTTAAAATGTTCAATTAGGTCATCATATGATAACTGTTGCCATTTATTAGGCAATTACTGTTTTCTACTCACTGTGCTCACTCTGTGTGTGTGTGTGTGTGTATGTGTGTAGTTTCACTTAATCTATAAGATATATATGAGGGTTGAAATTTCTTTTTACAAATGAGGAAACTAAGGCTCAAAGACTTGTCTAATGTTCCATAACTAGGCTCGGATTAGTGCTGAATGCCACACACTAGGCCTTTCCTTCTCTCCTATGCTGGATGAGCCCATTGTTTTTATTAGGTTGTTTTGAAACTAAGAGTTGAAAGTAACGATCCATGGAAAAGTTTTTGAAAAACCTACTAGTTGCTTTTTATAATGCATCAACTATTGAACAAATCAAACAAATTGGACTACTTAAGTCACAAGTTTTACCAAGCACTAATAATATATAAACTTGATAGAAGCAAAATGAAAAGGAGTTTTGAGAGAATTATCTAAATACCTCAGCATCCACTGCCAAAATCAACACCCCAACAACTGGAAAAACTCAATGTGAAAAACAGATTCTGTTTTTTATTGGTGTTTTATGTCTGATATGTCAGCATCTGCTCCTTCAGCAATGCTTTGCTGAGTATCCCTGGGCATGGAGGTGAACTATATCTTTGTTGGTCCAACAAGGTTGCCACTATCCACACAACACTATTTAGAGCTTAGAATGTGGTTACTCTAATCTGTGATGTGCTGTAAGAATATAAGAGTACAAGCACCTCGGTCCATGGGATTTGAAAGACCTCATTTGACAAAATGTAAACTATCTCAATTTTATATACTGAGAAATGAAATAAAATTTTAGATAAATGTGTTAACTAAAATAAGCCTTTTTTAAAAAAAAAATTTTAAAGCAGCTACTCGATTTAAAATATGTATGTGACTTGTTTGATATTTCTGTCAAATAGCACTGACCAAAACCAGCAAAATCCTGCCCACATGGATCATATTTTCTAGCAGAGGAGACACACAATAAATGAGCACACAGGTAAATGAAGAATAAACTATTAGCAGTGGAAAAATTCAAGAATAAAATAAAGTAGAATAAATGGGCAGAGAAGATTGGCCAATAATATACTACAGAGACAATTATTAAAAAAAACTGTTTATCTTATTTCATGATATTTATTCTTCAAGTCTTGTAGGCGGTACAAACATGAGTAATATAAACTACATTTCTGAAACAAATTATAATGATTGTGATTTGGTAGTAAAAATAAAGGATACTTTCAATATCTGCAAAATACAGATATTGTAGACAATATCATAATTTCAACAATGTTGTGTAATATTGTTTTTATATTTAAGTATAAAAATCAGCTTACATTTTTCATATTTTCTAATAACTAGGTACTTTGAGAAGCTTACAATATTTTAAGGAAACACAGAATTAACTCAAAAGTTACAAAGAAGCTTCCTTTAGCCTACCCACCATCTACTTGAAAAGCAGGACACAATTGTCCCAATTACTTTCTACTTAATTTTTCTGAATGTAAGTCTTGAAACAGTAAAAGTAATTAAAAAAATGTAAAGAATTGAATAATTAATAGACATTTTAAATATGTCTCAACCTAATTTGTTTTGAAATAAACTTTGTTTTGAAATAATGAGGCTTAGAAAATTCTACACAGTGATAGTAAAAGAACATTCTTCAACTATAAATCCAAGATGAAAACTTCTAAAATGAAATTTTGCAGATACAATAATTAATTTGTTATAGATATTTTTATGGGTGGTATGTAAGACAATCTTTATTTCTTTGCTGAACTGTGTAGGGAATATAATGTGGGTTAGATTTGAATGTATGAAAAAAACAATGGCTAAAAAGATAGGTATAAAGATAAAATTTTTCCCAAAGTGCATATTACACTGTTGATGATTACATATGAAATTCTTTGAAAATAAAGAAAGTGACATAGAATTACTATCAACAACAATAATTTAGACTTACCAGTTTTGGCTGCATTTCAAATGTGAATACTCTATGCATCTGACCGAGTAGAATGTTTATACAAATAATAGAATGCACCAATGCTTTAGAGTCTTGTATGAGTGTATACTTTATAAAATGTATCTGATGACTCAGCTGGATAAAATTATTATGAATAGTTCCCTCTCTTTTCTTAAATCCTTTAAATCTCTTTATCATTCCTTACCCATGCTTCTCCCCCAATAATACCAAGTATAAATTTCTAAAAGGTCAAGCTACCACTTAGTTATTATAAAAGTAGGAGAACCTATTGCCTAACTGGAATTCTGCATCTCCTATATTTCAAAGAAAAATTTCCAACATCCTTCTTAAATATCTACATAGAAAAAGTACAAAGATACAACTGAATATTCCATTTTTAAACTGTGCCAATAGACAAAACAAACATCTGTATTAAGAAGAGTAATGTTAGGTAGTTAATAAAAATTCACCACCAAAATCCAGAAGTAGAAATTATTTTACTCCTCCTGTATTGGGCTGTCATGGGCAAAATTTTACTTGATTTCTGGACTTCAATGCAGGGGACTTTCAGGACCTAGATTCGGGGGAGGGAGGTTGTATAAAATCACACACTGGGGAGGAATTATGTTTTAAATGTACGATCCTATAGGCTATAACTCTTCATTAACTACAACTGTCACAAGAGCGTTGGAATGATTTGAGAGTTCATTGCAAGGTTGGAGATATATAAAAAAGCAACTTAGGAACAATGACTCAGGGAAACAAAGCATAATTATATACAGTATATATATATTAAATCAAATATCAGCCCACATAAGCTTGAAGCATATTTTCTCCTTAACTATGCCCTCGTTTTTTGTCATCTGCAATAAATTCCATAGATATTGTATGAAATATTAAGGAAAATTCCAAACGCTGTCTAATGGTATGCTTTTTCATTATTACCCATCAGGGACTAAATCAAAGGTAACACAGTACTTAAAATGCCACAAAAGGAACCATAAGAAGTCTTAACATATCATGTTACAGCTCATACAAAAGTTTCTTCCACCACTATAGTAGGAAAAGAGATTAGATTGATCAACGGCAGTACTCTGTATAAATAGGAAAATAAATGTTAAAGGATTTTTTTTCCTCACGAGTATGTACTATAAACACCTAAGATATTTCCTCATATATCTCAGTCACATTTCTATTCTTTGCTTACAAGTTTCTTTGCAGTCTTGAGTGTTAGCAAACATATATTTGAATTTCTTACATTTGTTTAGAACAAAAAAAAACATAATAAAATAGTCAATTCAAATGAATTTGAACATAATGAACATAATGTCAATTTGGCAGAATCTACTGCAATTCAGTTCAAATTGCTAGGTCAACTGTATATTTTCTCACTAAACGAGGAAAGAATAATTCCATTCCAGCATTCGATATCAAAATCTTTAGCTTTGTATTTCCTGCCTTTCAAGTGAAGATTTATGAATTCACACAAATAATGATTTAAAACTAATCTTATGAATTGGCCCAAGTCCCTTAAAAGAGAAATCTTGCTAATGTTTTTGGCAATGCCTTCCATATCATACTAGTTTTTCCCCGCCTTTTAAAGATATTGGAATGTTTTGGCCACAAGTTTAAGAAAAACTTCCCATTTATCATGACCTGCCAAGCACAACTGGCCCCCAGACAATGCAGCCCTCTACCACTCAACAAATTCAGCTCATCTTAGTTCTGAAACTTCAAAAGAATTTAGCCACAGGCATCATCATCAGCAATCATTTCTTTTAAAGCATAAATATCAATCATTGTGTAAAACACTATAATGTAACTAATACCTTTTGATTACTAGGTATAAGTGATAACTAAACTTTTCAATTTGAACAATTATTATACAGATAATCTGGTATAGCAATCCATAATAATTGCTGCATTAATATATAATAATTTTAGTCAAAGTTTCTGTTAAAACACTCTTAGATTGGGATCCCTATATAAAACTTTAAAAGGCATTTTCAAAGAATATATAAAAAGTCTTCTAATGTGTGCAACAGTGTTATAGTAACTCTGAAGGAAAATTAAGAAAAATTGTTTTTGTGCTGTAAAAAAAAACTGATGGATAGAATGTAAACAACAAAACATTTAGGGCAATTTTTTTAATTGAATAGCATGTATCTGTATTTATCTGTATATTGATTTGTATCTGATTTAAATATTTCTAGCAAACTTTGTTGAAAAAGAAGTCTATAAATATATAAAGAACTATATTTTTAAATCCTGTAAAATTAAAATTACTGAAATTCCATTAAAACAGCAACTTTTATAAAGAAAAATTTAACCTCTTTATTTTAAAAGGAAACTATATTGAATGAGAAAAAACATTTGTATCATGCTGTATTTTAATCTAATAGTTCTATAATATTTTAGCAATATTTTGAGTTTTTAAATCTGTTTTAAAGTAGTTTTATATTAAATCCATATTGTCATAAAACAAGCTTCATAAATCACCTTTCCTCAGGTTTTAATCCAAAATTGTAATTCTTCATTAGCAGAGTTAATATAACACAGATTGTGGCATAACTAAAGAACATAACCAATGTGATTTCTCATTGAGTAGATTTTCTATCAAATTATAGTAACATTTTGAATTATTTTTGGCTAAAGGAATAAGACAAAACAGTCCCATGTGAAATACACTTTACACATACAAATATGTTGTAAAGAAAACAGTCCCGTAAATGTGGATCTTCTAGTGAGACCTAAGCAGTATCTTAAAAGCCTGTTAAAATATAGAAGCTGATTCTGTATCTATGAAAGTGAAATTTCAGGTAATTTCACAGTCTTGTCCTAAATTTTTGTCTATTACAGAGAATAAAGTGCCTTCTGCAGTCTCAACATAAAAATGGATCCATACAGTAGGTAAATTCAAGGGTTAAAGAGTAAAGGAATTGTAGATTAGGTCTATCTGTATAGAACGTCTCATTCTAGGTAAACCTAATAAATAATTGAGATATACTTACGATTTTTTCCTCTTTGACCTCAATTAAAATGGCTTTCTGAGAGCTGGTTCTAAGGACAATTTATCCTGGTTTCCTCAATACACACTTATGAAGTCATCTGGCTTTTGTATTTCTTTAACAGCTGCATTACCTTCAAAATTGGCTTGCAGTATTTCCCCAAAGCAAAAAGCAAGACTACCCTGACACATAACCACACCACCACCTACCTACTGAGGGTGGTTATGAGCTCAAAAAATCAGATCACACAATTTGAAAGTTCTAAAAACAGTAATATTTAAAGAACTTAGAGGAAAGAAAATAAAGATAAAAACGGGTTCTCTCCTCAGCTCTTTTTCCTCTCTCCCCCATTGCCCGTCCTCCTTCTCTCCTCCCTAAGAAGCTGTAACATAGCATTATACGGTTATTTCTATTTTTGTTGCCATTTTTGATAAGTAATATTTTAGTAATGGAGGAAATTCTGGTTAAAATACAAACATGCAAAATACAAAATAACGTAGTACAACATCATTATTCAATTACACAGGATTTCAGAAAATAGTAACTGCAGCTAAGAAAAGGAGCAGGAAACTGGAGAGCGCTGACTGATGCTCAGTAGACCCTGGAAACCAAGCTGGAAAACTTATTGGCTGTGATAATTCATCCTCCCTTTCTTCAAACAGGTTGCCTAAACAATCCAACTGGCAGTAAATCAGTTTTCGTAGATACTTGGAATTAGAAGACTTTTCCTCCTCCAAATTTGTTTTTCACACACACACACACACACACACACACACACACACATACAACCAAAGAGTACTAACAGAACAAAACTTTCCTCAGTTGTCTTGAATGAAAGAAATCTTTAAGACAACTATAATTACTGTGACAATTCACCCACATCTTAGTCCCTCCATGCAGCAAAAACAGCAGTTCACCCTCTTTCTTGAGATTCAAAGATATAAAAACACACTAGAATAACTTGAACTGAAACATATCATTGTTTTAAATCAAACACATGTTCAACTGCACTTCCAAATGAAGGTTAAAAAAAACTAAAAATGGGATTTTTTTAAAAGCTCAAATTAAATTTTGATGCATTTTTAGAAAAATATAAAGCCTTATAAGTAGTGGGAAATTATTTATGCCCTTAAATATATAAAAAGATTTGTCACTGAGTTGACTACATTCCAAATCTAAGAAAAAAACACAAATCAGCACAAAATTTCAAAACAAAAAAAATCCAGAAAAAAATGAAGCCTTTGATTTAAATAGCTGTGTTAATTTTTACAATTCTGCCACATGCACATTTAGGGAAAAAAATACTCTAATAAAATGCAATCTATTATTAATTATTATATTACCTATATTTCTCTAAACATTAACATAATGTAAATATAATAGTTGAACTGTATGCAGTAAAGGCATTGTATTTAGAAGTTTCAGCATGGACTCATTGAGGATTTTATCGATATTGACCAATTTGTTCAGTTATTATATATATATTTCTCTTATCATCCTTGGGGTGAAACTGAGAAACAATAAAAAAAAATACTTATTCCAACTAATAGTTTCCTGAGATGAACTGTCTATTTTTAAATATACACTCTAACCCATAACATCGTAAGATAATGCTTCAATCAAAAGCTAAATGCAACTTACCTCACTCAAAGTCCAAAAATCTGAAACTGATTCCAGTTTTATTTGAAAGTAGCTTTTGTGTGTGAGTGTGTGAAGTTCAACAGCCAATAAATTCCAGTCTCCGGTGTCAGGAGAATGAGAGCTGCTTCAAGGATTACAGAATGCTCGAGAGGGTTCCAGTCTCTAACCAACATCCAGGTAGCCTTAAAAACACCTTGCTCTGGTGTGAACTCCAGCTCCAGAGGCAGTGTAGCTATTTAGGTTAACTAGGAGGAGAGCTGGAGAAGAAACACTCTGGGCTCTGACCAGTGGCTTTCCACGCCCTTCTGTTTATAGTAAGGGAAGCTGCTGTCAGAGGTCACCCCTGTCAACAGCTCTGGTCTTTCAGAGGAATCGAATGTGGAGCACCTACCCTGACTCCTGGGCTGTCAACCTGCTGTTGTGGTGACACTTTCACAACCCACTGGTGTAGTTATTCACAGAATTAAATCCCTGCCTGGGCAGTCTAAATGCAAATTTTACTTGAATTCTGTTAAAACAAAACACTTCTGCATAAGAAATATTTGGTGGCAAGTCAATATCTATACAAACTCAAAGTTTCCAACCAACATTTCACAGTTTTTCTTAGGTTTTTGGTTTGTTTGTTTCGATGAAGCAGAGGAAGATTTCACTTTCATTATTACATCTCTCCACCAAGTGCACAATTTTCTTCCTTGCCTAAGCACACGTGTGTCAACAAATTGTGAAAACAATTCATTTTTAATATATTTTTACTGGAGGTAGAAGAAAGGATGAATGCAATTACAAAGATGCCCATAGAGAGGTTATCCTTTGCTACAAAATCCTTTCTAAAATAAAGCATTTTGTGTTTGCCAAAGACATGTTAAGTTCTAATGAAATAGAAAGGAAACGAGCTAAAATCAAGCGATAAGGACAATGTAAATTACTCTCTGTTATTAAGGCCCCTTTTTAATTTTCCTAATGGTTTATAAAAAAGAATTATTTTCTTCAGAGAAAACAACATTATGCAACTTTTCCCACTCATGCCTTTAAAAATGTGTCCCACGGATCTCAAAAGAGAGACTAAGCTCATTTGATGAATGCCTCATACATTATTCCAATTTTGCATTTCCAGGCAGTAGGGGAATGACTGCCTCCAATTCGTCTCCATAACTCTGGGATGATTTCTTTTTCCATTATTCTTGATCTTTACAGTCTGACTGTAAATGATACAGAGGCAAAGTGTTCAAAACACAAACCTGCAGTCTAGGACATAATACTTCATTCTGAGTAATTTGTAGCATAAGTGTTTCTTGATGTCGTTTTCATTTTCAAGGGAGGAAGTAAGTGAAAAGCTATTACCTATTTCAGATTTGGGCAGCTCGAGAGAAACCCCAGTGGCCTTAGGAACTGAAGACGGCGCTGTCTCCCCATAGTAACAGCAGCTGTTGCTGCTGAGAAACCGGAGAAGCGAGAACATTCCACCTGCAGCGTGTGTTCAGCCTCAGGTTGAAACCACTACAATACTTCCACTACACAGGGTTGCCTGTCTCTCTGAAATGTGTTGATGAATTATTTTAGAGAGTCCATTTGACAGATTTGGTTCTTTGTTCCTAGTATGTTTAGTGAGGATCACTATAAGTGATATTGTCTTTGCAGCCAAAGCTTCCCAGGTAATTAAAGCTTCTTGAGTATTGTGGTATAAATGCAAGTTTTTAAGTTCCACAGAATATGGTTCTGAAATGGCTAATTTCTTAAGGGATTATAGGTTATTCAATATTTTCTAAATTCTTAAGAGCTCAAGAAACATTCATTGAAGCAAAACTCTATGTCTGTTCCTGTTACAATAGAGACCCAACGAAGCATACCTAAAACCGCGAGGAGCACAAAATAAGTTCCTCATGAATTAAGAAAGCTGACTGGATGTGGCTTTATTTCCCAATCTCAGGGGGTGAGGAGGGGGGAGAACAATGAACAAAAGTGTGGTGGAAGCTTTGTAAATAAAAGAAACAAACAATGAAAATAAAAGCAACTTGTATTTTCAACTCTTAAAGAGTAGAAGTGACTACACTTTTTCTGATGAGAAATGTAATCTTTATCTCAGCTTACATCAGGCCATCAGAGACTTCCTAGAGTTATGAACATAAATGCCAATATCTTCACCTTTATTTGGTTTTTAATTAAGGAGGAAAATTACACTGATGACTTTTTAATAATGATTTATAAACAGAGATTGTTGGGATGCCTGTCTAGTCTAGTCTAGTGCCACCAACTAATTACATGTAATAAATCAATAAATCAATCTTTGTAAGCATCCCTTTCCCCACTTGTGAAATGAAGGTTTCCATCTCAGAGTGTTTTGTCAGATTTATTTTCTTCAACATGAACCATCTATCTTGGAAGATTCCACCTACCAAATATATTTCATTTAACAATAATTGTTTTCATTACATATGTTTAAATTCAGACATTAATTTGTCAATCAATGCTGCTAATTATTATGTGATAGCCTGCAGGCATAAGTGAGTTAATAAACTACCCCAAATCAAATGAACTAGATGTTTTAAAAATCAGTGAGTCTTACTTATTATGGGTAAATACTGGGTTTCTCATATAATTTTAAAATTTAAAAAATGGGACTCTGACCTCCAAAGACTACCCCTGTTGAACTCCACCTTTCAGTGATTAAGCACAATCAATGAGGGCCTGCCACACATTTTAATAGAAGTGAAGCAATTATGAGCTGCAGACAGCTGAAACATTACAGCAGTGATGTGAACAGTGTTGATGCTACTTCGGTATTGAATGCATGAATACCTTTCCAAGGAATATACATAATGAGGTTAAGTTTTGTTAATCATGACAACACTTAGGTTTGGTGGAAATCTTGTCACTTTTTTTAAAAATTGATTACTGCAGTTTCGTAAGTCTTTCATATTCCCTTTAACAAGTCACTCTCTAAACTATTAGCACAAGCTAAGTGCTTCTGTACTCCCTGTTCTACATTTCTTACCTGCTCGGCAGCATCCATTTTTGTACTATTTTTAGTTATTTATTGTTGACCTCAGATAAAAGCCGTTAGTTATTACAAGAACAAATGGGGTTTATTTGAAAATAAAACAACAGAAGAAAGGGCAGACTGGAGAGAGTATTCATGGTGAGACCCACATACACTTCCCCAAATTGAAGACTAACAATCCCCCTAAAAAACCTCTGGAGGACTTTCCCCTCAGTTCCACCAGAAACAACATTTCTCATGGGAGATGCAAGGTGTGTTGGACCCTGTGGTTTGCTGACTCACACATGTGTGGGCGCTCTCTTTCTAGTCCCCTGACCTCATGTAAGGAGGGTTCTAAATACTAATTTCCACACGATCAATCACTCTCCTTCTCTAATGTTATCAAACACCTCCAGACTCTTTTACAGCATTTCTTGCCACTGTTACTATTGACTAGTTGACCACAAGGCAACTCTGTGAAAGAATCTAAGGAAAGATATTAGAAATTAATAGAAAAAAATAGAAAACCAAAAGTTTAGTCACAAAATTCTGAAAAACCATAACAAGGGGAGATAAAAATAATTTAAATTTCTGTATGTATAATAAGCTCTGAAATCGTTAGTTTGAAACAGAACATATGGAATCAAAACTAAAGTTAACACAAGTCTAGCAGCTTTCTTAGCTAGATTACTAATGTGGTATCTATATTAGAATATGGCATCTAAAACCAAGAGTTTATTTTTAAATAAACATTTTTAGCAAATTGTGTCAATGGCATTGTATAACAAATACCATACAGTTCTCAATGAAATGATTATATTTTCCACTGCCATTTCACAGTACTTAATGTGAAGGAGTAAATGAATCAAGTGGAGATGGAGCTACGGGTGAAATGCATGATCTGCCTCCAAAGCAAATTCTGTACTTTCTTCTAGATAACTCATTAATTCTCATGTCTTAAATACCATCTACAGGTTGTGTATTCTCCAAACTTTATCATCTAATGATATGCTGAGATAGATGATATATATGGTATATGCATACATATATGTGTTATCTTCTAGCTAATTACTTTAAAAAATATGTCATAGCCATATCAAACTTTAAGAAGTTCTTCATTGTTAAGCTCTGTTACTACTCCACCAATTCTATCTTTAATATTTTCCAGAATAATGAAGCCAGAAACCAGAAACTAGAAATTAGTTCTTTCCTTTCCTTTCCTCAAACTCTACATCTAAATTCATCTGAGCATCAGACTTAGATCTGACACAACCATGGCCACAGACACTGGACCACAGTAATTGAACAAGTCTCATAAACCATCAAAGTCAACATCTGAAAGCCAGGTAGCTTATGCCTTACATTTTTATGTGAAAATTATTACCTGGCCTGAGTTATTAATCCAGGTGTAGAAGAATGAATTAGCAGCTGCAGATACCATTGTGCCCCATCAGAGGAAATCTTGGGCAAGTCTATCATCCAGACCAACCTGGTCAGTGAGTTGAACCTAGAAGGAGGCATTCTAGGCCAAGGTTGTGTCACTAATTACTACAGCTAAAATCAGCAACGAATATGTTACCTTAACCTTTCCTAATTGGAAATAGAGATAATGGTCCATAGGGTACATAATGAGTCACTGTCCACAGAGAGTTTCAATGTGAATAGAGCGCCACATTTGTCTGACAACTATATGAGCAATAATTCTTAAACTTGAACAAATCTTATGATACCCCTAACTTATAATTCTTTTTAACAAGTACAATTCTGAGAATGACCTCGAGTTTCTGGAAAGAAAGTCATTTTCACAATTGTTGGGTCCCCCAAAATGGGAACAACATTTGTTGGGGAGGTACAGTTGATGTTTCTGTAGCATGGCTTTTAGAACAGTTGGTAAGCCTTAAGATTCCTACACCAGCTCCAATAACTCTGTCTAGTCATATTTTGTAGACCAGTCCAATCTTTGTCCATATCACTAACATTTGTTTGCCCTAAGAATGAATGAATGATAACTACAGGAATGATGGAAAGACATGTGGAGATGTTCACAGGATTTTGCATAGGAGATGAATGATCTGGACCATCTCCTGCTGTTTCTGATAAAATAATAAGGTTAATGAAATAGTGTAATGTCAGAGCTGTCTGGAAAGAGGACAGCATAGTCTATTTAAGGTGTTTCAAACAGTATGGAAGAGCCATGGGAGGCATTTTCCTTCCAGAGGAAGGGTCCAGTAGTGGCTCTAAAAGAAAAAAAAATTAATAATGTCCTTCCAACCACTGCACCTCCCATTGTAAAGTTTTCCATTTACAGATTCAAAATCATTACTCTCCCTCCATTGTAATAAAATCATTTGTCATGATCCAGTGACTAAATTCATTTTTTCCCGAACATTCCTAACATACACCGAGATGTTTCATTTAGAAAGATCAAGTGCAAGGCCTCCCCAGTGGCGCAGCAGTTGAGTGCCGGGCTGCAAAGCTGCCCGCAGCCTCTGCAGCGCCGGTTCCATCCCCGGCCACAGGCGAGGGTCCCACATGGCGCACAGACCTCTCCCGCTGCCTGCTGCTCCCCTCAGCAATGTATTTCATCAGTCTGCCTGTTCTGTTCCCTGCTCTGGCTCTGGTGAATTCTCTCACCCTCCTGCGCTTCTGACTGTACCCAGTACTTGTATAAATAAATAAAGAAATCTTAAAAAAAAAAAAAGAAAAAGAAAGAAAGATCAACAGCAGGAGGACCAAGGCCATTTTTGTAAAATTAACAAAGTTGATATATTCCCCAATCTGACCCACGAGATCCACTGTAGGGGAACTCAGTGAGTGGTTTACTCAGTCCAAAAAATTATCAATCCAACAAGAAAATACAAGTGGCTGAGCCAGAGTAAGACTAAAGCCCCTAATGCTTTAGACCAGGCTGCCTCCTCAAGAGTCTACCAACCAGGCTGGTCTAGGTTAGCTGTTAAGGGGGGAAAAAAAAGTCTCATCATGTCTAAGAACAGTCAGGCTAATAACCCAAAATTTCAAAATATAAAATTCAATATAACCCTTGGCTCTTTTAACCTGATCATCACTCAGGACACGGCCAAAGGAGATGAGCCCACCTGGGACAGCTGGACTTGGTGACCAAGGTATCTCTCTAATGTATGTGGACCAGGAGGTCACGAAGGTAGATTTGTAAACCTTTTTGAGTTGGTTTTAAGTAGGCCATGGCAACACTCAACAATATGAAGTATTTGTGAATGAAAGGGAGCACAAAAGGGCCACTGAACACCTTGACAATAAGCCCTGGACTCTGCAACACAGTCAGACTTATATGAATTAATTTTAAAGGTCACAATGGCTTAGTGTGGCTGGAGTTGGCTGAATGGAGTGGACAAGCAAAATCATAACCTGAAAATATGTCAACTGATCACTGGCTATCCTAAGAGGGGTGCAATGCAGTCATCTGTCCAGAATGGGTAGGAGTAAATGTGTCTTTCATCACTGAGATGCAGAGCTCAACTGCTAGCAGGAGGCACCAGTCTGTCATGCCAGTCACCTTTCCATCGGGAACAAAGAGTGTTTTACTTCCTGCCCAATCCATACTGTGGGCATGCTGCTTGTCCAATACAATAATCAATCGGGGCAGCAGTGTTAGCAAATTGAACCAGCATCTTGACTCCAGTTGGTTCTCATCAGAGAATAGACCTTTACCATAAGTGTCTTCATGAATAGTCCTGACAGTTTAACCATATCCACAGCATGTGGCCCCTGAGAGGATGTTTTTAATCTCCCAGTTGGTAGTTTTTCAAGTGGCAGACCAAACAACTAGGTCATTGGCAACACTCCCAGTGACAGTAAATATATAACACACGATTCATTAGAACTGCAATGAGAACTGTCCTGAATTTTGCACACTGAGTAGGGATAATATCTGTTTTCCTGCATAGCTGATAGTGAGCTGTACAGTCACAGCAGCTCAGTGGATTCCATTAGGTTTCCATTTAGTCAAGCCATCAGCAAAGTAGGCCCAAGCAGTTAGGGAAACGTTCTATGAATTAAGAGGATAATGTTTTCCCCAGAAAAAGAACCAATACATTTTCATGTGAAGTTAAGGTGCTGTGGCTGGTGCCAGGCTGGCTGTATTTCTGGCTATATCATTTCTACTTGTCAAGGATTTGGGGACCCTTCCCACCTTGTTCATTGAGTATGAGATAACCCACTCCAAAGTGGGAATACCAGACAGAAGCCATTCAAGGTCTCTGTGGACAGGCATTCAGTTTAACTCAAAAGAAGTGTAGCTTACATCCATGTTGGGATATGATGTGTCCATAACCCTAAGTGATATCTCTAGGTAGATTATAGATTGCCTCCTTTTGCCAGAGTCTACAATCGAAAGAAAGGGAAGGGAAGGGAAACGAAGGAAAGGGAAGGAAATCGAAGGAAGGAAGGAAAGAAGGAAGGCAGGCAGGAAGGAAGGAAGGAAAGGGTTATGTGAAACACAACATTTTCCTATATGAAGTTCTTCAAATGTAGAGAATCCCTTCTATATTTTATAAACAGTCACAATATAATCATGTAAAATCGAGTAATGGCAGCTACAGTGAATTGGTCTAGAGGGATCTGTTACCTTCCTTCCCCTACTGCAGACCCTGTTCAAGGCACCTTTGCTGAATTCAGGTTCCCACTCCTTCCATGGGAATGGTTAGTGCATTGGGAGGGCACAGTCTCATTCCAAACCATCTTTACCCTTAAAGAAGCTGAGTTGGAAAGTGGAGGGAAGGCAGAGATCTAGGGGCACAGAAGCAGAGAAGAACTCAGTTGTGTTAGTGAACAAGAGGCATCTACTCTCAGTTTTGACTCGGAGCTCGCTCAGGGTGCAATCAAATGAATTTCTACTGATTTTAGTCCATGCTGTGCTCTGGAGGAGCAAGATCATTATCACTGACACCATCTATTTCATTTTGGGAACACCTAGCCTTAGCAGCCATAATCATGCTGGCTATTTTTTTGCTATTTTTGACTCAACTTGCACAGATAGTGACTATTTTAAGGATTCGGTTTTAATTGAAGGCATTTACTTCTCAACGAAGTTCTAACCCTATTTCCACATAAGAATTATGGGAGTTTCCAAGGCAAAGGGAATGGCCGTAAGAATTTATCTAGATTCCTTTGGGTCAATTTTTCAGGCATGTTCAGTGTGGCACTGGTGTGGACTGGACCATCCTCATCAGCATCCAGAATGCAAGTACATCAATACCTCATCTATCTTTTTCCTTTGCAGTTTTTTATTTCAGGGCCAAAGCTGCCAGTACAGAAGCTCAGCCCCTGCAAGAACTCTAAGACCAGTTTTCTTTCCTAAAGGATCCAAGATTGGTATGATCGACTGCAGGAGAAGCTAAGCTGTAGAACATACCAAAGATCTCTATTTCTCTTTAATTAGTATTATAGATACCACATAGTGAAACAGTCAATGGTCTAGTTAGTATCTGCCCATAATAGTTTAAATGTCCATTCATCATGTTTAGGATGTGAATTATAACTGTTGACTACGTAGATGGTCAGAAAATTCCTCCAGATCTGGATGGGTCACTGGGCTACTTGTCAGAAAGAGGTGAACCTGACACTGACCCCAGATTGGCAAATCTCCATGCTTGGTATACAGTCATCAACAACCAGGACATCTTTTAGACAGCTTACTTTGCACTATTTCCAGGTACCTGGATGATAAACACCTCCCCATTTCATCCTCATGAATAGGCAACAAAAATGGAGAGCTTTTAGCCCCCCGTTGACCAAACAAGTAGGTAAATATGTTTACTAATGATGTCCATGGATTTCCCTCAAATTGTATTAATTGGCCCATGTGTTCCTCTTTTCTCTTCCAGAAAATGTTGTCTCTGTTAACATCTCATCTTTATCACAAAAGCCACGAAGAACTATGAAGGGACTTAAGTTTTACTCTATACCCTAATAGGTTAGCCTGCCACAAATTCACAGGTGTTGGCAGAAAACAGGAGGCTTTCTGCAGTAGCAAAAGCCATATCAGCATTTTCTTGTGACAGCTCCCAAGCTCCAATTCCCACAGTGCATGTGCAGTGAGCTGCATCTCAGAGAAACTATGAGCTTAGGGAGCCAAAATATTTTATAACAAGCAATATAAACACAGTGTACTTGTTCTAAAGGAAGAATTTTTTTATTAAACTGGACAGTAAATATGCTTGACTTTGTGCCATAGGAATGTTTCATTTTATCAGCAAATATTTCCTAAGTAAAATCAATTATACATTACTGCTTGGACTATTGAGACAAAAAAAAAATATTGGGCAATACAGTTTTACTCCCAAACAACCAAACTGCCTCAGCTGTCTGATAATGGATCCTTACAACTCCATCTATCAGGAAAAGGCTCAAAAAACTTTGTTTCTGTACAGTTGGAAAAAGTAACCAAGTTTTCACACTTGAGCTCATGGACTCTATTAAACAGTTCAATGACTCTACCTCAGAAATGCTTTACTATTACTTTATACATTCTTATATGCTAATATCCTGTCTTCAGTTCCTCAAAAATACAAAAGGCCATTGTTGACATCAAGTGTACAAGTAACCCAAGCACAGGGAAAACAGAATGCTATGATTCGAGTATAAGAACCGAAAAGACCTTTATGTAAGAACAACTGGCCATCCCCACTTCAACTAACCCTTAGGCTTTCAGTCTCTTAACTGATTCCACAATGATGACCTTGGGCATCTGGATAGTAAGAAAATGTTCAGCCAGGAGATTTTCACGGGACAAAAGGCCCAGGACTAGATGAAGCTCTCATCTAACCTGTTGGCAAAATACCCTTGACAAGTCACCCTTCTCAAACCTTAGTGTCTCCATCAAACAAAAACAATGTCTTATGTATGTATGGCTGCCATAAGTTATTCTCTATGACACTCTTTATAAACTTGACAGGACTACATCTCACGTTAGACATTTCTCCATGTTGCTGTGTTGCAACCATCATAAATTTCTATTAGTTTCTCAAAACAAAAAGGGCCCTTATTTCTTCCAAGGCCTCAGGTCCATGTTTTCAGCTCCCGGAATGTTTTCTTCCACATTTTGTAAGACTAGCCGCCTCTCATCCTTCAGATCTCAGCTTAAATTTCACTTTCTCAGGAACACAGATCTTTCTTGATCACACAGTACACAGCAGACTTCCCCTTCTTGCTCCCTTGTTCTTCTTCTCATCACTTTTTGCAACTTGTATGTGTTTATGGGTTGACTGGTTGTTACCTGGCTAATGCCCATCACCATACTAGCTCAAACACTGAAAACTGGACCTTCATCTGCTTATCTATCAGTTTATCTACAATGTCAGAAGAATGCCTGGCACAGAACAGCACTCAACATTTTTTTACAAATAACTGAAAGAATGGGTATGTAACTATAAGGCAATACTATCTGTGCATTTTAAGAAGCAAATATTTGTGAATTTTTTTTTAGAAAAATGATGAATCTAAACAGTTGAACTAGAAAAAAATTGTTACTTGACATGGGTAAAACCTAGGCAGTCTGAAAATTTCAACAAAAATGGATGATTTCTTTTCTCTGTGAGTTTCATATGACTCTGTAGATGCATTTTTCAATTCACAAGAAAGTATGTTTTAGATTTACCTACTTATTTTCTCACTTGACTTATAAGATAGTTGTAACTACCTCAATATCAGAGAGGAAAATAATTGAAAATTCATATTTTTAGCAACTCATGGTGACAAAAATAATACTCAATAAATAGCCAAGATTAGGTCCAGTATCTTCCAGTACATTATGCTACCTCTGCTTTCAGAGAGAAGACTTGGATTAAAGGGTTGGAAAAGAACATTTTGATGTCTCAGTATCAAATTAATTGCAAATCACTGCTTCTGCTGTGTTGAAGTAAGAACTTCAATAAAATTAACAGGAAGTCAACAAACACTAGGAAGTGATCAGTGGGATTCAAGTCAAGGTTTAATATTTAATTTAATCCATATTTAAGGAAATCCATCTTATAGTAGCAACATTTAGTTATACATTAGGTAATGTGAACTAAGAAGCTATTATATCTTTAAAATATATAATATAAAACATATAAACTTATTGTTCTCAAAAAATAATATATGAACATTATATAAGTATATATATAAATATATTTAAATGAAAATCATATAATTATTATTTTGAAAAACAGGGTATTACAATACTATGAAATCTATGCTCTAGGCAAAACTATCAAAAAAAAAAAAAAATAACACTTTACTCTTCCATGATTCAATCCCAGTAAAGAAAGGCCCCATTTTGTGTAAATATATGGAGAAAAAGAAATGTTAGTATAAAATCAGCTGCCTTTGGATAATGGCTTCCAGTGACTGAAAACTACTACTAAACTAAATAGTTTAGTTTTTTGACATGACCTGGAAATGGAAATATTTAGATTTATGTCAAATTACGTAATGTGTAGTATGAGAATAGAAAGATATTTTAGGGATTTTTTTCCACATGATCTCTTCATAGTTCAAAAATTATCTTACAAGATCAGAGAGTATTAATTAAATTTAAAAATCTTACCTCTATAGAATTCATTTTCAACATTGTTTTTTAAAGGTGCCTCCCCTTTTTTGACTAGGAGATGATGCTGGTAAATTGTGTATATATGCATACATATACACAGATATACCCACATATAAGAAAAACAGTTATTTTTTTTCCTGCTCTACTGTATTATGAAATAAACTCTTAAAATAGATTAGTTTAGTTCCGAAAATCTCACTCTAACAAAAGCAGGAAAAAATGAAGAGAAAAACACTGCTTAAGAACTAGTAAACAAAAGTAATTAAATACGTTGTAATTGTAAATATACAGGAAAAATATGGGTTTAACTTAAAATACTTATATGACTACTCTTAACTGAGTTTATCATGAATCATGACTGAAAATAGCTATTTGACCCTAGATTCATAGTTTAAAATAAACAATTACATCTTAGTGATAGAGGAACTGCCTTCGTCTATTGGCCTAGGTTTGGAATTTATTTTTCCGAAAATATTCAACATAGTCATAATGACAGATATTTAAGATGATTACTTTATAGGTATTTACTATATCCTTATTGTATATTTTCTTATTCCCCCTTTCATAGCAATATTTTCTTACTCCCCCTTTCATATACAATCAAAAAAAAACTTAGAAATAAAAAAAAAAACTTAAAAAATTGAGGATCATACAGAGTTTTGGTCAAGCACTCATTTTCTTAACATGAGCACCTCATCATCACAACCATCAAACATCAAAATGTTCATTGGTAAGATAATAAAATGGAATATTATTTAACAGATAATTGAGAAATATGTGTGAACTTAGATGAATGATTCAATAACAATAATGATAAATCATTCAGGAAAAATCTATTTATTGTTAGAGTAATGAACTCATTATTATCAGTAAAATGTATCAGTAATGAACTCATTATCAGTAATATTGACAAATGCATGAGAAATACATTTCAAAATAAAGTAACTGCTACCATAAATAGTTTTATTGCAATGCATGTTTGCTTTTATTTATAATATTTTATGAATTTATCATCATTTGAACTTGCAGATATAAGCACAAAATATCTTTAGTCTTAAGACAAAAAAATAACCAACTTTTCATAACTGGCTAATATGATATTCTGAGCTAAAATATGTGGAGCTTCAGTAGTGATTTTACTTTGTTGGTTTAGTTATGGATGACTGATTTCCCGTCTTTCCTTGTCTTCTAAGACACTTTCTTTTATTCAACTTGGCTTCAACTTCACATTTCTTTCTATCATTCTCCTTTCAATGCAGCTGCAATTCTGGCCTCACTGATATTGTGCTTTAGTAAATTAAGTTACTGGTTATGATTATTAATTATAGCTCTTCAATAATTCTCTTTTCCATTTTATTTTAATTTGTATTTCTTTTTTTTTTTTAAAGATTTATTTATTTATTTATTTATTTATTTATACAAGCACTGGGTACAGTCAGAAGCGCGGGAGGGTGAGAGAATTCACCAGAGCCAGAGCGGGGAGCAGAGCAGGCAGAAGGACCGAAGTACACTGCTGAGGGGAGCAGCGGGCGGCAGGAGAGGTCTGCACACTATGTGGGACCCTCCTCCGGTGGCCGGGGAGCAGCCGGGGATGGAATCGGTGCTGCAGAGGCCGCGGGCAGCTTCGCAACCCAGCGCTCAACAGCTGCGCCACCGGGGAGGCCCATTAATTTGTATTTCTTGATGAAACAATATTTAAAGGAAAAATTTTAACACTATTAATCCATTAGAAAAATTATTCAGATTTTTTCTAGATTAATTAAAGATATCTACTACATATTCTGTTATATTACCAATAGATATGTATGTATTCAACATTTTAAATTTCTGTAAGATGCAAGATAAATACTACTTTTTAAAGACTTTCACATAATATTAAGTATTATATTATTTAAAAACATTTCCTTGTTGTTTCATTGTCTCTTAAGCTCTAGAATATTCATCATAATAGAAATTTCAATACAAATTTTCTTCTGAACAAGAGATTACTTGTCACACCCATGGTAGCCACTGAATTATGACAGTATTGTGTTTTATCAATTTCAGCCAAATTAAATCATTCTGTATATGAGACAATGTTTAAAAAACATGATCTATTAAAATTAATGGCATAATATTAATGTTTTTCAGACACAAAAGTAAAAATAAAGGTAAAAACATATACTTAAACAGTGGCAATGATGGATCAACCTAAGTTGGTCAAAATAGGTTCATCAAATTTCATCAACTATACCACTTGTACAGATGATATGGCAGACTTCAAAATGATTTAAATTAAGCTTTAATGTTTCTAAGATAAAAAACAGATACAGTTTTATAGTTCAAGAGTGAATACTAGATAAAACAGGGATTCGAAAATACTGATTTTGCCCTTTTATTTTTGTCTTTAACATAACATTAAGTCTTGCCATTCCTTGTTTAAAATTCCTCACAATTGTTTCAAAATAATCTAAGATGGGAAAGGGGAAGGGAGAAAGAATGCAGATGAGCAAGTCTGGCATTCTATGTTATTAGAATGTTATTAGGAATATTTATTAGGATGTTATTTATTAGAATGTTATTAATTATTATTAATATTTATTAGAATGTTATTAGGAATATTTTTCACATTTGTATTTGAAATATTCTACAATGGAATATTATTTTATTTTATTCATTTATTTTGCCAACTAACAGTTTTAATGTAAAAAGAATCTACCTGGGGGAACACAAGGTCCATTCTTGCCCTAGAGGACTTATGGACAATGGGTACCTGGGGACTAAAGGAGGGCTTGGGTAAGTGAAGTAAGAACAGCCACCACTGGGGCCAGGGGAATCAGTGACAGGGTCTGGGAGGGAAGCAGCAGGGAAGCATAGGAACCCCCCACCCCAGTAGGGAAACTGGGTCTTGGATTCCTTTGCTCATAAGCAGAAGGCCTGTGAGGGTAGTCAGCTCAGGCCCCACTGAGTGAGGCAGGGGAATAGCTGGGGGTGGGGAGAGCCTAGGAGGACATGATGGGGAAGTAGGTAAAGGGCTTTGTTTTAAATATAAACATGACACATCAAACTATCCAAGGCTTTCTTTTACTGTACTTAATAAGAAATCCAAACTCCATACCACAGGCTCTGAGGTCATCTTCACAACTATGTTACTTCCTTAAACTCAAGTAGCTGTTTTCTCCTTTGTTCATTGCAATCCAGCCTCTCTGTCCTGTATGCTATTCCCCAGAGTGAACACCTTTCTGCTTTATGGCTTCTTCATTTTATGTTTTTATTATCTAGAAGTTCTGCCCAGATCTTTGAATGACTGCTTTCTTATCCATTTGGTCTCTGCTGAAATGCTACCATTTCAAAGACACCTTCATTAACTACCTGCGAATTAGTCACCATCATAAACTCGGAGACTCCATCTGAACATTTTTTTTAAATGTACCTATAGCACTTAGGTCTATGTATGATTTACACTTTCATTAGTCAATCTGACAACTGTCACTCTGCCCTCCCCTATGGACAGTAAATTTCATACAAAGGTGTACTTTTGGGTCTTCAACCCTGTAATCCCAGCACTTAGAAATTTATAGACCATAGTGAAAACTCATTTGTTTCTACATTTAATTATGGTTAAATTCTACAACCAACCTGTCAACCTGAACAGAAATCAACAGAAATTGTAAAGGAAATCAGAAAACTTCAGAAGTCTAGAAATTATTTTGCATCAAATATTCTTGATTTGGTTAGTATTTAAAATCCCCCATATCTTCCATTCAAGTTATTTACAAACTTTTGGATATTTTCTACAGATTAAGTTTGCTAAAACAGGCACATCTCTTCTGCTTGACTCTTTTATCAGAGCTCCCAAGTTGGCAGACCACCAGCTGAATCTGGCTAGAAGATACGTTTTGTTTGATCTATATGACAACATTTTGAATATGAAATCAACATTTATGAGTTAATAGTAGTCATATTAAAGCCTGGATTTCCAGTTCCTTCTTCTAAGTCAAACGAGAACAACATTTGCCCTTGACAACATTGAAGCGTAGCCCCCATATGGGGCTTGGCCCTCTGGTATGCCACAGCTCCCGCATCTGTGTATTACTTGAATCCCTGTACATTTCACAGGTTTATGTTACCTGACTTTTACATTTACTCATATGTGCTAGCTACCAGAATAAAAGATTGGCACTCACTTATAATTATTTTCCAGTGAAGATAAAAGGTCCTAATGAAACTTTGACACATTAACTCAACACCCGTTCAAGAAGCCCCTATGAAGTAGAACATGATGGCTCATCAGATATCCTCAGAGTATATTTTTACTTCTCCAGTAGTTGGGCACATGATCTTGAACAAGTTTTTTAACCATTGTGCCTCAGTTTCATCATCTCTAAAATGGGCAAAACAATAGTACCTAAATATAAATTGTTTGTACTCATAAAATCATCTCTGAAAAACACAGGCAACATGAACATAATAGAAGTTAGCACTGATTTCTAGATACAGTGGTGAATCTGGGCAGTCACATTGTACTCTTCCATATTTATTATTAGATGTGACTGCTGTGAAATAATAGGTGAGATTATGGGGATGTGTGTATAATCATTTCACATGAAGCACTACCATTGTAATTCTCCATTTTAACTGTACAATTTATACATTTAAATTTTAACTGTACAATATATGCATTTAAAATTTTAGAAGTTAGAAAAGAGTTGAATACAATTTTGAGGAAAAAAACTAAAATATATATTACAATCTCTATCTTTCCTCAAAAGTCTCATAAAGTTAAATATACATTTGAATTACTCATAAAGAGAAATTGAAAAGCAAATTAAAACCAACTACAATGTAAATACAATGAAATTCATCATTTGGAATAAATACCATAATTAGAAATTCATGTGAATTGAGATATGAAAAGATTATCATGAGATGTGGAACGAAGGTGCCGGGAGAAGGTCATATGAAAGATTATTTTTATTCCCATTTAATCACAAGCACTCAGTTTCCTATAAAGTCCTCCTTGAGAGTTGCCACTTTCTTTTATGAGCCTTTTAATCACACAAATAGAAAAGAGAACATCCAAAGACAAATTTTGAACCCCTAAGATTTCTAACCATATGATTCTTTAAAAAGAATAAACTTGATATCCTGGGGAAAATTTTTTGGTTAATATCAATTTTATCTAAAAATCACAGAATATTTATTAGCTGTTTTATTGATCTGAAAAAATCTTCCCTCTAATCACTTTAATGCTAATTCCTATTATTTTTCTATACTCTTTTTCAAGTCCATGAAACTGCACTTTAAATACATGTCAAGAGTATGTAACTCTTAATATGCATATCATTTTAAACAAAATCTGACCAAAATTAAAATTTTTTATACTTATCATTATAAAGAAGATAAACATTTAGACCTCTGGAGCACATGGAGACATAACCTAGAAAGCTCCAAAAGGGGGAAGAATAAAACAATCACTTAAACAGACCAATTATCCATTTTGCTAAAGCAGTAGATAAAGATCTGTTTCAAGGAAACCAAAATGGAGGTGAGACTCACCATCATAGAGTAGGGATCAAAGTAAAAGAGTGAACAATTCAGTTAGGAAATGAAAACCCATGACAGATCTGAAGTTTTCTCTTGGAATTACTATATCTGACACAGTCCCCAAAGATGGGCCATTGTGGGTGCACCTGACTGAGGAAGGAGTGCAGAGGTGACATGTCTTTCACCCATGAGTCTATACTTCCACACTGTCTATTCTTCCATCCCAGGTAACCAGTGTGGAGGAAACTCCCCTGAATGAGAAACTCTCTTTCTCTAACCATGGCCCCATCTTCTCTTAAGCTTCACATATTGTACAGAACTTATAAAATCTTCCAGAATGTGCTTGAAAATTGAGAGAAAATTCAATGACTCCACTATTACTATTACCTTTGCCCTTTCATAGAATCAATTTTCTTATTAAATCAACAAATCCACAATGTAGTTACCATTACTCTCAATGTCAATTTTTTAAGATACAACTAAACTATGATTTTAAACAAATACACTGCCACTTATTAATAAAACAGATCATGAAACAGAAATGTGGGGTTAATGATCTCTTTGAACATGCTGTTTTCCAGCAGGTTTCAAAGAAGCCAAGAATGAGAATGAAAACCAAAAAAGAGTGATAACTTTTCTTTGGAAATTAAGAGGTGAATATGTGGTTTCTGAAGTTGCATTTTATTTTATTTATTTTTTTAACCTTTTTTTAAGCTTTATTTATTTATGCAAGCATTGGGTACAGTCAGAAGAGTGGGAGGGTGAGAGAATTCACCAGAGCCAGAGCAGGGAACAGAACAGGCAGATTGATGAAGAAATACACTGCTGAGGGGAGCAGCGGGTGTGGTAGGAGAGGTCTGCGCGCCAAGTGGGACCCTCGCCGGCAGCTGGGGATCGAACCAGCGCTGCAGAGGCTGCGGGCAGCTTCTCAGCCCAGCGCTCAACCTCTGCACCACCAGGGGAGGCCCTGAAGTTACATTTTAAATTAAAAATACCATAGTAAATTATCACATATGTGTGCATGTCTATGAAAATATATACAATCTATCTCATATTTGGAATCCATATTCCTCATAACATAAAGTTCAGTGGTTAAGAGAAGTTGACCAAATAACCCATGCTACAAAATACAACTCTTCATTGTCAGAGCAAGAGTCCACATCTCATCATAACTATGGCTTCTCATATAACAGCTGCAACACCTAGTTTGCAAACTATATGGAAAGGAGATGCTTAATGATTTTTTTTTCCTTCCACAGGATAACTTTACACATTTTATTCTTTTAAACATTTTTTAAGTGGTGTGGGTTTTTTTGTTGTCATTCGTCTCTGGTAAGCCTGTTAAACTAAAGTCATCATGTGGTCGACTAGGCCATGTACATGGGGAGGAGGGTGTTGGCTGGATTGGTGTTGGTGGTAGGGGGATTGCTGGGAGAGAGTAGGGCTAGTCGCTAGGGGACTCAGGTGAAGCAATGAGAAGCAATGGAGACTAATACCGACCTAGGACAGCAGCTGAAACTGACTCTCAATGTAGATCAAGATCTATGCCAAGAAAGTCAAAATGGAGAGAAGGCTGAGACTCAAGATCACAGAGTAGTGACAAAGTAAAAGAGTGAACAAATAAGCAGGAAATAAAAACCAATACTAGACATTAAGTAAAAGACATGTCACAGACCCATCCCAGTAAATCTGTAACAGGGTGGTCCCCAGGAAAGGGGGAGGTTCCAGGTTCCCTGCCACACCCAAATGGAGGGTGGAGCTGAGCAGGGAGAGGAGAAGCTACAGAGGAGACTGAGGAAGGAAGCAGGATGGAGCCAGAAGGAAACCTGGAGGAGGTGCATGGAGCCTAGAGACATGTGAAGAAACTGCGCTTGTCTTTTGGTCGTGGATGGGGTGACATAGATGTGGGTGAGACCCATGGGGAGGTGACAATGGTAGCTTTTATCTTGATTTTAATTTTGCTCTTTTCTGTCCAGGCTTGTCTGGTTGTTTCTGACCCTTTTCTGTGGGTCCCCACTGGAAGATGCTTTAGACTTGTGGCAGGCTTTGGGGCCTTGCTCTGGGCCAATCCCATTTGGATGGACTTTTACCCACGAAGGGATGGGTAACTTTGGGTGCTTGATTTAGAAACTAGATTCTTTGCCTTTCCTGTATTGGTTCCAAATTGTATTAAAGTTCCTTCCCATTAAAGTCTCATATGTTTGTGTTGATGCGGTGGATGGCAGAATCCTACATAGAATAGGCAGGTTTGTGGGGTTTGGGCTGCCCCTCTCCCTGCCCTGTAACAAATCCAGTTGAGGGGGTCACATGCAGGAAATATATCTGCTAGTGTGTTTAAGTTTTTATTCTCATAGATCTCTCCATGTTTGAGCTTTTGTTAGGAAAGTCTAAGGTCAAGCTCTTCTTAAAGAAGCCCACAACCTCATTTCCCAGGGTATCTGCATATATTCTAGAACAGTCCATAAAATAGTTCAAAGAAGATCAATTTACTCTCCACTTTCTGAGCAGAAATATCGATAATAAATCAAATTATTCTAAATAGACACCGATCCTAGATGTTCATATTTATAGCAACCATTCACTTCTCTATAACTTATAAAACAAATTAAACACACATTCAGTCAAAATTATAAAGATCACTAAGTTTAATATAGCTAGTAGAACAACTCATGGAATGTACAACTAGGAATCAAGTTTGTACTTGATTAAAAGAAATTAAAAGAAATATTTGAATCAAAATATGAGGGATTTTTGCCATTAAAATAAACCAGAGCCATTCAGTTTATTTCAAACCTATCTGATGGTCAAAGATATATATAAAGAACTTCAGAAATCCCATGGTTTGGATTTGGGGTTGAGTCCTATAGTAAATTGCTTCTAAGCCCTGATAATTGCAGGTTAATGCTTCCAGGTCAGTCAGTCCATTTAGGGTCCCAGCATGTTTCAAATGACCTCTCTGGATATTTTTTTTTTTGAGAAAATTCAGTAGCATTACCACATAGTATCACATAATTAATCCTGAATTTGACTAAAAGAAGACATGCTATAAAAGTAAACAAGTTGAAAAAATTTATTCAGTCACGGGGAGACTGCAGAAAATCAAATTTCAATAGATGTTATCCATTCCACACTATTTCACTTGTTGAATGGTGAGCTTTTTTTTTTCTCCTAAGTGGTAGTTGGCTTAACGCCACCTTCCCCATTAGCTACATAATTGGTGAGAAACAGTGGAAATTTTTTGTCCTGCTTATCTAGAAATCCTGCTCTCCCTTAGCTAGTCATTTGTGAGTCAATATTTTTTCATTCAACTATTGCAAAAGTCCTTTGTTTCAAAGACAGAAAAGAATTTTCTACATTCTGTTCAATGCTATTCCTCTAAACTAGAATGTATTAAGACTAGTTTTATTTACAAATCCATAAGGCTAAATCCAACTGGAATTTAAATTTTAATATTATAGTAAACTCTACAAACATTTCCACTGTTAGTATTTGCATTCTGTGTCTCAAGAAAGGACTTAGAGTAGTTCACACAGTAGTAAAACAGAAAGAATAGTAGCTTTGACCAAAATGTGGCTCAATTCTGGCTTCACCACTTGCATTTATCATTTAAATAACTATAGACATTAAATTAACTCATGTATCTATCCAATCATATTCATTCGACTTACATTTAATGAATACCTTCCCACCATGTTCTAGGCACTTGCTTTGTTGGTGCTTATGTTCTAGTGAAGTCAAAAAAGAATAAGTGAGTTACTACTCCAACACATAGCACGTGAGCTGTGGCAAGCTTTATGAACATCTGTGGCTACAAGGAAGATTAGAGAAGGTTGGGGTGGGAGAGGTCAGTTTCACTGACAAGATAAAATTTGTACAGAGACTTCACAGACATGAGGAAAGGAAGTCTAAGCATATTTGAGAGACAAACATTCCAGAGAAAGGATGTGTCGTGCAGGGGTGCCGAGGCAGATCTGTGCTTTGAGGATCTGAAGACAGTAAGGAAATCAGGTAGCTTCAGAGATGAGAGAGAGGAACTGGACTTGAAGTTGAGGGCATAGAATGGGATGAAGCTAATGATGTGAAGCCCTGCAGACCAATAAAGACTTCTTTATGATGCAAATGAGAAGTCATTGAAGGATTAGAGTGGAAGACTGTTGTGACTCACTAAGCTTTCAAAAGAACCACTCTGGCTGCTGTGTGAAGAAAGGAATGTAGAGGGGAAAGCAAACCTGGATGTTTTCTTGAAGTCTGTGCCCGCAATCACCATGAAATTAGAGGGGGTTGGAAAGATGTGGTTAAGGTATGGATGTATTTTGAAGACACAGTTAGCATGATTTTCAATGGACCAAATTTTAAATGGAAGGTCCCTGTCATGGAACTGAAGTCTTACGGAATTGTGAGTCCAATTCGACCTACATTTATATTTGATATGGTATAGGTTCCTGGATATAAACCCTGCATTTGAGGACCCTAAACATACATTTTTAGAGGTTTTCTAATCATCCAAGGAAACATTTCACAAAATGAAGCTCCAGATAAACACAGTGACCACAAATACCTCGGTTACCTGAGAGACCCACGTTAAAATGTGAAGAAAGTAATCAGAATGACTTTGAAAACAATCTAGGTCAAACATGCCCATGACCTTTCAAAAGGCACAAGTCCTGAGTGAAAGATGGATATTTCCAAAGGGGTAAAGGCAGAGCAACCATTATTGTGCTTACCCAGAGTAATGACAGAAAATCAATTTGGCAAAGAATGGGACATGAAATTATACAAACTACTGCTTTGCTATTAAATTCTGGTTTTGACTATAACCACAATCCCTCCAGTAAACAGAAAAGGGTGCAGAATGAACTTTTGCCCATGCTTTACAAATTAAGCCTAAGGGCACGCTTAACATAGGTGACTTTTTTTTTTTAACCCTCTTCAATGAATATAACAAACTCTCTTTTAAGTTCTTTTCCATCATCCTATAATAACTTCTACCCATGCAGGTAACTAAATTTTATCCATCCCAGGATCAATCTTTCTAACAGGCTTGTTGGTTTCAGCAATTGTTTTACAAACCTCTGCAATTCATAACCCTTTGTGCCCCATGAAGCACAGTCCTTCACTGCCTAAAATTCAAACTACTCCACTTCGCTTCCTATAAATATCTACCAGACTTCATAACTTGTTCTTTATCTGCTTTTCAAACCTGACCTCTTATAGACTTTCTCCTAATATGTGTTCTTCTATTTTCATCACTTCAACAACTACATTTCTGCTGAGCATTCCTCCAGAACTATAAGGTACAGCCCCCGCTGGCTGTGGTATTTCACTAGGGAGCCAAGAATCCATGATCATCCATTAGGAGGATAATCTAAGCAATAAGCAAGTATAACTTTTCCCCCTCATTTCTCTTGCATATTTCAATTTCATCTCCAGAGACAACCTCTGCTTTGCAGACACACATAATGAAATTTCCCCAATTCTAAAAACAAACAAATCTGATAATTATTCCACTCATGACTCTGTACTACCTTTGGTCATTTAAACCAGTCTGACCTAACTGCAGTCATAGACTTACTGGTTTCTATAGGTCGGCAGCAAACATTTGCTGGGGTTTCTGGGGATCTGAGATATTCTGAAGCTAGACCTTCATTTATCGCACCAGTTCTTGAAACGGATAACTGAACTTGTCTCCTTCAGCTCACAAGCAAAAATTACACTGGATTTATTCTAGACTTCACTACACCTTGTGCTGCCCCAATAGATGTCCAAAAACCAGTCTCTTTTTCCTGGCCACTTAGCCAATTCCCTAAATAAGATAGCTAAACTCTCATCAGATGGTGAATTCATCAACAGTTTTAGGCAAGGACATGTGACAAGTCTGTGGTCCAGTCCACACAGAACCTGGGTCTCCTGATGCCCAGCACAATTCTTTCCTTACCACATCCTGCATTCCCAGCACTGATTTCAGCACCTCATTAAGGTCTTCTGGGAGTGATTAAAATATCTATGGCAATCAATTTATAAAAAAGACATATGATGCCCAGAGTCGACATCTTCACAAGATAGACGTGATTCTTAAGGAGTTGTATTTTCAGTGCACAATGTACCCTTCTATTTCTCAGATGACCAAAAAAAAAAAAAAGAAATAATCAGTGATAATTTTCTAAATATTAATGTGTATGCATACACATAACACTGTTTGTTTTTTGCAAGAACTTGAATTGTTGTAGCTCTTCCAGAATCATCATACCATAGTGAAGTTAAACACTGGCAAGAGGGATTACTATAATGCTTCTTAATAAATTATTCTAAGAGATAGATGTTGCAATGACTAAAAGTACAACACAACTGAAGTGTTGCCACAGGGGGCCAGTTTCTTATGTTAAATTATGTATAATTTATTTGTAGCTACAGCTTTAATAAAGCCTAGATAATTATGACATCTGACTTCAAGAATTAAAAGTAAAAGTCTTACTTCTTATTAATTCATTGCTGTCCATATGAATTAAGTAGAGACTTACCCAACAAAACTATCCTGGAATATAAATACACACCCAGCTGAAGTGAAACAAACCATCCAATTCCCTGTTGCTATGCAAAATAAAGTATAGATTGATAGTACAAAGTATATGTGTGTCTATATTATATGTTGATAAAATTACAAAATGGCTTATTTTCTCTTAACTCATTAGAATTTTTGGAATATTTCTAAAGTAAATATCTATTAATTGTGGTAGAAATATTTTGGCAATATATTTTTTTGGCTGATGATTAAAATGGTTAGCCCACAAAGTATGTTCTAAAGTATTTGTTTTTTTGCTAATCCCTATAGAGAAACTAATGTGGAACTGTGGAAAAAACAGCAGCTCATATAATATTTTATATAACTTAGTATAGTTTCATAGTGAATAAACAGCACAGAAAAGTGCTTTAAAAAATTACAGTTAACAATGAGGGAAACAAGCACAATGGTCTATGGTGGTGGACTATGGGTGGCAGATACCCTACAATGGTGAACTTGATGGGAAGAATACCAATGTTATCACAAATAGAAGAAAAATTATTATGTTAAAAAGAATCTATTATTTAATCTTCTGGAAACTGTTAAGTGGGAACAATTAGGGAAGCATACCCAATTAGTGCTATTTTGTGCAAAAGAATCACAACTATGGTACTTTGCAAAAGTCTGATTTTCTAGTCAATCTATATTTAACTACTCAAAATAACCAAATGAACTTATTTAATTCTCATGTCTATATCACTCTCTTTCTCTCATTTTTACCTTCCCAGGACAAAGCTATCATATTATCTACTCTCAGGTATCCTACAATACCCTCCCAACTGGCATTCCATAGCCATTCTATTTATATGAAGTCAAGCACAAATATTCTACTTGTTGCAGACATGAATCAACCCTAAGTTTCAAGCTTGCATTGGAAGTATGTAGGGGTAGAGACTCAAATCACAGAACATACATTTGAACGCTGAGGTGACTATACTCTAGATATCTCTAGACCTGGGAAACCTGGCAGACTCGGGTTCTAGATGAAGGGTTGACCTTCTGAATTGGTAAAGGATCAGTCCACCAGTAGTATTCTGTTAAACACCAGAAAGCCTGTGTCCAGATGCATAGGTTGAGTCAAATAACTACTCAGCTTGCCATTCACGCTCACCCTCTAGATTTTTATTATGAAAAATTTTATACAAACAAAAAATATGAATGAATAGTCCAATGACCACAACAATAATTAACTCTTAGATTCTAGCATTATTAATATTTTTTATATTTAGTCCTTTTAATTTCCACTTTTGTTACCTTTATAACTGCTGCTAAATCATTTGGTAGGAGGTTGAAATTCTAGCCTGAGGCATGTCATTACCTAAGAATAGGCTCCTTATCATATTCACAATATTAACAATACCACAAAATCCTTTCATAGTCCCAATTGCCCCATGACAGTCTTTCTTATAGATTTTTTTTAAAGATTTATTTATTTATTTATACAAAACCCGGGTACAGGCCAGATGCATGGGAGGGTGAGAGGATTCACCAGAGACAGAGCAGGGAACAGAACAGACAGACTGATGAAATACACTGCTGAGGGAAGCAGCGGGCACGACAGGAGAGGTCTGCTGTACCATGTGGGCCACTCGCTGGTCGGTCGGTCGGGATAGAACCCGTGCTGCAGAGGCTGCTGACAGCTTCACAGTGCTGTGCTAAACCGCCTGCACCACAAGGGAGGCCCTCTTTCTTATAGATTTTTAAAAACAAAATGTAATCACAACTTTCAGAAGTTGCATTGCTCTTATATCTCTTTAATCTCCCCTAATACTGAACAGCACTTACACCATTTTAATCCATAATGGCAAGTTTCTAAGAACACACTGGCCAGGAATCTTGTAGATCCCACCTTAAGTCTTATTTAATTGATACTCCATTTCTTCTCTTTTCCACAAACTCAGAGTTAGATCTAGAGGCTTGATTACATTCAGGTTAAACCTTTCCCCCCACTTTTACATAAACACTCATTATTTTTCTCAAATATTTCATCATGATAGTGAGGTTGGGAAGTTCATATCACATCACATCACAAAGTCTTTAAAATCAGGTTTCCCACCATCAGTGAAGGGATTTTTTAATCCCTTGGCGATTTCTTCTGTAATTAGTATTCAGTCTTAGAGTCATATTTTGGCACCAGATGAATATACTATTCCCAACAGGCATTCATCAAGTGGATTTAGCTTCTGTTAATGATATCCCTGTTGGTTATTATTATCAGAACCACAAAATGGTGGCACTTTATCATTCTTTCTATTTATAATAAGTTGCATTTTTAGTAGTTTCCCTCCATTTCAACCCTAGCCCCAAGTATCACTATGGATTCATAAAATATGGATTTTAATTTTTCCCATTTGTGTTACAATCGATCACAATAATCACTTTGTTTCCTTTATTCATGTCATTAATCTCTGCTCTACAACTCTACAGTATACTTTCTCTCACTCTCATTCTCTATCTCACATTACATACACACACACATACACACACACACACACACTTAATACTTTTAAGACTCCTTGTTGTTCTTAGGATAAAGGCCAAAAAATCCCTAACTTATAAATGCCTATATCTGGCCCCTACTCACCTGGATAGCTTTACTGTATCCAATGCTACTTTGCTCTCAAGGTTCCATCTACACAGTAGCATGTACCCTTCTCTAAGAGTGTGCATGCTATTCCCCACCTAGAATATTCTCTCTAAGGACCTCCTCTTCCTTAGCTGCCATTCTTCAGTTTTATTCTTCAATCAATTCTTTCCCCAACTTTATAGTATGTAAGACATGTGGATTTTTATATGCTTTGCATCGTTAACTTTACTCAATCCTTTTAACCAAGAGTAGAATCTTTTTTTTTTTTTTTTAATGAGGCACTATGCCTGGTACATAGCACATAATCAAGAAATATTTACCAAATATGAATGAATGAAGTAGATACATGGTGCTACTAGATCTTTTTATTTACCTTTAGAACTATTTAGTAACAAAATGGAGTACCTATAAAAACGCGTAAAAAAGCAATCAACGTCTCCAGCCCTTCTATAATTAGTTAAAAGGGAAAAGCAAAGGCCTAGATGTACAAAGACACATTACTGAACTACTGCTATAGTGTCTTTTGTCTTTTTATTTATTTATTTATTTATTTGTTTGTTTTTAAAAGATTTATTTATTTATACAAGCACTGGGTACAGTCAGAAGCGCGGGAGGGTGAGAGAATCCATGGGGAACAGAACAGGCAGAGTGACGAAATACACTACGGAGGGAAGCAGCAGGCAAGGCAGGGGAGGTCTGCACGCCGGGGACCCTCGCCGGCGGCCGGGGATCGAACCGGCGCTGCAGAGGCTGCGGGCAGCTTTGCAGCCCAGCGCTCAACCGCCGCGCCACCAGGGGAGGCCCCCTTGTCTTTTTTTTTAAAGATTTATTTATTTATGCATACAAGAACTGGCGTACAGGCCAGAGGTGTGGGGGTGAGAGGATTCACCAGAGACAGAGCGGGGAACACAACAGGCAGACTAACTGAAATACACTGCTGAGGGGAGCAGCGAGCGAGACAGGAGAGGTCTTCCTCACCATGTGGGTTTCCCTCTGGTCGGCCAGGGATGGAACTCATGCTGCAGAGGCTGCAGATTGCTTCATAGTGTAGTGCTTAACCCCTTGTGCCACCAGGGAGACCCCCTTTGTCTTTTTTTTTAAGTGATCTGAATAAATGAACATCCTTGAACAAAAAGTACAGAAAAGCCTCCACTAGGTTATTAGGCAGATCTAAGAATAACTTTCCTTTCTATAGTAGAATAAAGAATTCTCCCTGTGTTTTCCTGAATACAGTGTGTCATAGCAAAGTGATATAAAATGGACAATTAAAACTTCAAGTACATTCTTACTCTTTTATCTAGCTACACAATTTTATCTATTGGCTATAACTGTATGTACCTCAATTGCAGACTAGGTTTTGAAATGTCGTCAATGAAAGCAAATTCTCAAAGTAAAATGGATCATAAAGTATTCTTTATATTAGTATTAATAAAACTTATGCTAGTTCTCATCAAGACCTTCCAGGTACATATTAGAGTCTTAATGAAATGAACTTTAATAAAACAGACTATTTATTTTATAAAGAATTTGGTGCAGGTCACCAGGTTTTTTTCCCCCTTGGTAAGAGTGATCAAATAAGTAGATTGGCAAATGCACACCATGTAGGAAAACTACTGAAACACAATACAACTTCTAGTGTGCTAAAATGTTCAGCCTTGGTGACACATGCCAACTAGACCCATGGTTGTGGAAAATATATTCAGGCGTCATCTGTAAATCACAATTCCTAAAACAATTTCCAGAAAATACTCAAAAGAATCCTTCTCTGAAAGTCTTATTAAGACTACCAACCTGCAAGCAAACAGATCATGTTGAAAGAAATATTTCATTCTGGACTGAACTGTTTTAAATCTCTGGTTATAAAACACCAAACATTTGAATCTCTTTTCTTAGACATAAGCGGTATGAGGTAATAGCTACATGAATTAAGTCCCCATGTAAAAAACTTAGAGGCATACTATGGACAATTTAGGCTTGCAGAACTACAATAAAAACATAGACACTTTGATTTTAGCATATGCATCTGTTAATTTAAATGTCTGTAATATTATAGTTGAAAGCTATTAAGCAAGGCAAAAAATATCCTTCCCAAAGATTAACTCACTATCACTTGAGTGAAAACAAAGTGTTGGAGAACTATACAGAGGCTCAAAGTTTCTCCTGCTCCGTCTTTTTAATCACATTAAGTGGGCAAGATGGAGAGATAGCTCAGTGCAATGGAATTTTACCAATTAAAAAGAAAGTCTTCCTTAGTGTGTGTGTGTGTGTGTGTGTGTGTGTGTGTATAAATATACATAGCCCACTTGTAAAGTTCTTAATCAAAAAGGAATTTTCTCAGAAGGCAATATAATTCCATTATCTGAAAATCTGTTGTTTTTTGTTTTAGTGTAATAACACTCAAAATGTATGGTACAAGCTAATCAGATTATAGAATGCAATATTATTGCTCAGTACAATTATCATGTTATTCACATTCCTTTTTCTATATTTTTACCAATATTCTAATATATAAAGACAAGTGTTCTCCCTATCCTAGTGGCTTTAAAATAAAGGGGGAAAAAAGAATCACAAGGAATTATTTGGTATTAACATTGCTACACCCAAAATAGTGAGCCAGTAGTCTGTTTTCACACAAAATTCTCAAGAAATGTTTAAAAAGTAAATTAGAAAAAGGTTCAATTTCTTGTATAAAACAAACATTGACGGCCTATAACTAAGAAGTAATAATGTCTTAGTCAATTTAGTAGACTACAATTTACCGATTTTACCTATAAGTTAGAACAAGCCAATATACAGTATAGGAGTATAATGTTATCATCTATTTCAATTTCCTTTTTGATCTTAAATTCCCTTTGTAAAGGCAAATTCTAACAGAGTTATCTAGCCTCTTTTGAAACATTTCCACGGATGGAAATTGCATTACCTCTTAAGGCAGCTCTCTCTAATATCTGATAGATTAAATTGTTAACAAGCTCTCATCTCTGCTGTTCTCATTTATCAAGTATTCATTAAGAAAATACTATGTACCAGGTACTGGGCCAGGGTTTCAGCATGCTCTGTGCCTTCTAAAAGTAAAGTATAGTGGGAAATATAAATAACCACAGACAATGACTGCATAATTACACATTTTGGTCACACATGTTGATAAGTTATATGCAGGAAAGCAAAAACTGCTTGACACACAGTGAGTCTAAAATAACAGAACATTGATTGAATCCTTGGAGATGTGCTGAAAGACTACAACAAAAAGGGAGAAACAAGTTTGACTGGGGGTTATGGGAAGGTGTGTCAGAAGTGCCATTTGAGCTAAGATCCAAAGGATGACTAGGAGCATGCCTGAAGAAGATCCAGGAGAGGCAGCAGGAAGTGCATTATGAAGTCCTGAAGTATGAAAAATCATGCACTTTTCAACTCCTAAAACAATATTGTTAGTACTATAGCAGAATGAATATTTGGGGAGTGGGCAGGGGTAAACTGAAAAAAAGTTAGAGAAGTAGCAGAGGCCTTATTAAGGATATTATATTTCAGTCCAAATGAATAGGAATCTTCCAAAGAGCTTTAATCAGGGAAGAGAAGATGATCAGATTTTCTTTTTAAAGACCATTCAATCTTTTTTCCTGCTAACTTGGTCTTCTCTTTATTTTTATGGCTACAAGAGAATGTTTCATTCCTCATTTTTTTTTAAAATGACCATTCTCCATATAGGCAAACAAGGGAAAGAGAAGCTATAGGACCTGAACAAATATGGCCAGTGTCTCAGGAAAGGTTGCTCTTTGGTGGCCATGCGGGTGCTAACACTCCTGGGGTGTTGTTGAGACCCTACTGAATTATGCTTCAGTCTTCAGATCTAGTCGCTAGCAAAACAGCGCACTTGGAGTTGAATACCAAAGTGTGACAGCAATAATTATTTTTAGCCATTAAAGGTAAGATTTTCCAAAGACTACAAATTTTTGGTTATAAGATGAATAAGTACTGGGGATCTAATATACAGCATGGTCACTATAGTGAACAATACAGTATTATATGAGAATTGCTGAGAGAGTAAATCTTAAATGTCCTCATGACAACAAAAGAATTATAATTATGTGAGGTGATGGATGTATGAACTAATCTTATTGTGGCATCACTTTGTAATATATATTGCATATGTGTATTAAATCATAACACTTAACATCTTAAGTTTACAAGACTTCATGTATCAATTACATCCCCACAAAACTGAAGGAAAATTACATTTTCATACTTAAATTAGGAATTAACCCAGAGTATTTTGTAAAAGCACTTGACAACTTCAAAATACTTTAAAAACGGCTTCAACTGAAAATTGATGTGTACATTGAAAGCACAGATATGGAATTCAAATCTGAAAGTATTAATCAATAATCCTCTCTCTAGCTTCTGAAATAAGAATCAAGCCAGCTTCTAGGATGATCACATTGCGAAGACTCAGCAAGGCTGTATAAAAAGCAGTGTTGCAGTAAAGTAGGTCCTTTCTTAGAAACGGAACAGACAAAGCCTTTCATTTATTATTCATGGTGCCTTGTGCCCATGTCAACTCCTGATTAATAATTAAAATTAATCTCATTACAGAAGATTTCATTACAGGATAATTTAATTAAATGATGAATTGGCTCCCAGATGTTACCTTCTGTGCCATCTTTTAAATAATGCTGATGATGACACAGGGATTCGCTAGGTATCAGTCAGGACTTAAGAAGGTTAATTATTTACAGGTTTCTGCCATTCTACAGATAAAAAATGATATTGATCACACTTAAGCATTCTCCTTCTCCAAAGTCACATTTTCTCAAGATTTTTTATATTTTCACAAAGTTTTTAAATTCTAATGGAAATTTAGGATCACAGACTGCCAGTCATAAAAATATGTATCCCTTCGGTGAAAATATTAATTCACCTATTCATTTTTTAAGATAAGTATACAAAGGGGTTTCATTATTAACAATCTGAAATTTCAACCTAAAAATAACACTGGAGAGGAATGTATTAGTCAAACTTTTGCACTTCTGGTACAAATAAAAAAGAGTTTAGTTATGCAAAATAATCAAACAGCATGAGGAATGAGACTTCTCAATGCCAATTGATGTCTTTATATAAACTAACCAGTAAAAAGATTCTTACAAAGTCAATGTATTTTTGTTCTGCATGAACCAACATAAATCTCAATTTAAGTGTTTCAGTTACCACCTACTTCACTGCTATAAACATACAGCTCTCATCACATTTTGCACAAGATGCATGTCCTGGTAAAGCAACATAAGAAAAAGATAAATCCACTATACAAAACTTTTAGAGAGGGAAAACATTTATTTTTTATTTACTTGGGGAAACCTTGGCTTCTTTGACACCACTTATAGACAAAATCTAGGCCATTCCAAAAGTTATCAAACAGGAAATTTTTATTTATTCTACTTGGTTCATTTTAATAATTCTAACTACTTTCCAAAACTATATATTAAACTCTCAGTTCAAGACTATAGTTTTAATTTTGTCATTTCTATTAGCAGAAGGAATATTTTTCTTAAATGGTATTTATAAAATCAATTTACAAAATGTGACATAATCTTTTCATTGAAAAATTGCTTTGCTTTAGTAGTGATTTAAAAAAACTGGCTAGAGTTAACTGAGGCGGCGATTTATAATTACTGAGCAATCAATTGTTTTGTCAAAGCTTTCACACACTATGTTAATTGGCTTATCAGCAACATAAATAATAGAATTAAAGCATCTCAGGGGTAGAAAATATCTTAGAAGAATATATCTTAAAAGAATATATCTAGTCTATATACTCTTTCAGTTGTATGAATCCCACAAACATTAACTAGAAGACACTTATATCTCAGGCAGGGCAACACTATTTGCCAGGCATCCTGTTTCAATAGCAGTCAGCTGGTACGATTAGAAAGTTTTTATATCTGTTTTTCCTGAATCATTGGCGGCTTTAACTCTTTTCTCCCTTTTCGCTTTTGCCACCTACACAATTTTCATTGAAAAGTAAGTGCCCAATTCTGTCTAAGCAATCCACCTTCCACAAGAGTTCTCACCCATTCTGGGGTACTTTCTGCAAAATCATGTCTCTTGTCCTTTAGAGTTGATCCCATACCACCTGCCTCTTCAGAACTGCTTGACATCACGTCATGATGTACTTTCACAAAGAATCCTTATTAGTGTTTATATATTTTAAAGCACACAAGAATGTGAATTGGTGCTTTGATCAATTTACATTCAAGTATATATGCTGCACTACAGTGGCAATTCTCAAGCAAATAAGACACATACGATTTGCAGGAAAACATTAGACCTTCAGAGAAATATCAAGCATTTAATTCTATCAATTTTAACTGATAGGGACAGTTTTACAAGAAGACATTATGATGGCAGATGCGATATAAAATCAGTCATAACACTGTGTTCACAAAAATAATAGTCAAATGAAACTGAATATTTCTGAACTTTTTCTTAATGATGCTTGTAACTTATTCCTGCATCACTTAATATTTTCTAATAGTTACTCATAGGTGTGGGCTATCAACTGGGAATGGACTTGCTAGCACATTCTATGACTCTTAGAGTGGTTATTATTTATATTAGGAAAATAAATATGGGAAAAATAGGCTCAGAAAAGTTCAAAGGCGTTGAAAAGCTTGGATATTACAAAAACAGACCTAATCATCAAAATCACTATGTATTACAATTAATTGTCACCTCATTGAAGCTTAAGGAAGATACGCTTGAGGCAAAAAAAGAGAAATTTGATATTACCAAGTGGGTGATCAAAGTGAAGAATCATGTTACTCTAAGAATTAGAAGATGATAACATTTAAAAAGTGTTTTTTTAGAACACCTGCACCCCTATGTTTATAGCAGCACTATTTACAATAGCTAAGCTTTGGAAACAGCCCAAATGCCCAAAAATAGATGACTGGATCAAGAAGATGTGGTCCATATACACCATGGAATATTACTCAGCATTCAAAAAAGATAAACACATGCAATTTGCAGCAACATGGATGGCGCTGGAAGGGATCATGCTCAGCGAAATAAGCCAAAAAGAAAAAGAAAAGTACCAGATGGTCTCACTCATAGCAGGAATCTAGAAAACTTAAATAAGGGATCAGGAAAATGAATAACTATAAGAAAGTGAAAATCAGAATCAACAAAAAACTATGAACCAGAGACACTTTTTGGGGGGTGGGGGCCGGGAGGGGAGGGATTGGGGTCAGAATGGGGCATGTGCAGTTGCACGGGGGAATATAAAAATAAAATTTATTATTTAAAAAAAAAAGTGTTTTTTTAAAGACATGGAAAAATTAGCAAAATCTACTTCAAAACAGACTGAATAGAGAAATGTCTTTGCTTTCAAGCAACCCCCTATTTGTTCAACGAATTGTTTCCAAGTTTTTGAAGCTGATATCTGATGAGATTTTTATAAACATCCAGTGTTTTTGTAAATCAGATGTTTACCTGTAATGATTTAGTGTTTTTTTCAAGCCTGTAGATTTATCAAAATAATTTATCTTCAAGATCTTAAAATTAATCATTGGATATTGAGGAATGAGAGAGAGAAAAAATTCAAAAAACCTTAAAACTGGTACTTAAAGGTATTAAAAATAAGTATTAATTTAAAAAGGTATTAAAATCAGAGAAAAGTGGGATTCCATATTCATCATGGTAAATTGAGAGCAATTTGAGACTCACAAGAGATAAAAAGGGATCATGCTCAGCGAAATAAGCCAAAAAGAAAAAGAAAAATACCGGATGGTCTCACTCATAGCAGGAATCTAGAAAACTTAAATAAGGGACCAGGAAAATGAATAACTATAAGAAAGTGAAAATCAAAATCAACAAAAAACTATGAACCAGAGACACTTTTAGGGGGGCGGGGGCGGGAGGGGAGGGATTGGGGTCAGAATGGGGGGCTGCAATTGTATGGGGAATATAACAATAAAATTTATAAAAAAAAAAAAAATAAATAAAAAAAAAACAAACAAAAAAAAATAAAAGTTATATAGAAAATTAAAAAAAAAAAAAAAAGCAGGCTAAAGCACTGGTTTTCCTCAGTGGTGAGGATGTACTAGGAGATTTCTGTTTTTCTACTGACTTAGAGAAATATCAATTTTTCTAGATGCAAACTTAAAATGCAGATAAGTGAAAATTTGGAATTGTGGTATCTAAAAGGACAGACCATAAAACTATCATAAAAATCATTCTGCACAAGCAAATCCACTTTGATCACATGGATCACACAGATACAGATGTAAACAATAGTAATTTTGATACTAATAAAGTGGTGATGGCCTTTCAATTCTCATTCCCACTGTCACTCTGTCTATAAAGGGCTTTTTCCCACTTTATCATCATTGTATGTTGTTCACAAGATCTTATCAGTCCTCTCTTTTTGGAAACACATTCATCTTCCTGTATAACTTCCACTCTTACCTGCTTAAACATACTGAGTTAATCACCTGCCCCTTTTATGAACAGACTCCTGGTAGCCACAATGGACAAGTTATCTGTGAGCTAACCTGGCATCCTGGAAATAGGCAACCTGGCTTTCAGAGATTAGACTGCCACTGTTAAAATAATTATTGAAACACATTCTGTAAGTTTCCAGGGGGGGGCAGAAATAACAAAACTTGAAAGGAGGCACTGGCTTTAATTAATTTGAAACATTGGCTTATATTCTGATATAATTTTTCTTTTAAAATTATTACTATTGATATCCATATTCAAGGATGATTATGAAATCATTCATTCAAATATTTGCTGAGGACCTAATAGGTGCCATGATAGGGATCAGAGAAAAAACTTGGTGTTTTTCTTTTAACTTTCACAAGGACTCTATTTATCAATACTTAATAATTTTATATATTTATTTCACATAAAGAATCACAAAACCAAAATACTAACTACAACAATACATACTGCATAAAGAAGAAATTCTTTTAAAAACCAAAGACACTTGAAAATAGAAAGTTGATAAATCTGTTATAATTCTCTCATGAATAAAAACACAACAGAATTTTAAAATCTTCAAAGATTTAAAATTCTTTCCTTCCTTCAAAATTACCGACAATGAAAGCTATTATAAATAAAACTTCTAATTATAGCCACTGTTAAAAATTATTTGGAGGAACAGAATATGTGTAAATTGCTGTCATATAAAGAGATACACTGTATAGGAATTAATGTACATTTCTAAGTTTAAGATTTTTAGTTGCATTTTAAATATGAAGTTACAGAAAGATTATTTTGACAACAGTGAATATTTTATATGCATTTACATATATAGGAACTGGTATCCAATTTTCATCTTGTTCTGAAAACCTGAAGGATTGATGTTTAAAACAAGAAAAAAACATCAATTATACTTGAACGTGTTCAACTGTAGGTGGAAATTATTTTAAAAATTAATCCAGGATGAGTTTTAATCCAAAAAATTTCTTTATTATCTGTGAATTAAGAGTGGCCAGCAGCTATCTAGATAGTACATCATCGTGCTTCTTATTCAGGTTCTGTATTAAGAATCTGTCTTGGTTCTACCTGTTTCCAATGAATGATTTATAATCTAAGAGGAAACCATAAGTATTTGTAAGATTACAGAAATAAATGAGATAATTCCTTTATTATTTTTGTTTATATGACACATAAAACCTAGTTACTGGAAAACAAAATTTTGTAAGGATTGGCCTTTGATACATTCATTCCTATTCCTCTTCTTTCTCTCTTCATCCCCATCATAAACACACACACACACACACACACACACACATACACACAGAATAACCCTTGCTTCCATTAGAACTATCATGTCAGCAATTAGATTATCACATCTTAAAAAAATGCATTTATACTGAGTCTTTGGTGATACTAATAGTTATTATTAGTGAGACTAATATTATGTACTTCAGTAAGAGTAAAAGCATTGTTTTGGATTTTATAATTGTTCTCATTAACTAAAGTTCACACAGTTTTGCAGCCTCAAATTCAGACTGAAGTGTCATTTCATCTTATAAAAATTTTTGTAAGGACCGGTAGCAGGACCTTTTTTCTTTTGTTGAAATTCAAACTCAGAAACCTATGAAACACTCTGCAGCCCAGAGTCTCAGAGCTCTTCTTGGAGTCACTTTAATTCTTAATGTCTTAATTACTTGCACCTATTAAATAATTGAAACTCTCTAACAAACAAAAGATGAGATGGCTGTCTTTCTATTTGACCAAAATAATGGCATGAACTTATGCTAAAAAGAGAAAATCAAGAATTGGGTTGGTTTTGGTATATACACTAATGAGTAGCAAAATTTAAAACTATATTATTGATCATAGACTTTTGGTCCTTGCACACCACATATTCACACATACTCAAATGTGGATGCTATATTTATATAAATATATAGAACAGATATGAAAGCTGCCCTCTGAAATCAATAATACTTATACTCAAAGTCATAGGCCCTTCAAGACAGTAGATTACTTGAGATCATTTTGTCACTAGCAGGTATATGCAGTAAAATATAGAAAGTGTAAAATGTTTTTTAAATTTTATCCTTTTATGCTGCCAACAATAAGGTTATATATGTTGGTTTCATTCAGTATTTGCAAGGTATACTACTCCTAAGTTTTTTTTACATGTCTATTTACAAGATTTATTGACAATTATGGTATGATATAATTGTTACTATGTAGTCTTATCACATGTGTCCAAAACGGAACCCACACAACTTTAGAATCAGCTCACTTACAAATGATATTCCTCTCTGCTCAGTGGGAAATGAGGCTCAACTGTCATGAAACACAACAGTATAAACATTTTAAAAAGGGAACTGTAAATATTTACTAAAAAAAATGAATAATAATTAGCTTCAGATTCACTCATATAATGCACTTTCTTCTAAGCAGCCATACTCCAAGTACTTTAAGTTTGTTATTCTCTATGTATAATCATATGTAATCTTCTTCCTATCTTATATATATTTTACATCATTCTTCCTAGTTGTACAATGTATGCTTTCTCCTCTCAGGTGTAGTCCTGTAGAATTCCCACCACCAATTCACCTGTACACCATCACCATAGTCCCTTGTGCTCTTCCCTCCCCTGCTTTGATCCTTCTTCCTCTCCCCCTGCTCTGAAGAATATCTCTGATTTATGTAATCATATCTAATCTTGTAGGAAATTATGTTTCTTAGAGAAAAGCAATCTTGTAACTCTGCATAGAGTACAGACATAAAAGTAAAGACTATGATGTTAATCATGAATACTCACGTATGAAAAATAAAGGAGTACAGATTTTTATATCATGATTATACAATTTTATTTTCCTGTAGTGTTCTTGGTTTATTTACCGTGCTATACAATATTATTATGCCTTCTTTCATGCTCAGAAGTGTTTCAGTCCGAATAATAAATTGCATGGTCATTCAATCTAGATAAGTGGTGTTTGCCCTTTTATTTGTTCTCAATAATGGTTCCCCTAGTGTAGTCTCAACTTTGAATCAAAATTCTTCAACACATTCAATCACTGATATGTTGCATGTGGCTCACAATTCATAGCAATGATGAATACATTATGAAAATATGAAGTGATAAAGCTATAACATTTTTTAATATGGTAGGTATATTTAGGCAGCAAATAGAAAAGTGGAAATGGAGGCAAAAGTCATCAACCAGGGCCTCTCTGGTGGCAAAAGGAGTTAAGACACAACCTAAGTAGCCATCTGCAGCCTCTGCAGCATGAGTTTGATCCCCAGTCAGGGAGCTACCAACATGGAGCAGCAGGTCTTTCTTGTCTCACCTACTGCTCCTCTCAGCACTGTATTTCAGTAGATCTGCCTGTTCTGCTCCCCTAGTTCTTGTATGCATAAATAAATCTTTTAAAAAAGTCATCCATCAACTGGCCTTAATATTTAGAATTCAAATCTGAGCATCCCAGGCCTAACTCATGCTAAAGGTAAGATGGGGTCACACCTAGGAGCACTTACTAAAATAAAAAGCCAGTATGGGGTTTGCCTGCCTCCCTCAAACCCAGTTTCATCAAATATTTTGCTGAAATCTTACCATTCATAAGAAAATTAGCCTGCCTACCAAATTCCAAAACACATTAAAAGAAACCCAGATACCAAAACACTACCAATGAGATCAACCAATTTGAACATGGATTTTTCCTCATGTTATATTCTCCATATAAAATTAGTTTTATGAAAGTTAGTTTAGAATTTTCAAATTGATAAAGTTCCTTTCCTGCCTCTCTCAAAAATAATATGTTTGTAAAGAACAATTGACAGAAATTTTAAAAGAACAGGAGATATAAATATCACAAATTTAAAATACTGAAAAGAAAATTGAAATAATTTTTAATTATTTTAAATAAATGTACACTGCAGAGCAACTAGTAGATTCCACCATATATGTAATAGGGAATGCAGCAGGAATTATAAATATCTGCTACAGAGACATACAGATAAAAATAAGATACAGATCATAAAGAATACTTAAAGATAGGGAAATTAAGAATTTTCATAAAGTTATAAATTCCTTAGATCAATAATTTACCATACAGGCAGGATATGCCTAAATCCAACATCATAAAACTACAAATAACAAGATTAAGTATCAAAGTAACTGGAGACAAAGGACAGATTACCAACAAAGGAACAATCATTAAACTGATAGGATTTTTTATCAGCAACAATAGATGTCTTTTTTTTTTTTAAAGATTCATTTATTTATTTATACAAGAACCAGGGTACAAGCCAGATTCGCCGGAGGGTGAGAGGATTCACCAGAGCCAGAGCGGGGAATAGAACAGGCAGATTGACGAAATACACTGCTGAGGGGAGCAGCAGGCACGACAGGAGAGGTCTGCCGCACCACGTGGGACCCTCACTGGCCAGCCGGGATCGAACCCGCTCTGTAGAGGCTATGGACAGCTTCACAGTGCGGCGCTCAACCGCCTTTGCCACCAGGGAAGGCCCTAGATGTCATTCTTTTATTCAAAATATGTATTATTTACTGTGTTCCATGGAAGAAGACAATGGCATAACATCTTTAAAGTGTGAGAAGATAAATCTTAATTTATAATTTTACCTCACGAAAGTATTATTGAACAATGAAATTACGCTAAAACCACTCTCAGGCCATCACTGAATTGTTTCTTTATAATTTCTACATACTCCATACACAGAAAAATGATCCATAAAGATGCAACAGCATAAAAGAGGAAAGAAGGATAAAACGGTAAATTTAACTGTTTCTGTAAAATTATAACTAGTCATATTGCATTTTTAAAAATATAAACCCAAAAATTTAATCAATATTAACAATGAGACTTATTTATTTATAACAATGCTTAGGTAAATGCATATTAGTTGAAACTTTTAAAATGTATAATAATGTATGTATATTTAAAAGGTAAAAGTGATCCTTTTGAAAGAGCAGCTTTCAAATTAACAGAGAAAAGACAACTGAGATATAGAAATCTCTAAGAATCCGATTGAAAACAGGAAGAGAGAGAAAGGCAAAACAAAAAAGATGAAAATAGAAAACTAAAATAAGATAATATAAATAAATATGATTACACTTGCAAACACAAAAAGGTAAACAATAACTTCTTATACGAAGATATGAATTATCAGAATTATTTAAAAATAAAGAAGTGAAGTTTATTCTACTTGGAAGAGATACCTTAAAACAAAACTATGGTCAGGTGTGAACCAGGAATATAACCCCTAACTTAGGAGTCAATGGCTACATTCCTCAAGTCCACATGATGGGCTTCCCGATGCTTTATGAGCTATTTCTATTACTTCCAAGAATGCTTAAAACATCAATGTCCGGCAAACCCCAGAGGGCCTTTCTAAGTGATACACAAAAGAAAGCAACTATTACAGAAATATTATCAATAGCCTTATGATCAACTACCCCTAGACTGAAGGATTTCCCCCTAACCCTAACCCCATTCTGTCATGTTCCCACATTCTCTTCTTTCCTATATAATCTCCTTTTACTTGCCTCTCAAGGAGGCAGCTTTTTCTGAGTACTGGCTCTGCTGTCCTCAGGACGTCTCCACTCACTAATTGAATTCTTCCTTTGTGGAAACAATCTCATGGTTCAGATTTTGGCTCTTTGAGAGCAAGAATACAACCTGGTTTGGTCAGTAACAAATTCATGCAAAACAATTATTTTTAAAATAAGAATATAAGGATGGAAAGAGGAATAATCGACAAATGCTAACCAAAAGTAAGCTAATAGAGCTATATTGATTTGAAAAAATTAGGTTTAAATAAAGGATTAACATGGGTAAAATAAAAGCTCTGTCTAGTTACAAAAGGCAATATTCACCAAGAAGATATAATAAGTATGAACTTGCATGCTCCAGCAGCAAACCTCAAAATACACAAATTAAAAACTGACAGACTTACGATGCAAAAACAATGCGCAAAGTTAAAAGGAGAAATTTAGTAATCTGGTTTCATGGGACTGAGTATATCAAAATTCTGACTGTTGGGGGCCTCTCTGGTGGCGCAAGGGGTTAAGCACCACACTATAAAGCAATCCACAGCCTCTGCAGCACGAGTTTGATCCCCGGCTGGCCAGGGAGCAACCCACATGGTGCAGCAGACCTCTCCTGACTCACCCACTGCTCCCCTCAGCAGTGTACTTCAGTCAATCTGCCTGTTCTATTCCCCACTCTGTTTCTGGTGAATCCTCTCGCCCTCCCCCTCAACTCTGGCCTGTACCCCAGCTCTTGTATGCATAAATAAATAAATCTTTTAAAAAAAAATTCTGACTGTTGAAGCTAAGCACACAGGCACCACCTCTGCTTGAGTCTAGTCCTGACATTATCAGCCTCTTAAAAGAAATCACACTATGTGGATGATCTCAAAGATTTAAGCAAATTCCCAAGGATAAAGAACTTCATTCCTCCCCAAGTGCTATGAAGAAAGGCTTTCTAGGGTCTAAAAGTGGTAGGGAGGTGAGAGAGGGAAAGAGAAAATAGGGACTATTGTTTACTGGACCCCAGTAGCATGGACAGATGGCAAACTTTTGAGCTGTCTATGGTAAGAGTGAAAAATACTATAAATGAGGCCTCCTGTCCCTAGATTCACAGCTTGGACACAACTCCACAGATTAATTAGAGTTTTAGAAAAATATTATTTATGCTCAGATGATAACATTAATCAACTTCATTTTAATATATATACTTATTTTTATATTTATGTTCAAAGTTATCAAATTATCTAAACTAGAACATCTAACAACATTTACCAAAAATGCTTCACTCCCCAGAAAAATCTGCTCTAGCACACATTTACCTCAAACAATACCCATGTCAAAACCTATTTAAGTAGTTGATTACAGAACTGTATAGCCAAGGTTGTAGACTTAAGACCATACGATTTTTACCTTAGGCCTATAATCACACGTCATAAAAGAATACATAAAAATATAAGGGGACAAATAAATACTATTAATATTCATTTATATGTTCATCTACATACCTTATGATATTTAAAGAAATCTATCTCAGTCTTCACAACTACTAACTATTTGCTGAGAAAGTAGTAAAGCTGTCAGGTTTTTGAAGGAATTCAGGAGTTTACTGAAGTGAGAATTAGAAAGCTCTTTGACAGGGACACAAACCACGTACCCACTGACACGGTGACATCAGCTGAAAGGCGTTCCTTGTACCATGCCAAGGTTCGCAGGGTGCCCTGTGAGAAAGCAGAAGTGATTTCTGGGGTGTGTGCTGCGTAGTCTCACAGCTTGCTCCAGTTAGTCAGACCGCCTTGCTGACACCTCAAAAAACACTCTGTTCCTGTTGATTTTATAGCTCCCCCTTTTAGAAATTACCACACTGTTGCTGATACAATATTCGAATATGAATTTCTGGTAGGAGACACAAACATCTTTTCAAATAACACAAGTCCTTGCAGTGAAAAAAGAAAAACGTTTTCAAAATGAAGCAAAATAAGAATAAATGTACTTCCTGATCATGAAGGTAGAATACATTTCCCACCATAATTCAATCCTGCAAACTTCCTGTTGGTGTGGAGACATAGTTTAAATCTTCACTTCAATTTAAATACCAAACAATTTGCTTCGGTCACCCTAATCACTTTGGAAGCTAACATTAATTTTCTTTGTTCTGTTCCATCAGTGGCATTTGTCTACCAATTCATCTTCTTTTATAACTTTTGAGGTAACTTTCAGTAGGTAGCCTGAGTTTATTATCTGACAATCAAATCTCAACAATAGAATTTTCCTGTTTTCTCAATAATACAACACAAAATTATTTTAATGTGATTTTCTCAATTAAAAATGCAGTTTGCATGTGATACGTGATAAAGAAACATTCCTCCGTAAGGCTAAAGTCTTCATAAAATGAGTGAAAAAGTTTCAGCCTTCTCAGAAAACACTTAGCTTTTACATGTGATGGGTTTCCAAAAGCACTGGGAAAATATTCTATAAAAAAAACAGACTTTGTGGTTGCTGTCCTGAATATCTGCGGCCTCCCCTGACTATACAGCTGTGCAGGCCACATGTGATTTAGTGGCCTAAAAAGTGAAATTCTGTGCTGCTTCCGTCATCACAATCTTTACTGTCCTGGGCTCCATTAACCAAGCTCCAAGACCCTGGCTTCCTTCCATGTGGGTGGATTTCCCCTCGGTTTAAACTTGTCCCTTTCACTGTGGGGAGCAGGGGTGAAGAAAAGTTGGATAAAATGTTCCTTTAAAGTTGGGTTAAAAAAATCAGCCACCACCCAAAATTATACACTCATATAGATGAGTAGGGGAAACACAGGGACTCCTGATGTTGGTTCACAACAGACCCCAATTTCCACTAGAAATTTCAATTAGTGTGGGGTTCCCATCACTGACTACTAAAAGGAGAGATCTATATATTGCTTCATGTTACCATATAAAACATGTCATGGACTAAAAATGTTCCATCAGTTAAGGATGATGAAGAAAGTAAAATCAAAATCAAAACTAATCACTCACAACATTAACTTTTGATTAATATGATTGCAATATTATTGCTATGGTAAGTGAATCTGAGTTGAAAACTGTGGTTACAGAAACTTAAATATTTTCGTGCAGAAAGCACGTTATATCAGTGTGTCAGAAGATCAGCAGTGCTTTATTACCATGTGGGAGAATTAATACATTCAATAAGGTAGAAAATGAAAATAAACATTTATTTGTATTTTCACATAATTTACAACAAAATAATGAACTTTTTGTTGTTCACACTAAGAAAGAAGCCATGCCTGGGTAAAATAAAAATAAATATATTTACTTGGAGATGTTCCTAATATATTATATTTCTATAAATTAAAATTTATCATAGGTATCATTTAAGAACATATCTGAGCAATCAATCTAAAAATTTAAATCAAGTAAGTGCAAATTAATTGTAGAAACTGGAAATATGAAAACAAAGTTTGCAGAAGTTCACAAGTTTTATAAATAATATACAAGTTTTATATAGAAACATATAGTAACACATTGGCACTTACATAAGATGTTCCCATCTATTTTTTCTCTGAGTATAATGGTAAATTGACAGTGCTTAAGTTTTCTTTCCAATGTTTGAAGTACAACTCAAAAATCATAAGTAATTTGTATCAGATGATATAGTTTAGCCATATATACATTTTTATGTTTTTTATAAACACACATGCCCTCAATCAATAGTTTTACTGGAGACTAACATAGAACCTACAACTTTTTACATATTAAAGTAAGGTTTATTCAATATAGAAGTGGTTTTCAAAAATGCAGCTGCATATTAGGATTTAACCACTTTCAGTTCCATAAGGAGTATTTTGAAAAGATGAAAAGTTAGCATCTAACCAATGTCAAGTCACAATCTCCCTTAGAAAAATAAGATGTTTAAAAGATCCTCATTGAAAGGGAGAAATAATTCCTACATGTCCTCTAACACAGCTTCCCTGTAGTTGCTTTAAACACAATAATAAAATGAATTAAAAGGTTCCTAATATTCAATAATTTATTTTGCAATTTTGAATATGGCTAAACATTAGATATATAAAACAAAATTTTGTTATGATTTGTGATGCTTCATGGTTTTTGTGTTGTTGTTTTATGGTTTTTTTTTTCTTTCAGATTTTTTTCACATTTTTCCCTAGGACCCCTCCAAATATATTTCAGTCACTGAAGTTTCAAATCAGTACAAATACTGTTAACCAATTACAGAGTTATATCTAAGTTCATAGGTATGCAGAAAAGTACTACCAAATATTTGGTTATAATTTGCCATGTAAGTTATATGCTATGCTTTTGTTTTAAAATGGTGTTTGATGGTTTATTCCATCAAAGAAGAAATAAATTAAAATTCTAGCCAAATTAATACCCTAGCACACTATATCAAATTATATGTTAAACAATAATGTATTGGAGGTGGAGAATAGCAGTTATACATTACAATAACATATTGCTAGAAGATAAATGAATGATTCAGAACTATATATATCTATATTTTTATATATGAAGTCATACACACAAACACACACACATATGTAGTGAAGTTAAATTTTCAAGCCAGAGTAAGACAATTTTATAGTTGAGAAATAACAAAGCACTGAGTTCTGTTCACCAATAAATATTCTGCTAGGGAAAAAGTCTCTTCCCTCTGGAAGTAGAAATTATTGAAGGACATATAAGTCAGGAATTATCAAAACACAACACAGTATTTTCACAGAGGCTTTCCACTTCAAATTGTCAAATAAATAAAATGTCCCTCCTCGCTTTCCAGGTTGTGACCTGTGACCCGAGACTAAAGATGTGAACAGATGCCCCCTCAGCCCATCTTCATAAAACCTAACACTAAAGGAAGATTCTCTGTTTAGAACTTGCTAATTATTAGCAAACCATAGAGGCTTTTCAGATTTCTTTTTTTTCTACTTCCTGACAAGGCCCCAGAACCTCCTCCCTGATCCTTCTTCATTGCACAGGAAATTGTCTCTAGCCAAGGCGAAGCTCTCTCCCTGAGGTCCACACATTACCTTGGGGTCTAAAGGTGGAGTCTTTTTCCACAGGCTAACCTCACTTGGCTTCCCTGTGTTAGAGAACTTAAGAATGACTGATTTCAAACCAGAAAAAGAGATCTGGTTTCACAGTAAGCAGGCATGTTAGTACATTACCTTATTGTGGTAAATGGTTTTTTGGTCTTCTATTGAAGGAAAAACAACAGCATCATGAGGTTAAGAGCAACTAATGAAAACCACTCTTAAGTATTTTGGAGCTGTACTACCTTAAACAGAATAGTAAACAAAGGTTTGTTTGAAAATGTCTAGAGGGCTTAAAAATAGAGATTTTAATGGAAAAAATTACAGTTTCCTACCATCTTTGCAAGTGTGTGTGTATATGTATATATGAAGATATAACTTTCCAATAAGTAAAAATATGAATATATTAAGAGAGTATTTATTATTGAAGTTTCATTGCCTAGTTTATTAAGCTCTCTCTACTGTTTCAAGATTTTGGTCTGTCTAAAATTACTGCTTTTCTAAATAGCCAAACCACCATTACCAGACTCTACTTAAACTCTGATAATGGAAATTTGTTCATGGAAAAAAGGTAGTATTCTCCATTAAATCGCAGTTTAGATATTTTTGATTTACATAGTTTGTGATTTTTTTCATAGTCTATAAAAGAATATTATATTGTTGTGATAAAGCAGAATAGCATATTTTAGCATAATTATGAAAGGAGTCTATTTTGTCAGAGAATTTTTTTTTAAGGATTTGGTTATTTATGTGTACAAGAGCTGGGGCACAGCCAGAGATGCGGGAAGGCGAGAGTATCCACCAGAGGCAGAGTGGGGAGCAGAACAGGCAGACAAACTGAAATACACTGCTGAGGGGAGCAGGCAAGACGGGAGAGGTCTGCTGTGCCATGTGGGTCAGCTCCGTGGCTGGGGATTGAACTCGTGCTGCAGAGAGCTTCATAGTGCTGCATCTTAACACTTTGCGCCACCAGGGAGGCCCCTGTCTGAGAATTTCATAACAAAATGATACTTAAATGTCCTCAAACAAAACACTTAAAGTGCTTTGTTTATGTGGTTTTTGTTGTTGTTGTTTTAAATGGTGAAAATAGTTTTCCAAAGGATAGAATGGCTAGCAGTTATAGAAAATCATATTTATAATTATGATCTTGCATTATCTGATTCAATATAAATTAAGAAAATCTCAAAGCATCTCTGACTAAAAATTCTTTTAAAAGTATATGGGCCTCCCCGGTGGCGCAGCGATTGAGCGCTGGGTTGCGAACCTGCCTGCAGCCTCTGCAGCCGGTTCGATCCCCAGCTGCTCCCCGGCCACCGGAGGAGGGTCCCACATGGCGCGCAGACCTCTCCTGCCGCCCGCTGCTCCCCTCAGCAGTGTACTTCGGTCCTTCTGCCTGCTCTGCTCCCCGCTCTGGCTCTGGTGAATTCTCTCACCCTCCCGCGCTTCTGACTGTACCCAGTGCATGTATAAACCAAAACAAAACAAATAATAAATAAATAAATAAATAAGACATGCCTCTAGAAAATTAAAAAAAAATAAATAAATAAAAGTATATATGAAACTTACGTTAAATATGTTAATAGATATATTAAAATTTATATTACAAAACTATAAAACTAGAAGCAAGAATGCTTTAGAGTAATTTTTAAATTATACTAAAATTTTTGAATTTGGAATGAGATGTTCTGGATTCAACCTCTGCCTTTTCCATTTATTAGATACGTGAATTGTAAGAGATGCTTAACTCCTCTGATGCTAGTTAAATCACCTGACAAAACAGGGATAACCCATAGCCTATATCACTGTCAGAAGTGAATTAGAAGTCTAGCACCTACTTGTACACAACTTTGAATAGTTTTTCAGGTTTTCAATTCCCTAAGGTGAAATAATGATGATTATATAAATGTATCTACTTGATAAAATAGTCATGAATAAATGAGATCATTTATATAAAGTACTTAGAATGATGCTTGGTACATAATAAGGGTTTAATAACTACCATCACTTGTACTGTTGTCATTATACATAAACATAAAACAACAACGTCCTGAAAGGAAAGCACTCAGGCAGTCTTTAGAGTCAGTCAGAGCTGGATTAGAGAATTCGAGATTGGTTTTAAGTCTTGAAATACCTCCAGACCATTGCCCTTAATGGCACTGGATCAGAAGCCTACCTGTTATTACGGTAGTAGATTCCCAATTAAGATGAGTCAGCTCTAAAAGGGAGATGTTTCCTTTCAAACTGCCAAATCCCAGGAAGACTTTTTTCAACAGATGGGGTGTTCTGCTGAAGTTTTTAAAAGACACAAGGCTGAACTTCATCTCTGGACTAAAAGGAAATCTAAGTGTAGTAATGTTTAACTTCATTGATTTAGTTCTTTATGAGGCCACAAAAAAAAAAATGTCATGATCTATTAAAAACACTCCAGCCTCTGGGAGTTAGGACGGATGCTGGAATTCTTTCAAGCCATGGAAGAAATGATTCAGGATACAGAGACGTGCTAGGAGACTCCTAATGAAACTCGCCTCGCCTCACATTCATCACGTGCTGGATCCTGGAACGGCTTTTGCTCTGTCCCAGATGGTAGCTTAAATACATTTCAAACCATTGTTGGTTTATATAGCACATGACGGAAGATCATTTAAACACAATGTCCCAACTGTATATTTGTTTGGATTATAACACTTACTGTGTGTGCAATAAATGCTCTACTACAAAAATAACAAAAATTGTTTTTCTTGTACATAAATCTTTCCCTGCTTTGCAGAGATTGGAAAGCAGGAATAAATATATGTGAAACTTGTTTAGGTTTTTACGGAGGATCTCTGTCAAGTTCAGTTCTTTTATGATTTAAACTTATGTGTGTTTTAAATAAGGCATATTTTATCCCCTATATTTGATTTATAAAAAAGAACTCCTTAAACATACGTATACCAACAGCTTTATTTATTGTATTATCCTTTTTTGATGAAATGTTAGTATATAACACCATAAAGTAACAGTTTTTTTAAAGTCAAATGTTATAAAATAGGGCCTCCCCGGTGGCGCAGCGAGTGGTTGAGCGCTGGGTTGCGAAGCTGCCAGCAGCCTCTGCAGCGCCAGTTCGATCCCCGGCTGCTCCCTGGCCACCGGAGGAAGGTCCTGCATGGCGCGCAGACCTCTCCTGCCGCCCGCTGCTCCCCTCAGCAGTGTACTTCGGTCCTTCAGCCTGCTCTGCTCCCCGCTCTGGCTCTGGTGAATTCTCTCACCCTCCCGCACTTCTGACTGTACCCAGTGCTTGTATAATAAATAAATAAACAAACAAATAAATAAAATCTTAAAAAAAAGTTATAAAATAACCTGCAACAAACAAGAGATTCTAAAGATGCTCATTTGCAATACAGTAAATATACTAAATAACTGAAAGATACAAATCTGTCTTTCATATTAAGATTCCATTTTTAATAAATGCCCCCCACACACAAATAAACTAAGTTACTCAGAAACTTTGGGAGAATAAAAAGAGTATTTTTCCCCTTGAAGAATATACTTTTCACCTGGGCGGAGGGGTTGGGGTGGGAGGGGAGAGGCTGATCATATTAAAGCTGTGTGGGAATGGAAGTACAAGGCACAGATTACAGTACTGGCTCTACCAGTTACTGGTTACAGCAAACCCCTCCTCTAGCAAAATCCTGCTTCCTTTCCATACAAAATAAGGAGCTCTGTCTATAGTTCCCTTCAACTCCATGTGCTTAATCATGATTGATGTCTTTTTGTGTTCTAGTCCACAAGAATAGAGGCTCTGGAGCCTACCTGTTCAGCTCTAACCTCAACACTGCCATTCACTTGGACAAGAATCTTCCCCAAGCCATTTAGCCTCTCTTTGTCCTAGTATCCTGGCTTTTGTTGTTCATAAAAGTAATCATGCAATATAAATGCACTGTTAATCTGGCAGATAAAATAACTTAGAAACATCATGGAATTTTTCAACATCATCTACTAAGTAAAGTTAGGTATTTGTCCCAATGTTAACTGAAATTACATCAGGCTGAAATTATATATAGAAGAATAAATATATACATACAAAATAATATTTATAAGCACATACAAATCCACTTTTACTCCAGTGCTTCGAATTATGGTAGAAATGAACATACATATATCCTCTTCATGTTTATTTACATATTTTGTAAACAACCTATGTGTAACCTATGTGAAATTTTGAATAGTTATGAGGCCATCTAACTTAGCTGAAAAAGATAGACCTGGTTTCTAAACAGATCTATTTATGCCATTTATTTTACCCAATCACTGGTCTTGAACAGGACACTCAACTTCCTCAACAGACTCACCTGAAGCATAAATACTGACAGAACAATAAGTACATGTTGAATTACTCAAAAAATTGAGGAGAAAATATGTTAAAGAACCTGCACAAGACTGGCTCATTGCAAGTGCTCAGTAAATGGTAGCAATTATCTTTTTGGCAAAGTTTCTTATGTTTAACTCCTCATGGCAGTTGTCTGCAGGTGAGGTTGTCAAGTCTCAGCTAGTAATGTAATATATGCTTTCTCATTCAACTTCAATAAAAGACAAATATAAGCCTGCAACTTATAGTAAAATTAATACTCAAACATAAGCAAACAAACAAACAAACAAACAAAAAACCCTACAGACTTGGAGTCAGCAAATAAAAACTTGTTTAGTAAATCTGTCTTTTCACCTGTTATTGCAAAATAAAGTTTTATTGGAACACAGCCACATTCAACTGTTTACATATTAGTTATAGTTGATCCCACCAAGCAACTGCAGCATGAAGTAGCTGCAGTGAAGATGATATGCCCTCAAGCCAGAAACATTGACTAACTGGCCTTTTACAGGAAAAGTCTGCAAACCCCTGGATTAAGCTAAAAGATATAAATCTTTTATCTATGACAGGTATAGCAGTTTAATACTTCTTAACTACAGAAAACTTTTAAAAAAGTTTTCAAACTTTTCAAAAAGGTTTTCACTGAGTAAATATAAATTTATAAATTTACTGTCGTCATAGATGACAGTGCTTTCATCTCAAAAAAATTTAAGATCTTATTTTTTTTTTTTTTTTTAAAGAAATGAAAGGAATTATATTTATTCCAGATGGAAGATGGGCTATCCCCTCACAGCATTTTTCTCAATGTTTTTACTATCTCATTAGATAAGAAAAATTAATTATATTTTTCCAATACTGATTATCTTATGAGAAAAATCTTAGTTTGATTTCTGTTAGTTTTTTTTTTTTTTCCCATTAACTTCTCTTTATTTAGATATGTTCTCAATAAAATTTTATTGGAGAAGTAGTATTCCTCACAATCTTAGGAGAAAATGACACTACATTTGGAAATGGTTCATGAAGTAGATATTTGCAATCTCTGACTCTTTTGAATGACAGTACCCAAAGGCAAATGAAAGCATTTTGTGTAGTATAAAGCACCCTGCAATTGTCATCAAATGTTAGGAAAGGTAGGAGAATATGATAACATATGACAAAGTGCAATCACATACTTTCCAAATAAAAGTCTTAGCTAAAATTTAACTCCATTTATGCTACTTTTTGTTGCAGTAGGTCTCTTCAAAAGAGTCAGACAAACATTTCTTTTTTTTTTTTTTTTTTTAGTTTTTAACTAGCCTTTACTGTTTTTTTGTTTTTTTTTTTTTAATAAATTTTATTGTTATATTCCCCATACAATTGCAGCCCCCCATTCTGACCCCAATCCATCCCCTCCCGCCCCCGCCCCCCTAAAAGTGTCTCTGGTTCATAGTTTTTTGTTGATTTTGATTTTCACTTTCTTATAGTTATTCATTTTCCTGGTCCCTTATTTAAGTTTTCTAGATTCCTGCTATGAGTGAGACCATCCGGTATTTTTCTTTTTCTTTTTGGCTTATTTCGCTGAGCATGATCCCTTCCAGCGCCATCCATGTTGCAGCAAATTGCATGTGTTTATCTTTTTTGAATGCTGAGTAATATTCCATGGTATATATGTACCACATCTTCTTGATCCAGTCATCTATTTTTGGGCATTTGGGTTGTTTCCAAAGCTTAGCTATTGTAAACAGTGCTGCTATAAACATAGGGGTGCAGGTGTTCTTTGGAATTGATGTTTCTGTGTCCTTTGGGTAAATACCTAGGAGTGGAATTGCTGGGTCATATGGAAACTCTATGTTTAGTAGGTCCAGAAATCTCCACACAGCTTTCCACAGTGGTTGGACCAGTTTGCACTCCCACCAACAGTGCAGAAGAGTTCCTTTTTCTTCACACCCTCGCCAACATTTGTTGTTGCTAGTTTTTTTAATATGTGCCATTCTCACTGGTGTAAGATGGTATCTCATGGTAGTTTTGATTTGCATTTCCCTGATGACAAGTGATGTTGAACATTTTTTCATATGCCTGTTGGCCATTTGCATTTCCTCTTCAGAGAAGTTTCTTTTAAGCTCTTCTGCCCATTTTTTGACTGGATTATTTTCTTTGTTGTTGTTGAGTCTCATCAGCTCTTTGCAGATTTTTGTGATCAGTCCTTTATCATTAGTGTTGGGTGCAAAAATGTTCTCCCAGTTGGTGGGGTTTCTCTTTGTTTTTGTTATTGTCTCTTTTGCTGTGCAAAAGCTCTTTAATTTGATATAGTCCCAGCTGTTTATCTTTGCCTTCACTATCACTGCTTTGGGTGATGTGTCTGTAAAGATGTCTTTGATGTGCAAATCACGTAGTGTTTCGCCTATATTTCCTTCTATATATTTTATGGTTTCAGGTCTTATGTCTAGTTCTTTAATCCATTTTGAGTTGATTTTTGTGTATGGTGTGAGGTGGTGGTCAAGCTTCATTCTTTTGCATGTAGCGACCCAGTTTTCCCAGCACCATTTATTGAACAAACTTTCTTTGCTCCAATGCATAGTCTTTGCTCCTTTGTCAAAGATTAGTTGACCATAAATCTGTGGGTTTATTTCTGGATTTTCTATTCGATTCCATTGGTCTGTATGTCTGTTCTTGTTCCAATACCATGCAGTTTTGATGATTATGGCTTTGTAGTATAGTTTGAAGTCTGGGAGTCTGATGCCTCCATTCCCTTCTTTTTTTTTCAGGAGAGCTTTGGCTATTCGGGGTTTTTTGTGATTCCATATGAATTTCATCAATAATTGTTCTATTTCTTTGAAGAATGACATTGAAATTTTGATTGGAATAGCATTGAATCTGTATATTGCTTTTGGAAGGATGGCCATTTTAATAATGTTTATTCTTCCAATCCATGAGCAGGGGATGTCTCTCCATTTCTTTGTGTCTTCTTCTATTTCTTTTAACAGTGTTTTATAGTTTTCTTTGTATAGGTCCTTTACCTCTTTTGTTAGATTTATTCCCAAATATTTGATTTTTTTTGTTTCAATAACAAAAGGGATGGTCTTTTTGATTTCTTCTTCTTCAGATTTATTGTTTGTGTATAGGAAGGCTACTGACTTTTGCGTGTTGATTTTGTATCCTGCCACTTTACTGAACTGATTGATGAGTTGAATTAGCTTTTCTGTGGAGTTTTTGGGGTTCTCTATGTATAATATCATATCATCTGCAAATAGTGATAGTTTGACTTCTTCTTTTCCTATTTGGATTCCTTGGATGTCTTTCTCTTGTCTTATTGCCCTGGCTAGGACTTCCAGTATTATATTGAAAAGCAATGGTGAGAGTGGACATCCTTGTCTTGTTCCAGATCTTAATGGAATTGCTTTCAGCTTTTCACCATTGAGAATGATACTGGCTGTTGGCTTGTCATAGATGGCCTTTATGATGTTGAGGTATGTTCCTTGTATCCCAAGAACTTCAAGGGCTTTTATCATGAATGGGTGTTGCACTTTGTCGAAAGCTTTCTCAGCATCTATTGATATTATCATATGGTTTTTATATTTCTTTTTGTTGATGTGTTGGATAACATTGATTGATTTTCGGATGTTAAACCATCCTTGTGCCCCTGGAATGAATCCAACTTGGTCGTGGTGAATTATCTTATGGATACATTGTTGGATTCTGATAGCTAAAATTTTATTGAGGATTTTTGCATCAGTGTTCATTAGGGAGATTGGCCTGTAGTTTTCCTTTTTTGTGTTGTCCTTGTTCGGTTTTGGTATTAGTGTAATGTTGGCTTCATAGAACGTGTTTGGTATTGTCCCTTCCTTCTCAATTTTTTGGAAGAGTTTGTGAAGGATAGGCACTAATTCGTCTCTGAATGTTTGGTAGAATTCATTTGTAAATCCATCAGGTCCTGGGCTTTTGTTTTTGGGGAGGTTTTTGATTACCATTTCAATTTCGCTAATTGTAATTGGTCTGTTTAGGTGTTCTATTTCTTCTTTATCTAGCTTTGGGTGATTGTAGAGTTGTAGGAATTTGTCCATCTCCTCTAGATTGTTAAACTTGTTTCCATATAACTGTTCATAGTAGTTACTGATTATTCTTTTGATTTCTGCTGTGTCCGTTGTGATTTCTCCTCTTTCATTGATGATCCTGTTTATTTGTGCTTTCTCCCTTTTTTCCTTTGTGAGCCTGGCTAGGGGTTTGTCTATTTTATTGATTTTTTCAAAGAACCAGCTCTTGGTTTCATTGATCTTTTGGATTGTTTTTTTAGTTTCAATTTCATTTATTTCTGCTTTGGTTTTTATTATTTCTTTTCTTCTACTGGTTTTGGGGTTTTCTTGTTGTTCTTTTTCTAGATCTTTGAGCTTCGAGATTAGGTTGTTTCTTTGCGTTCTTTCTTGTTTCTTGATGTGAGCTTCTATTGCTATATATTTTCCTCTTATTACTGCTTTTGCTGCATCCCATACATTTAGGATATTGGTGTCCTCCTTGTCGTTCAATTCAAAAAATTTTTTAATTTCTTCTTTGATCTCCTCATTAGTCCAATGGTCTTCCAGTAGTGTGGTTTTTAATCTCCACGAGGTAGGAAAGTTCCTTGCCTTCTTTTTATGGTTTATTTCTAGTTTGATGCCTTCATGGTCAGAAAAGATGGTTGATATGATTTCAATCTTGGTGTATCTGTTGATGTTTGTCTTGTGCCCCAGTATGTGATCGATCCTGGAGAATGATCCGTGTGCGCTTGAGAAAAATGTGTACTCCGTTTTTTTGGGGTTTAGTGTTCTATAGATGTCTGTTAAGCCCAATTGCTCTAGGTCTTTATTTAGAGCTTTGGTTTCTTTACTTATTTTTTGTCTTGTTGATCTATCCATTGTTGATAGTGGTGTGTTGAAGTCTCCCACTACGTATGTGTTTTCTCTGATGTCTGTTTTCAGAGAGGACAACAGTTGTCTGATATATTTTGGTGCTCCTTCGTTTGGTGAGTATATGTTAATGAGTGTTATTTCTTCTTGAAGTATTGTCCCCTTGATCATAATGTAGTGACCATTGGGGTCTCTTTTTATCTTTTTGAGTTTGAAATCTGTTTTATCTGATATAAGTATAGCTGTTCCTGCTTTCTTTTTTGGTCCATTTGCTTGTAGGATTGTTTTCCATCCTTTAACTTTGAGCCTATTTTTATCTTTTGTAGCTAAATGTGTTTCCTGGAGACAGCAAAAGGTTGGGTTTTGTTTCTTAATCCAGGCTGCAACTCTGTGTCTTTTTATTGAAGAGTTTAGTCCATTTACATTTAGAGTTAATATTGATATGTTAACATCTGTATTTGCCATTGTGTTTGTCTTTCCTTTGATTTTATTTATTTATTCTTTTAATAACTTTTTTTTTTTTGGCCTTCTTTCATTGTTATTCGTCGCTCTGAGGTTCTGGCTTTAGGACTCCTTGTAGTATTTTTTGGAGTGGGGGTTTAGTTGCAATGAAATTCCGGAGTTTCTGTTTGTCTGGGAAGGTCCATATTCTTTCTTCAAAGTGGAAGGAGAGCTTTGCGGGATAGAGTATTCTTGGTTGGCATCTGTTTTCTTGGAGTCTGTTGACTATGTCCCTCCACTCTCTCCTTGCCCGTAGTGTTTCTTCGGAGAAGTCTGATGTCAGCCTGATTGGTTTTCCTTTGAATGTTATCTGTTTCTTCCCTCTTGCCAGCTTCATTATTTTTTCCTTGTCCTGGATTCTTGGGAGCTTTACTATTATGTGTCTTGCTGTATTTTTCCTTTCGTCGTGGAAGTTTGGTGTTCTTCTTGCTTCTTGTATATCAATTTTCAGCTCCTTCTTCACATTTGGGAAGTTCTCTTCAATTATCTCTTTGAATATTTTCTCTGTTCCTACATCTCTCTCCTCTCCTTCTGGTATTCCTATAACTCTTATATTTCCTTTCCTCATGGAGTCAGATAGTTCCTGAAGTCTTTCTTCGTTCTTTTTCCTTCGTACTTCTCTTTCCTTTTCTGTTTTGGTTCTTTTTATTTCTGTGTCTTCAAGATTACTTATTCGTTCTTCCATTTCATCTATTCTGCTTTCATTGCTTTTCCCAGAATTCTTTAGTTCTTCCATTAATTCTTTGATCTCCTGCATTTCTTTTACTTCCCTCTTTAGGGACTCAATTTCTTTCTTCTGACCATTGTTTTCCCTCTCTAGGGACTCAATTGCATTCTTCTGATCGTTGATTATTTTTCCCTTATCATTGTTTTCCTTTATGACTTCTGTCAGTTTTTTAATCACGGCAATTTTAAATTCTCTTTCTGGAAGGCTCAGAAATTCTTCCAAGTTATTGTCGTTGCAATCTGGGGGCTGGCTTTCTTTTTGTGGTGTGCTTTTTCTCTGTAGAGTTGCTAGGTTGCGTGTGGTTCTTCTCCTCCCTACTGTCTGTTTTCTAATTTGCCGTATGCGTTGGGACACTGTGTTGTTGGGACTGGCCGGCATCTTGGGTGGGCTTCTCTGTTCCCCTCTGGTTCTTCCAGGAGTCATCTGTCAGTTTCAAGCAGCCTTTACTGGAGAAAGGTCCCTGTTCTAAAATGCCGATGTGGGGACACACTCCCCTGTGCGCCTGGTCTGCCCCGGCGGTGGGTTCCTGCTCCCCTCTGGGCTTGGACTGCAGGCCAGAGGGGGTCTGGCGTGGGCGAACTTCCCCCGCTCACCTCTGGCTCCTGAGGAAGCCTTCTGCAGGTAGTCTTTACTGAAGAAATGTCCCTGTTCTAAAATGGTGATGTGGGACACACTCCCTGCGCTTCTGGTCTCAGGCACACTCTTCTGCGCGCCTGGTCTGCCCCGGCTGTGGGTGCTCGCTCTCCCTGTGGGCTCAGACTACTTGTTCAGAAGGGGCCCGGTGTGGGCTAACTCCCCAGCTGGCCACTAGCTCCTTCAGTAGCCTGTGCTGGGGTCAAGTCGCTAGGTGGCGCCAGAGATCTCTCCTAGAGCCCTTGGGGAGCTGACTTTCCACCCCGTGGGACAGGGAGCAGAGCGGGGATGGTAGGGTACACCTCAACGGCTTTGGGGTGCTGTGTCTGCCTTGTGCCCCACCGTCGTGGGGAACCCACGCCCCTAATTTCGTGCCCCGGGTCTCAGTTCCAAAGCCCTCAGTTCCAGGACGCGGGCTGTAGCCCAGATCAGTGGCGCGGGAATGGCGCCTTTTGAATCCCGCTCCCCTGCCTGGGCGCCTTGTTCCTGCTCACTCAGGGAGGGCCTCCGCCCGGGTCTCAGTTCCAAAGCCCTCAGTTCCAGGACGCGGGCTGTAGCCCAGATCAGTGGCGCGGGAATGGCGCCTTTTGAATCCCTCTCCCCTGCCTGGGCGCCTTGTTCCTGCTCACTCAGGGAGGGCCTCCGCCGTCTCCCCGCAAGCCTAGGTCGCAGGCGCAGGGGCCTGGGCAGCTGCAATCCGAGCGCCGCTTTCGCGCAAGCTTACCGGGCGGCCGGGGCTGTGTGCTGGTGCTGGTCTCCTCCTGGTGGGCGGGGCTCTCTTTAATGGCGCCTGGAGCTCACCTCCGTGGCGGATCCTGCAGGGTTCGCCTCAGCTCCCGTTCACGGGGTGTGGTGGCTGAAATAGTTCCTTTCCACTGACAGTCCCGCTTGCTGCATCCGTTTTTCTTGTTGGGCATTTTGGTTTGTTGTTTCCCTCGTCTCTGCCAGTCGGAGAGTGCCGCCTCTGTGGGCGGGGGAGGGGAGCAGGGTTCTGCACTTCCCTCCCTTCTCGTCCTCTTTTATGGCAACTTTCTTCTTCGGGCAGTTTGCTGGAGTCACCCGTTTATCTTCCGTGTCCCATTTCTCACTGGGACCTGCCGCTTTTCCTCCCTATTAACTTTTTTTAATGGGAGATCTTACTCGCAGCGTCTCCTCGCCGCCATGTTGCTCCGCCCCTCAAGATCTTAGTTTTTTAAAATCTGATACTCGGGATTTATTCTAAACAAGTAGAGAGTAAATTGTGTAAACATACATTTGTGTGTAGTGTGTCCATATTTTCTCAAAAGTTTAAATTACACTGCAGAAGCTAATAAAGCTAAAAACTAATAATAACTCATCTTCGTAATAACACATTTGCTCCAAATGTCAATGTTTCTGGCTGAATAAATTTCAATTCCCTCAATTATCAAAGAATTAATTAATTCACTGTAAAAAGTGTGATTAATTTTGTTGCATGTGAATAGCTATTCTAGACTCCAAAAATCATCAATGCACTATAGCACCACTATCACAGGCACTAAGATCTTTTCATCCATGCCCCATTCTCAAAAAATCTTATCCTTTGGAGACCTGACACTTTCAGTCCAGTCTCCCTAACAGCAAACACCCCACTGTAACAAAATACCATAGGTTTGCTAGAGAATCTCTGTTAAATGCATATCTAATTATATTATTGTTTAAACTCTTTTATTGGTTCCCCACAGTTCACACAACAAAAATCAAAACCCCTTCATTGGGCATCAAGGCCTTTCAAAATCTGGCCTCTGGGTCATCTGCAAAGACACCAATTTGTACATGTTGTCCTCAATTCCTGGAATACCCTCCCCCCCTTCTGCCAGCTAAGTCTCAATAGCTCCCCTCCAAGCAGTTAACCCCATGCTTCCTGTCTTCATCATCTCTTTTGTATTTCCAGTGTTCCTTGTACTCACAACTCAATGAATGTCTTACCCAGCAGACTGTGAGCTCTTTCAGAGCAAGGGACATGACACATCCATCTTTCTATTTCTGAAGTCCAGATCGTTCCCTTATCCAAAGAGCAGACTGACCAAAACTCTGCTGTTTGAATGAATGTATCAGTGATAAACAACACAATAAATCAAGAGTAACACAGTGGACAAGAACTGGAGTTCTGAAGGCAGGTCGACATTCCAGCTCCACTATCTACTGATTCTCATAACATACAAGGTATTAGACATCCCAAAATTCAACTGTCCGCATATACAAAGCAAAGAAAAAAGGACCATCCTCTTTATATTGCTGTATGAAGATTTTAACGAGTAACGCACATAGAATAGTTAGCAGTATGCCTGATATGCAGGGTTTGATAAATAACATCATCATGTATAGGACTATTTCTATTCACATGTGTACTTTGTATTAGGATATCGCATTTGTTACCCCAAAACACACAAAAAATAAAAAGAATCCCAAAGGCATTCAAGAATCTACTAAAATCTTAATAATTATAAAAGTCACATCGGTGCACCAAAGGAAAATTTGGAAATTCAGAATACACACAAAGGAAAAAACTCAGTTGTCTCAGCCAAAGACAACGGGGGTTAGCATTTACATCATGTGTTATTAATACAATAATATAATGCTTAAAAGATAAACATTCATTCATCATGTTTCTTTTAAGGAATATATTTTAAGGGGTTTTTCTAATGAATAGTTTACATATTTAAAGTTTCTTATCAAGATGATTTAATAGACTTTTATGGTTGCAATACTTACATGTTCCAGAACCCTCACACACAGCATAAACACAAACACACACATCCTATTCATCAGCATGACTCGCATGGATATGCCAGTCTCATTATAGTCAAAAGGGTATAAAATATGAAACACATGGTATGAAAAGTCAAAACCCAGCTAGGAGTGGGCCTTCAGCAAGATGAAGTTTCTCAGAATTTAGCAAAACACTGCTTTTAACTTTATAAACACTGGGGGAAATGATTTGACATACAGAATACAGAAAAGAAGCATAGCAGTGTGGCAACAATCTAACTATTGTGCTTATGAAAAGTTCTAAAAAGCTACTTCATAATTTCTATATATTTTGTGGAGTAGCTTTTGTAATAGCCTTTCATTCTGACACTGTCAATTGAAAATTATAGCAGCAGCCTAAGAACTCCTAAAAGAAACCAAGTTACATACACTGTGTACTAATAGTTGTGATCAAAACAGAAATTAACTCAACGTTAACTGGCCAATAAGAGATACTAGCACCTGAAGAAAGTTCAGCTACCATCAGTTATGTATCTGCACTAATTCTGTGAAAGTCTCATTACTTAAACGTTTATTAAGAGATGATGACAGAATCAGTGAACAAACTATTAATGTTCATTACATAAATTTCTACTTGTAGTACTAGTGTAAAGAATATAAACAGGGCCTCCCCTGGTGGCGCAGCGGTTGAGCACCTCTGCAGTGCTGGTTCGATCCCTGGCCACCGGCGAGGGTCCCACTTGGCACACAGACCTCTCCTGCTGTGCCCACTGCTCCCCTCAGCAGTGTGTTTCCTCGGTCTGCCTGTTTTGTTCCCCGCTCTGGCTCTGGTGAATCCTCTCACCCTCCCGCACTTCTGACTGTACCCAGTGCTTGTATGTATAAATAAATAAATCTTAAAAAAAAAAAGAATATAAACATGTTTGGTTGATTTTAAGTGTTTAATGACATTTCAATGGCAAAAATATCATTATGGTGTTGGATTTGTGTCACATATGAGAGATGGAAAGAAATTTTTTTTGAGTCAACCAAGGTATAAATAGGATTCTAATGTATATGTTAATTTTTTTCATTCCTTTTTAAAAAAATTTTAATAATTATTTTTTTTTATTTTTTACATCATTGTTCATTTTCAAACAATATTTGCTTCTCCCTGTATATGTTCATTTTTATCACATTATGGGAATAGTTCATGATCATTAAAATCTTTGTTTACACAATTGCACACATGCAGTTTGCTTATCTGATTCACTCCCTGTATGTACACCACGGTTCCCACCTTAAGCCTGGAGTCTCCAATCTAAAATCACACCCCTTTAGTTCCCTAGACTGCAAGACTTGGTCTTCTACCTCCAGCTGACTATGATAGCCTCTTATCTCACTTGTCCACAAGCAAAACGCTCAACTGAGAAACCTTATTTACAGACCTATCACTTATCTCTCTCCACCTCTTCAGAAAAGGGGTTCTTCTATTTAGCTCTATGGAAAATATTATAGAGATTCCTTAAAAAAATAAAAAGGAAATACCATATGATACAGGAATGCCACTGTGAGGTATTTTCCCAAAGTATATAAAAACTCTAATATGTAAAGAATTATGCACTCCCATGTTCAAAGCAGCTTATTCACAATTTCGAAGCTGTGGAAGCAACTTAAGTTCTCAATAACAGAAGACTGGATATGGAAATTATGGAACAGAATACTCAGCTATTCAGCTATTAAAAAAAAAGAAATAGTGCCATTTGGATGGATCTAGAGTTGATAACGCTACATGAAATAAATCAGAAAGTAAAGATATTAAGTGGTTTCATTTATCTGTGAGAAAAAAAAAATCCCAGGAAAACAAACTGGCAATGCACAGCAAAAATAATTCTTAGACTCTGTAAAAAATATACTGGTATCAATGGGAACAGTGGGAAGAGAGGAGGGAATAGGAGAAGGAGGAATGGCATGGGCACTAAAGATTAATAGAGGGTGAATATTATTAGGTATGCTCACATATGGAGGTATTAAGATGAACCCCCACCCCCAGTTATATTGCTATGAAACAACTGAAAAATTGATAAAATTGGAGGGGAAACACACAAATAAAAGAAATCATGAAAAAAAAAAAAAGTGTCTCCTGCAGGGCACAGTGCCAGCCCCCAACAGACACATTGAATGAAAGAAGGCGTTCGTGCATTTATTGGGTTGAACCACATGAAATTATCATTTGGGCAGGTCGAACATGGTCAAATAGGGGTAGTTTCATAAGGTTCAACTTAGTGTTTTCAGCAAAGTGTATACTCAGTCAAGCACAGTGGCATTTTACATAAGCAAACACACTTCTCATACAACTTCCTGTGGTAGGTACTCTTATTCCTCTGATTTTTTAGATGTGAAAACTTTAAGAAAGACACAGTGAAGTTAAGTCAACTGTCCAATGTGAAACAGCTACCACTTTGCAGAACAAGTATTACTGACCACTATGCTATCATATCTGACAGTGAATTTTTCAGAGCAAGTAAACTCTGTATGCTGAAAATAGCAGTATGAATTCATGATTTGAAATTTTTAAACTTTCTGGTTCTTTCCATTGAAAGACCTAAATGTAATGACAACTCTAACAGTAATGAGCACATTCAGAACACTGATCTTGGCTTTCAGCAGGGCTCTCTGGGAAAAGCAGCTGTTTCCAGATATAGTGAAGGGACAGTACAGTGCAAGCCTAGGACATTTTCTTACACCAAAAAGAACAGCTGGTTTCAAAGAGTGAAATGGGGATGTCAAAGGGACACAGGAATTGGCTTGAGAAGCTCCCACTTAATAAAGCCTGAATATCAGAAATAATGACTGAAGAATAAGAACATATTGAATTAATAATGAGATTACAGTAAGAAACAAAAGGTAAATAGAGTCAAAGGAAAAAGCTTTTTATTATGCAACAATGGCAATAAATGTAGAAGAAATAACAGAAGTTGAAAATCACCATAATCATTCATGGATGATAAAACATGTGAGTGAATGTTTACTAGAGGAAAGGATCCTTGTGTAGTCACGCAGTGCTGGGCTTGCATGCCTGCAAGAACTACTGTGAAGCAGACCCTTCCTGAGATGGCAGAAATAAAAAATGTTGTATAAAAATGAAATAATTTTGGTTTTTGAACTTTTAAAAAAATATTTGTTTATGCATACAAGAATTGGAGTACAGGCCAGAAGAGGATCCACCAGAGACAGAGTAAGGAACAGAACGGGCAGACTGACTGAAATACATGCTGAGGGGAGCCGTAGGTAAGACAGGAGAGGGCTGCTGTGCCATGTGGGTCAGCTCCCTGGCTGGTTGGGGATTGAACTGGTGCTGCAGATGCTGTGGATAGCTTCACAGTGCTGTGCTTAACCCCTTGTGCCACCAGGGAAGCCCCAAATTAAATAATTTTAAAGCATAACTGTAATGTCAGGAAAATAAATAAATTCCTCAGACCTGAACATTCTGCAGGCAGGCATCTGCCCTGCAGTCAGTTGCCAGGGAACTGGAACTTGAGTTCCACTGAGGCCAACCCAGGAGTCCACCAGGGTGAGATAGTGAGACTGGGACTATCAAGGTGGGATCTTTGAATGGCTGCACCCTCAGTAATGAAGTAGAAGTCCCAATTCCAGAGGATGATGATGGGGACCTAGGTTTACTGATAGTTCCTAATCACAAGCCCACGATCAATTTGGGAATCAAAATTCATGATACATGGATTGCCAAAAAAAAAGGCCTAAATCAAAATTTAGCTTAAATTAATCCCAGATGATAGGGCTTCTGGGCACTAGTAGAAAGAAATTCAAGTTTTCTATGGAGATATTTTAAATCCAGGTTCCAACGGATCCCCACAGATAAATTTAAAAAACAAGATCAAAAATGAAAATATAAACACTAATCACAAGAACAATGACTGCATTAGACCATTAAAAAAAGTTAGAGAAAAGGTATTTGATAAAGATAACAAATATTAATAAAAGCAAGGAAGAATGAACAATTTTAAACATTCATGTACTCTGTAGAATAATTTTATTATGTATAAAGCTAAAATAGAATTGTACTTTTATTTCCTCTTATTGAAGACTTCTTCACACCTTTCTATAAAAGCCGTCCATCTTGTATAATCCCTAGTGATATCTCTCTGTTCACCAGATGAGATGCTTCCCAAATCATGAGTCATTTAATAAAGTCAGTTATATCTTTGAATTTACTTAGTTAAATTTTGTTTTTTAAATGCCACCCTAATCCAAGCCACCATCATGTCTTACCTACTGCAATAGCCTCCCTAAAGTGGACCACAGATCTTCCCCTAAGGTTCTGTGGTCTATTCTCCATCTAAAACATAAATTATACCATGTATGTCACTATGCTCAATATTTTCCAAAGACTTCCCCTCTTCCTCAGAGTAAAAGCCAAAATTTTGACCAAAGACCTACAGGTTTTAGCCCAACACCACTTCTCTGGGCTCACGTCCTAATTTCTTCCTGTACTCATTCTACTTCAGGAGCACTGGCCTCATACCACAGCATGATCATACCAAGAAAGTGCCCACCTTTACTGCACTGCACATGCTATTCCCTATGCCTCAAGGTTGTTCCTGCATATCTTCTCATGGCTCACCATTTCATTTCCTTCAGGTTTTGAAAAAGAAGCTTCTATGACCATTCGCCTATAGAAACCTAGTATATACACTTCTTGCATCACTTTCTACGCCATTCCAAACCTTTGCTCTTTTCCCATAGCACTCACCAGCATACATTTTTTTATCTCTTCCTTCCATTGGAATATAAAATATCTGAAAACAAGAACTTGTTTTTCTTTCTCACTGTTGTAATTACAGCAGCTATCACAGTAACTGGCACATAGTAAGTGGTTAACTGATCTGTAATAAATTCATCAATAAATAATAAATACCACACAGCAGTCAGACAGATCTGGATTTGGATCACACCTCTGCAATTTCTTTTTAAATCTGGAGAAAGTCTTAAATTGACTAAGGTCCTATTGTCTCATCTTTTAAAAGGGAATATAAATTCCTAAGTTAATATGTGTAAAATTATGTCCTATATAAATCATTGTAATTTATTAGTAAGTGCTCAATAAGAAACAGGTGTCATTATATTGTATTTCTGGAGATACCTTGCATCTCGTGCTCTCTCTCTCTCTGAAGTCCAATCTCAATGCAACGTTCTAGAATGTTACATAACAAAGTCAACTGCCTTAGTGAAATTAAATGAAGTTCTTTGAATATTGCTCCAAATCTGTTTTCTTAGGTCAGTTCAGAATTCTAGTATCAACTGTTGAGGAACACTTATATATATGCTGGTGAGAATACAAAATAGCACCACCAGGTTGGAAGACATTTTGGGGATTTCTTTCAAGATTAAACATACTCTTACCATACAATCCAGCAATTATATAATTTGGTATTTAATCCAAAGAAGTTCAAAACATTTGTACACACAACTGCCTGCACATAGTTGTTTAAAGTGCTTTACTCATAACTTCAAAACTTGGAAGCAACTAAGATGTCCTCCAGTAGGTGAATGGATAAATACTGGTATAACCATACAGTGGAATGGTATTCCAATTGAGCTATCAAGCCATGAAAGATATGGAGAATTACTAAATGCATCTTACTAAGTGAAATAAGCCAACCTAAGAAGGCTACATAGTTTGATTCCAATTACATGACATGCTGGAAAAGGTATCACTACAGAGACAGCAAAAAGGGCAGTGATTGCCAGGGTTGAGATCGAGGGATGAATAAGTGCATCATAGATTTTTAGGGCACGAAAATCCCATATAATTATAATGAAGGATATACATCAGTAAAGATTTGTGCAAACGCATAGAAAATACAACCCCAAGAGTTAATTGTAGTGAAAACTAAGGACTTTGGGTAGTTTATCATGTGTCAATATTGGTTTATCTATCAACTATAACAAATGTATCCCTCTCGTGGATGATACTGATAAAAAGGAAGGCTAAACATATGCCAATGAAGGGTAATCTCTGTGCCTGCCCCTCAGTGTGGCTGTGAATCTAAAACTGCTCTAAAAATTCAGTAAAATATTGACTTTGAAATCATTAAAGACTTTAAGTCTATTTAGAATTATGACTACTTAGGAAATAAATGTTTAGTCATATAGGTTTAGAGTCTAATAATTTAGCTATATTATGCTAGAGCAGCAGAAGAGAAATAAGGGAGAAACTTAAGAAACATCTAACCAATGCAATGTTGAATAGTCTTTTATAGATGGCAGGATTTGCTTCTAGTTTTTATAACAGGAAGTTTATGTCAATGCTGAATGACAACCAACATAAAAAGCAACAGACTAAGAATGTTCTTTCTTTTTCTTTACTGAGTGGATTAAAACATAATCTGAGTCCTATGTTGTTAACTGCAGTGCACATATACATTACTTTCTAAGGTAAGATTGTAAATAGCTTACCTATGAATAATTTACCAGGGCAAAAATGACTTTCCTAGTTTTGCTGAAGAGCATGATTACAATCATCACCACAAGATATGGTAGTTATATCTATAAGGAAGGCACAATCACACTCTGATACCAGCAGACAGGGAGGGATGAAGATTATAGGTGAGGAAAGATGCTCAGAGAAATTAAGTTGCTGCAGGCAAAGAAATATGGTAAATGAATAACTGAGATGGGACTTTGAAAACATTTTTATGACCCTAAGTAAACTGTTCATCCTAAAAAATGTCTTTCATTTTCTTATTCTTTCAAAATTAAAACTATAGTACTCAGTCATCAAGCACTTCTGAGAGATACTGATAATAGAAAATTCACATATTTCAAAGTATTTCTACATATAAAAATGGAAATAAAGTTCATCAAATGCATGTATATATGTATATTACAAATACACTACTAGGTCAGTGCACATTTTTATTATATGTCAATTGTAAAAGAAAGAAAAAACATCAGTTCTACAGGCAGGTGGCCTCATAAAATGACAAAACTCCTTTCCAGAGTACATACTGAGGGAAAAAAAAACCTTTCGTATCTCTTAATAGGTGTTTTGATTTAAAGAAAGCATAGTTCTTTGGGCATAGACTGGATGGAGAGCCATGATAAAAACAAAACATATTAACTGAAAAATAAAGTGAGAGGAATTAAGGAATTGATGACCAAGTAGGAATTCAAAATAACTAAAGATGAGACACAAGGAGTCAGAGAGCGAGACCATGAGAATTTAGACGTCTCTCAAGACAGAGACATCTGGAGAACAGATGACCCGTGAGAACTGAAGACCAAGGAACTGCTATAAACCTGTTGAGTAAGGATGAGTTTTTCTTTTCTTACACTTTACTGTACCCACTCTACAATTTGCTCCAGAATGCCATTAAGTATTTGCCAGCATAACAGACTTGGGTTCATGGCTGGAGCAGCAGTAATTTGAGAAGGTTGTGGCAGTATGGAGAGAGGTCAGTGTCCTCCTGGTCTGAGAGCATGGTAAAGATCCAGAGGAGAGCAGACGATTCAAAAGGACAGTAACTCTTACCTGCTGAGCTGGAAAGATTGGAAGACTTTGGAGCAGAGATGACACAGAGGCAAGAAATGGAGCACAAGAGCTGTGTCATCCATTCTGCCCATCTCACTGCCTGAACCTGTGTTTCTTAACTTATGACCTTTAAGAATATAATCTTTGGGGCTTCCCTGGTGGCACACTATGAAGCAATCTACAGCCTCTGCAGCACGAATTTGATCCCCCACCGGCCAGGGAGCTACCCGATGGCGCAACAGACCTGTCCTGTCTTGCCCGCTGCTCCCCTCAGCAGTGTTTTTCAGTAGATCTGGTGAATCCTCTCCCCCCCCACACACACCTCTGGCCTTTACCCCAGCTCTTGTGTGCATAAATAAATAAATCTTTAAAAAAAAGAATATAATCTTTGGAGTCAAATTTGATAAATATTAAATAATTAAGTTAACTAGATAAATGCTGATGTATGTGATCAATGTGGTCAATAAAATATAACTCAAAATGCAAACTACAGCACAAAAATTTCATAGAAGTACTTGGTTAGAGGGTCATGCATCATCCATATGATCCCCAAAAGTACACAGTAAATTTGTTTGATCAAAAACATGATATTTTAGAAGTTCTCATAAAAAATTTGAATTCTCTTAAAGAATCTCATAAAGATATATTTCTCAAGAAATATATCTATAGACACTGGGGCTACAGATCCCAGTGTGGAAAACACTCCTCTGTAATTTCACGATGAGACTTGCAGCCTATTTCCATTTCACAGACAGCCCATCCTCTAGTTCAACCGCGACCTCCAACTGACTGCTCTTTCTTCAGTCTTACTTCTTTTTCTTTCTTTGCATAGCAGAACTAGGGTGTAGGCCACAAGTGCAGCAGGTGAGAGGATTCACCAGAGAAAGACAGTGGGAAGCAGGCAGATCTATTGAAATATACTGCTAAGGAGAGGTCTGCTGCGCCTTGTGGGTCAGCTCCCTGGCAGGGGATAGAACTCAGGCTGTCATTGTGATAGCCCAGAGACTTAAATTCTAGGCAACCAGGGAGCTCCTCTTCAGTCTGATTTCTAATCTAGCCACTTCAAAATAGAAGATCCTTGTTTATTTCCAGCGATCTCTGGAAGCACAAGTTGAAGCTCTTCTGAAATGGTCATTCCACAAATTCTATATAAGGCAATGTTCTATGGGATGTGGTGGGAAAAAATGAAGAATAAGACCTGGTCTTGCTTTGATGAAATTTACAATCTGGTTGAAATTTACAATCTGCCTAAGATAAATCAACATAGCCTACAATATAATTCAATATTATGTTCTACAACTTATACTCATTTTTACATTGCTTTGAATTTTAAAGATGTATTTTATAACTAACTCACGTTTTACTGTATTTCCTCTCTTCTCAAATTAGGGTTCAAGTAACATGATTAAATTGCTGAATTTAATACAGCACATCTTTCTAGAGCACCACTTTCATCAATGTTTGAGGTTGGGAGAGAGCACTAGAGTAAGTTAACTATTAATCATTTTAAATTTATGTTATATTTTAAAACATAAAGATATAGAAGAGTGCAAAATGTATGTTTTCTTCAAAGTAAATCATAAGTCTTTCAAGAAGTTTCACTTAAGCCTTTTTACAGACTTCTAAATTCCATACTGAATTTGATATAGAGAGGCATAAATAACATTTATTCTCTCAATTTTTATTCAAAATTGTACTGGAGGTTCTAGTCAATTCATTACGGCAATAACAGCAAATAAAATAGAAATTAAAGATATGAATGAATCAGAAGACTCAATATTCATTATAGAAGTCAATTCAATGCATTGTCAATAAAAATCCCAGCAAGTTTTTCTTTTCTTTATTTATGTATTTATGTAATTAATAAACTTCTAACATTGTGAAAAGGCAAGACCTAAACTAGGAGAATATATTTATCTGAAAAGTATATTTTGTAAATAAATACACACACATATATATATATAGAAAGCATTTGTATCCACATACAAACAAACTACTCATACAAACAAGCAGCTTGCTGCATATCAATTATATCTTAATAAAAATATTAATGAAAAATATGAAATGAATTAATCCCTACTTTCAGAAGAATTATTTTTTAAAAAATAATTTTGAAAAGCATTGAATTATGTGACCCTTGAGGTCAGGGGCAATTTCATTCTTTCCATTTTACTATGGACTTAACAAACATAAAAGTTTTAACAAATATAACAGAATATCTCATTTCAGGAATATAGTTATCTCACAAGTAAAGAAGTCTTGAAGAAGGATGTGCAAAAATTGTCAGTTCAATAATCTCATCAAAGACGCAGAATCTCTTTGTCATTCTGCTTGGCCTTCCTCAGAATTTTGGCCTTTCCTGCTTAAGCTTATCACCTCATTGTCAAAGGGTGGCTAACACATCACAATCTGCTACAACAACCTCCAAAGCAGTAAGCCTTGAAAGGATGAGAGTAAGGACTCCTCCTTCCTGCAGCACTCTAAGTTTTTAGATGAAATGAGATCTTTCCCAGATGCTCATTGGGTCACTTGGCCAGCACTAGGGCCAGTCACTGTCAGAGAAGTCTGAGCTTACCATAAATCTGGCTTCAACCAATTTGACAAGTAGGATGGTGGATGACCCTCACCAAAATCAGGATTCTGTTGCCAAAGAAGAAAGGGGCCATATGACTATTTAGTAGGCAACAGAAAATGACTTCTGTAATTACTGACTGATAATTTAAATAAAAAATTTGAAAAGTTATGTTACTGATATACTTCCTCTCTTACATATTCTAAAAAAGAAGTATAAATATGAATACTTAATTATTTATTCACCATTTCCCTACTTTCCAAATAAAGCATTATAAGTATCTTCTAACACCATACTTTAAAATAAGGGTTAAATAAACTAAGCCAAGTTAAAAGAAAAAAAAAAAGAGAGAGAGGATGTATGACACAGCTGTTTGCAACTGTGAAGTGTACCAGAATACAAGTTTTGAAAATCCCCTGCTTCCAATGAGCTCATAATGATCTTAAAGGAATGAAAATGCAAGGGAAAAACACAATTAATTAATTCTTGACATTGGCAATATAGAAAATGAAATCAACTTTCCTTGATATGCTTTTATCATTAACATTATCATGCTTATATCAACCTAATCACATTTTCTAATGATATATTTTCCAGAAATAATTAAAATTAATGGTCATTTTCCATGTATTAGGGCTCTATGGTTGGGTTCAGTGAAGCTTCAGATTTATTCTATTAAGGATGACAAATTCCATCTTAAGGTTGTCAATGTGTTATAGAATACTAGAAATTAAATATGGAAGGGATTTATGTGGATTCAAGTCAGTTTGAAAATTTCAGTAAAGGTTTACCCCATGTGACTTCAAAAAAATTCATCAATGAAAGTTCCTTAGACTCAAAACTTCAACAAAAGTTAAAGTTAAAAGCTCTAGGGCATGAAGAAAGCCAACACTGGGAATGTGAAAAACATAGCTTGGGACTCAAAAACCCAAGCTTGAATCCTAACAGTATCATGGCTATACGATGCTGAATAACCTCTTTAATCAACGTGGTCCTCAATTTGCTCTAATTATGTCTGAGAAATTAAAGAGTTTTGACTGTTTTCTCTGTGCTGTCTCTTCAGGCTTTAAAATGTAAAGAGTCTACCAAAGTAGTAACATTTAGAAAAGGACAAAAATATTTAACTAGACATACTTAAATTTCTGGAAGTATTTTCACACACACACACACACACATGGCAGCAGTGGGGGGAGAAAAGGATATTATTTAATAATGCTTTAAAGCCTAAAACAATTAACAACACAAAAAAATCCCTTTTTGATAAATTCCTAAATATGTTACTTGTTTCAAAGACAGAGAAAACCAAGAGCTGGGAGCTAATATTTTCCCCCAATTCTTTATGTAAAGGGTGATACACTCAATCTGATGGAATCTAACAGTCAAGCAATTTACAGCATAAGATTTCAAGATCAACATTCAATCCATGTTCACACCACAAACACCAATTCCTCAAGGCCTCAATTAATTGCCTCAAATTTCAAGTTTTACATTAAGAGATCAAGAACAAAATAACATACATGCAATTCCAACTATTGTGCAAGAAACAATAACTAGGGAAAAATTAGTCTATCATTAAAGCATAAAATAACTATTAAACCAGAATATTCAGTGTAAAATTTACTCCCTTGAAGATCAGCAAATCCACTTAACAGTTTAAGATAATTATATGTAACCTGAAATTACCATTAATGATTCCTGAATACTTCTGCAGAGTAATTTATGCACACTAAGTCTGAATAATCCAAAAAGTAAGCAGATACCATTACAGTGGGTACCACATAAATGCTCAGCAGACGAGCACTGCAGAAAGACCTCTTATCCAGCCATCAGGAACAAGTTACTTAACAAACATTTAAACATCCCTTATGATTTTTCACAAAGGGCTTCAATCACAAATTATTTTCCTAGGATAATATGGAAGTCCTTTAATTTTGAATGACTTTCAAAATCAAAGCTATTAAACAAACAAACAAACTGAGCAAAAAACCTAAGTGTAACTGGGATTCTGGCCAATGAAAACTTCATTTCATGGAAATAAAATAAGAACTCCACCATCTCACCAGGAGGATGGAAACAATCATTCCAGACATGAATCAGTGTGGATATTCAAATCACGGAGTCCTGAAGAAATGGGGAGCCTCAGTGCAGGAGTGAGAAGTAGAAGCAACTGCCTTCGAGGGCCTCAGGAAAGACACTCATGACAAGACAGCTAGAGGGAATAGTACCCCTTTCATCTGAGGAAAGTGCTCTCAAAATGGAATAGGAGAGACTATTTCTTACTGTGAATTTATGAATCTTCAGGCTTACTACTCTATTAATATTTGAAACACTGTTATGACTTTAAATCCAGAGCTGGACATTTAAAAAACCACTGACTATACATGGCAGTTATCAAATACCTACATTTTATAAGATTTATAAAATAAACAGAAAAGTTTCTGAGACAGGGCTATTCTGACAAGGGCTGGTTCAAAGTAAGAATATAAAGCTACCAGGATGAAGACATCCTGAGTAAAATGAAAGACAACCATAATATACTTTTAAATCTTTGTTGAATAAATATTTTAACTTCCTGTACACAACTTTAATCTATTGTTTAATTCTGGGTCAAAATGAAGTAACCCAAATATGCACTCTGTTATATAAAAGGCCCAGAGGATGAAATTACATCTCTCTCTAATAAGGTCTTTGAAATCCTATACTAGAGTAACTTAGCAGCCAAATTATTTTTCTTCTGTTAATGCTGATTGAGCAGTAAATAATAACTAGAGAAAAACAAACATATAAAAAAAAGTGCTTCACACCTTTGCCTGAGCTTTCTAAAATAACCCTGATTTACCTACAACTTTAGTGCAACTTTAAATGCAGTTATTTCGCCAACCTCTCAATAAAGCAATTGAATGCAACAGTTTTTAGAAATTTTCAAGAATTTCTGTAATTCTTAAATGTTAAAAAAAATTATATACAGCAGTACTCAAATTTTAGAGTTGAGGTTGAAATGAATCAAAAAAAAATTCAAAACTAACAAAAGTAAACCCTAGAAATATTACTAGAGAATTGGGGCTACTAGAGGGGGAGGGAGGGAGTGGGAACAAAGGGTGTGAAGGAAACCAATGGTCTGGGGTAAAGGACTATGGGTACTTTGGTGGTGAGAGTGGTATGGTAACATACCTCCGAGAAGGTGTGAATCTATTCCCCTAAATCAGATACAGTGTTGTAAATCAATATCTCCTCAACAAAAATAAAATAAGGATATAATTCTCCATCTTCAAAAAAAAATGTCAAAGCAAAGTGTTGGTGCAATGGCTTTAGCGTAACCCTCTTAGCCTCATTTTTGCATCTGTAAAAATAAAGGGTTCGTATACTATATTCTCTGAAGTTCCTACTACCTATAAAACAAGTCCTCTAGCCCTCTATCAAACATGGTGATTTGAAAGGGGACAGATTGGTCAAGACATTTAATGAGAAAGAAATGTGAATGTGCTTGGGATTGTCTTAAAGATCCTAGTGTAGAAAAACCAGCATAGATTTTAAGCCCTTTTTTAATTAGAAGATCAAAAAACAAATACTATCTATTTTAGAGTCATCAGTCTACCCCTTTTACATCACTCTGGAATGTGATCTTCTTTATTTATTTGTTTGTTTATTTATTTATTTATTTATTTAAATTTTATTTTTATATTCCCCATACAATTACAACCCCCTTATTTTGACACCAACCCCTCCTTTCCCTGCCCCCCCACCCCCCATAGAGTGTCTCTGGTTCATAGTTGTTTGTTGATTTTGATATTTTCTTTCTTATAGTTATTCTTTTTCCTGGTCCCTTATTTAAGTTTTCTAGATTCCTGCTATGAATGAGACCATCCGGTATTTTTCTTTTTCTTTCTGGCTTATTTCGCTGAGCATGATCCCTTCCAGCGCCATCCATGTTGCTGCAAATTGCATGTGTTTATCTTTTTTGAATGCTGAGTAATATTCCATGGTGTATATGGATCACATCTTCTTGATCCAGTCATCTATTTTTGGGCATTTGGGTTGTTTCCAAAGCTTAGCTATTGTAAACAGTGCTGCTATAAACATAGGGGTGCAAGTGCTCTTTGGAATTGATGTTTCTGTGTCCTTTGGGTAAATACCTAGGAGTGGAATTGCTGGATCATATGGAAGCTTTATGTTTAGTAGGTCAAGAAATCTCCACACAGCTCTCCATAGTTGTTGGACCAGTTTGCACTCCCACCAACAGTGCAAGAGAGTTCTTTTTTCTCCACAAGCTCGCCGACATTTGTTGTTGCTAGTTTTTTTAATATGTGCCATTCTCACTGGTGTAAGATGGTATCTCATGGTAGTTTTGATTTGCATTTCCCTGATTACAAGTGATGTTGAACATTTTTTCATATGTCTGTTGGCCTGGAATATGATCTTCTAATTAAAGAAATGTTTACAGAAAAACATGGACACAGGTCAATTTTTTTGTATTTATGTATGAAAACTCAAAACATTTTTAATTTTTTTGTTGATGACATAAGTCAGGGTAGAGGACTGAAAAATAAATAAAACATTTTCCCAGCACATTCATCTAGCAGTCAGACTGCCTGGGTAAAAATCCTGCTCCCCCATCTATTAGCTGGGTAACTTCTTCACCAATAAACTGGGGATAATAGTTCCCATCTCATGGAACCAGCATGAGAATTAAATGAGTTAGTATATATACAGCACATAGGAAGTCCGTGGTATGCAGTAAGGACAATGTGTCACAGTGTACATCTGGGGTTCAGACTCCAGTTCTAATATACTATCCACATGTGTCACCCACAGATGTGCAAAATATTAAAGTTAAACAAAGTAAGAAATATCTATCCTTTCTTTTTTAACAAGTCTGAGGTGTTTTGTTTTGTTTTCCCCGCCCTTCTTCCTACTTGCTATCCTGGCAAGAAGTTTGACATGAACTTCTTAACATATTAACACTTACAAGTTTATTTGCATCCTAAAGTTTAGACAGAGATACTGATCCTTACTCCAAGAACATATGAAATAACAGAAATTTATTTACTTTCAAACTAGTCCCTTTTCAATCTGACTCTAATGTCAAAAGTGACCCAATTATATCTAAATAAATAGGCTCTTCTTTTTTGTTAGATATATTGATGTCCAAAGAAAACAGAGCCAGCTGTTTCTTCCAAACATAATGACAGACATTTTTATTAACCAAAAAAAGTGTTTATTTTCTCTTTTCTCTTAATGGTTTCAGTGCCAAAAAAATAAAAATAAAATAAACTCCCAATGCTAACACAATCTTAAATCCCAGTCATTCTGACCTACTTTGGTAAAGGAAAATTGAAAATGTCTTTAAATAATATATTTACTGACTCCTAGGAGATCAACTATCATTTATTAAAACAATGTCTATTGCTAATGTTCTTCATACTACTTGAGTCCTTAATCCAACCATGTTTCCATCCAACTTGCTAACTTTGTGTGAACAAATGAACTTCCCTTTTAAGTTAGTAAAAGAAAATAAATGCTATCAAGGGAAAGCATCTTGGCACATTCAAGGCCACACAAATATCCTAACATTTCAGGGTCAGAGGGTGTCCACCCTTTCTCATGCCCACTTAATCATCTTCATTCTGACCTCTACCAAGCTGCACCAGCCAACAACTTGAGTCCATTCTTTTAGTCTTTGTCGCCTATTATCAACTACAAAGCAAGTTCTCCTTGTTTGAAAAGGTGCTCCCTTCAATTACTGTTCTGTTTCTCTTTTCAAAGCTCTCTTCTTTAGGGCCTCCCCAGTGGCGCAGCAGTTGAACGCTGGGCTGCGAAGTTGCCCTCAGCCTCTGCAGCGCCGGTTCAATCCCTGGCCACCAGTGAGGGTCCCACATGGCACGCAGACCTCTCCTGCCACGCCTGCTGCTCCCCTCAGCAGTGTACTTCATCAGTCTGCCTGTTCTGTTCCCCGCTCTGGCTCTGGTGAATTCTCTCACCCTCCCGTGCTTCTGACTCTACCCAGTGCTTGTATAAATAAATAAATCTTTAAAAAAAATTGTTTAAAATTCTCTTCTTTAAATTTCTTTAAAATAAAGGCTCCTTTTACATCCTCAACCTCCTCATTGTACCAAACTTCTGAGATGTCTTTTCTTCCCACAACTCTAATGGGAATGTATTCTGAAGCACTGCCAGTGACCTCCTAATCAACAAATGAAACAGCCTTTTTCTCAGTCCCCATTCTGCTTGACCTCTTGAAATGTCAGAGAGTGTTAAGCAGTTCCTCCTGAAATTTTCCTTGGTTGTTCACACTGCAGACAGTATTATTTTGATCTTCCTTTTGGTTCCTTAACTATCTCTTCTCAGTCCCTCCTGATTGTTTTCCTTCTACTACATAAACATAGTATTCTCCTAGGTTTATTCTCATCCCTTTACCCTTTTGCCAGAGGTCATTTCCCCTATATATAGATCCTCAAGAAAAATACTCTTCTGCTCCTCATGGCCATCCCAACAGCTACTCTCTGGCCCAAAAGAGCCTCACCACTTGCTAATTTGTCATGTACTCAAAAATTCTAACTTCAAACATCTTTCTCCTAAGACACTGACACCTGCTCCTGAGTTCACTTTACTGGTTAACTGGAAATGCTATGACAATTCTTGTTTTTCTTTGCTTCATATATCACCACATCCTACTATTAACCCTATTTGGTTAGTTAACAAGTTAAACAAAGCTTCTTTTCAAGTTATTTTCACTGATTTGTTTTCATTCCACTGTCATATTATTAGTTTAAGTCCGGAATTGGCCAAGTATGGTCCTCGGCCTGGCACCTGTCTACAGATATGTTGGAAAGGTCATGCCCAGTCACTTATCTCTGCTGCTCTCACTCTGCAAGAGCAGAAGTGAGTATTGTACAGGACTGAATGGCCTGAAATCCCAAAATTATTTACTGTCTTGCCTTTTGTAGAAAAAGTTTGCAATCCTTGATTTAGACCCCTGACAGTTCACACATAAACTGCTTCAAGGTCCCCTGGTCAGCTTCTATGCTCACCATCACTAATATTTCTATTTCTTAAACTTACAAAAATTTTTTTAAAAATTTAAAAGTTTCTTAAATAGAAACACTTCTATTTCACACCATCACTAATATTTCTACTTTGCATTAGTTTTTCTGTAACATTTTAAAAATACTACCACTTACTCAAGAATTATGTAATTCTTCATTATGTCCAAGACAAAGGTCCAAAAAGATAGGGCAGTATCTTATACGTATTTATAATTCATGTAGTGACATGCAAATATCTAAATGTGGCTATGAAGCTCCTCTCAGTCTGGTCTCAGTACCCTAGCAACACCTCCCACTGCTCTCCGTCTTTATCCCCACAGAGATGCTCATTCAATAATCCTCAACGTATCCACAGTTCCTGGACAGACCTTACTGCATTGTATTTTGCATTTCTGAGTCTTTCTTCCCTCTAGTCACCAGGCTAGGGTTGATGTTCTTGTGTCCATACAAATCCATCCAGCCTTTCAAGGCCTATTTAGGGCATGACTGAGTATACCTGTAATTCCTTTCCTGCCCTTTCTTGAACAGACCTTCCCTGCTGAGAGCAAAGTAATTAATATTTTATACCATTAACTTGGAAATTTTATTTTGCTTTCTTACTTAAATTTTGTTATCACATGTTTGATTTTTCATCCCACTTCTTTCAATAATTTAATATGGGATATTATCAGGATAGTAAATAGGTAAACCTCCTGAAATATTCTACAAGTAGTAAATATATAAACAAGTAACTCAGTGAAAGAAGAAATAATATAGGTCAGTGATTCTTGCCTTCCCCCAAGAAGACATCTGTCCACATCTGGGGATATTTTGGATTGTCACTAAAGGGAGTAGGGGAGGGAGGGAAGTGCTACTGACACCTAGTGGGTAGATATCAGAAATGCTGCCAAACAGGCATCAATGCACATTAATATCCCTCCACCCACTAAAGAAACATCTGGCCCAAAATGTGAATAAATCTGAAGTTGAGAAACCCTGACATAGAGCAATTCTCCTCTAAGTTAGAATGCCTGGAAACATTTTATCTACACACAGGGCGATAAGGAAATAAGAAATAGCATTTGAATATATCAACCTGCTGAAATATTTGTTGGCTTTTTGTTACTTTCATGAAAATGCAAAGTGAATTATGTCTATACAGCTGTACACCGGCTCTTTCTCTCTTGAGAAAGGCGAACACAATAATCAGTAACCCAGATATACCATGTGATTGTTGGAAAACAGATAAAAGCACATGGAAGAAGTCACTAATTGTAACAGCATATAGTTGTATGTCGCAACATATAATTCACCACTTATAGATGTAATGGTAGTAGGAAAAAGTTGCTATTTAAGTGCCCAAAGAGCTTAATCCATTTAATTTGTCTCTACCTTGAGTTACTTTCTTGTTTTCTCCACCACTGCAACAAACACTGGCCTCCTTCTATTTCTTGTGCCAGGCATGCTGGTTTTCACAGGTGCTATTCCTTTTAACCAAAATCCACTTCTCTGATATCCACGTGGTTTGCTCCCTTGCCTCCTTTGAGTCTCCACATATATGCTATCTTCTCAGCAAGGTCTCCAACTACTCTCCAAAAATGCAGCTTTCCCTACTTCCCCCCATAACTTCCTTTCTTCCTCCTGCTTTATCTGGTTTTTCTCCTCGCATTTAGTATTATTTAACATACTATATTTGTTTAATGTTTGCCTCCACCAGCAGAAGAAAAACTCTACGAGAATACTCTGTTCATTTTGTCCACTAATATTTTCACTAATATCATGCTTCAACTATTGCAGTTCATGGGATAAATTAGTAGCCAATTTCCAAATCCTCATTTTAAAACAACTTAAGAATAGAACTTGGCATAACATCTTATAATATTCTATTAAACTAAAATTTAAGGGAGGCAGAAATTACATTTTCCCTTTATTAGTATAGCAAAGTTCTTGACAAAGAATGAGGAACCTTTGTCTAAGTAAATTGGCTGAATTATTATCCAAGTTTCATATACTCTGTAATGGCTGGTGTTCAAATATTTACTATTATGTAGTTGAAGACTGTGGAGCTGATTTCTAATCATGGTGGAATATCAACATTTCTTATCAAGACCCATATTTAAAACTTGATCTTTGTTTAAATAGTTGAAATTAAGTAGAGTTTTAATGCATACTTTAAGACACCAAATACATTGACAGATCTGAAAACCATTTAAGTTGATCAAAACCTGTAAGATAATGTGTTTAGCAGCATGGATCCTGGAATAAGACCACATGAGCTCACAATCCATAAGCACAGTGTTCATTCTGTCATAGCCCTGAGTAAGATCTTCAAGTTCAGCTTCATTGTGCTTTTCACAGAGCTTGTCACAAAGGGCTGTTGTGAGGTTTAATGAAGTAAATCATAAAGCGCAAAGCATAGTGTTTCACAATGAATGTAAATCTTTTCCACCAGTGAATAGCTTCCACTTGTCACATACCTTATAGCAAAATTCTATTACATTCATTTTCCCACTCTACAATATTAAAAAGTTATTTTCATTTTAATTCATGATATAATCATTGCAATATACCACATGTACACTGCAAATTCAGATAATAGACTTTCAGTACCTAAGATAATAGAGGTCTCATGTGCATCTATACTATCTAAATAAAGCACTCAACACTGCTATTACTGATCTAGTCCAGAATCAGCAGGTAGGAGACTCTGGAACTACCCCTACCCTTGCCGTGTCCATGGCAAATTGCACCAATATGATAATGTTATTCTTCAATGAACCAGGAAACAGCTTTAAGTTCTTTCTCAACACAGGCAGCTGTGACCAACTGACCACAGCTGACAGAAGAAAAACATCGTATTTACTCTGTAGATCTTGACAAATGGTATGTAATCACAATTCTCACTCTGTATAATATGGGACTTTTTCTCTTTCTATATCACAGCCATATATGTGTATATATTGTTTCAATAAATTAATGATAATTTTAGAAGGTCATAAGGTAACTCATGGACTCTTATTATTAATTCTCCAAAACTCATGCAAAAATATAGAAATTTATAGTTATAAATTGTTTAAAATGAAAGAATATGATTTAGGGATTAATAAAAGTTAAGATACAGTTCATCTATGTAATTAATAATTTCACAGTACAGGTACTCTGTTTTATTACTGCAGAGTAATGCTGCACATGGCAATTGAGACTTACAGCTATTCTGAAACTGATTCAGCTTCAAGCAGAATTCCACAGAACTCCTAAAGATGTTGTCAAGTTGAATACACCATGAATGGGATATGTAATATTTATTATAAACATGATCTTTTCATTGAAGACCAAATTCTTCCAAACAGATTTATAACTTTAAAAAGAATAATCTGATTTTGCTTACCTCTGAATAAAGTACAATTAAAAGTAAAAGTATGCATGATGTTCAAATGGTTTTTAAAGTAATCAAGGAAAAGAGCAACAGACTAAGATTTGAGGATTTTGAAAATACCTTATTATCAAAATGAAAAACTGACTTACACTTAAATTCACCAAAATAATTCTTTTCCAGCATAGTGTTGATACACTGATAGATATTGGTGATTCTGAAACTCTAAGTCTAGATGAAATTGGATGATGTATTCAACACCATCCAACAGCTAGAAATATGTCCAAAAGGTTTTTAAAGAACAGCACAAACTTTAAAGGTGTGTAGTGGCTATAATCAAAGATATATTTTATATAACTTTTATATTTATCTTTTATATATTTTATAAGTTTATACGGCCAGGGATCTGAGGAATGATCTATAGTCATTTGGTATTCTAAGGAAGAAAAGAAGACAGAAAAGATTATTTTATTAAACTAAGTGCATGATTTTAACAATCATTATGTTAGCAGGTTTGATGCAAGAAAATAAACGCTGTTAATACCTAAAATCATATGTGATTTCTAAAAATACTGCTGAAACATATACTGTATTATATGTAATTGAATGTGAATTAATTTAGACTTCACAAATTGAAATATGACACCAATAATGTAAGTGAACTGATTCAATAACTGCTGAAATATGTAGGAATATTCCCACTTAATGTATAATACTCAGGAATGAAGCTCTACTGTATATCATAACTTATTAATTTTATTTCATTTTATTTAGTAGAAACTAATTTCCCATCATATATCATGTCATATTTAAAATTAATAAATCACACTTCTTTTCAACCCTTCTGGCATGAAATTTATTTACACCAGAAACTCCTTCACTTTGATATGAATGAACTGGATCAAAAAAAATCTGTGAGAATATCCAGCATCACCAAAAAAAGGACTTTAAAATATGTCTACATGTAAAGATAGCTTATGTTATAAAAACAATGAATACCACTCAACATTTACTTCACTATAAGAAATATCTTTCATAGTTTCAAGGGAACTTCAATTATTAATATAGATACCACGTATAATCTAGATTCAGCTATTTCTAGTAATCAGAATATCTGGCCAAACATTTGTAAACTAGAATTGGATCTACTTAAGCTTCTTTCAAACAATTATGACATTTGATTATAGGATTTCAGATAAATATGAAAGTTAAATCTTATGTCCATTGCCTATATCTTAAAATTCTCTAGATCCTCTAAACCAGATTTTACAACATTCAGAAAAACTGCAAAGAAAAACCATTTCAGTATCAAACTTTGTTTTTATCACATGTAGACTAGCATTACATCTTATATGCATTTTTTAAATATAAATGAACCATGAATTATTGAGTCAGTAATATATTCTTAGATTAATATTTTAACATTCTAAAACTAGACAGGCAATTCATTAACTTACCTTACTAACAGCATATAAAAACTTTTGAAGAAAATACTTATTGAATGTCAGCAGAATTCTTCCAAAAAGTAACAATGCAAGATGAACAAGACTGGCTATTACTCCCAAATAGTGTGTAATCTAATTGAGAAGCAAATAGAAGGGTAAGATTTCATTTCTGTAGGGAAAGTTCTGTGAGGGAGATAAAGGCTAAAGAGTTATGGCAGCAAATGGTAGAGTCCCTGAACCAGCAGTGGGGAGGAAGAGGGATCTGAGAGGCTCAGGCAGAGGAAGTGAACCCTAAATTGGATCTTTGAGATTTACAAGTTATCCTGATAGATAGGAAGCTAATCTGGGAAGAGGTTTTAGCACTATCAAAGGCATAGACACCTCAGAAACCCACAAGGTTCAAGAAACCAAAAGAAGTCAAAAATAAGATGAGAGAAATACAGGTAAGCAATTCAGCCTTGTGCACCTTAACTACACGCTTACAACTTTTGAAGGCAAGAAAGGTCTGTAAAGGGTGTTAGGTATTAAGAGTGTGGTGTCCAGATCAGTTATGCATGTAAGAAAGACCACAACCAGGGCAATTTAAAGCAGAAAAATACAGTCAAGTGATAAAACAAAGATCCAAAATGAGGAGCGAAGGGAAACAGTTTTAAGATAATAAAAACTAAGGACAGATAGGTCTTTGTGACAAGAATAAAGGAGGAAAGGATAACTAGCTATTTTTTGACTGAAACTACTTACTAAGACACCCTCCCCTGAAATGGAACGTATTGGGAGGGGAGAAAGGGAGGGGGAAAAAAATGGGAGCTAGGAGAGCGGGTGAGTTCAGTTTTCAGCTGCCAAGTGTGTAGACCTGGACTGTGCTTCCACACAGGGATGTCTGCCAGAAGGTGGTAATGAATCAAACTCATTAAAGAGCACCTGCATATGTCAGGTAATAGTGCAGCAGCCAGCATTCATGAAGCGTTAACTCTAAGTGAGGCATGTGTTGACCCTTCACAAAACTCCTTAAACCACGCCCTCCCCGCCACAGTATAGGGAGTGCTTTATAATTTCCTAATGGTTATGAAGTATTTAAATATTAGGGACATCTGACTTCATAGCCCTTAATCACTATGCTATGTTGTATCATGAAAACATATTAAGATTTTGGGACCAGATACAAATGGGTTCAATTCTAACCTAACAATTTTTTGACCTTGACACGCTAAGCCATAGTTTCCCTGTGTGTAAAATGCTGACTATTACAGAATGAGGATAAGATAAGACAGGAGAGAGTGAATAAAAATGATAAAACGAGTGTACATGTACAATAAATAGCACCTACTTTTAACTATGTCTAGGAAAAGACTTCTGTAAGTAAAATGGCTACATTCTAAGTAAATTCCTTCTTGTCTTATCCTAATCTTTTAATTCTATCCCTTTGTGTTAATAAACATGAAGAATCATTTTTCAAAAAGTTTTGAGATATTAATATATTCTGCAAGATTTAAAGTCATTTAAAGATTGCATTCATATTTTTCTATGGTACTATAGTAATGAATGTCAAAATAAGGAAGCCCCAGCCACAATAAAGGCACGTAGATGTTATGGAATGAGCTTTGGACTTGGAGCCAGAAGATCTGTAGGAAGTGCCAACTTTTAGGCTTACCCGCCATGCCAACATGGGCAAGTCATTTAGCAATCTCACGCATCCCTTTGTACTTGAACAGGATGAACAAACTGATTTATATGCTATTTTAAGTCTAAGAATTCTAAGAAAAAGGAGTTGTGATATTTATAAAATCAAAGCAGCGAAGTCCATTAGCATGTGACACAAATTTCCAACTCCCTGTGGCTTAAGCCAGAAGTACCTGCTCTTATTACCCATAAACCACACCACAAATCAGGTGCTTCCCTTTGACTCTGACCAGGTTATTACCCCCAGGTGGAGCATGGAGTGAGAGGGGAAGAGGAAAAAAAAGAAAAGTGGGGGTATTCTTTTCTTCTCTTTAAATCACTTCCATTCTCATCACAAATTGTACAGGTGCATTTGAGCTGCAGGGTTAGCCTAGATTTTTGGTCCTCAAGCCTGGCTGCATCACCAAGAAGAAGAAAAAATTATGAATAGTGAGTTCCAATACCCTAAACTCTCACAAGGAGGAATACAATCTACAAGTACTGGTTTGAATTTGTAAAAGATGGCACAAAGGATATTGGGTAATAAATTAACTCTAATGCTAAATATAAATATATATTCTTTTAGCCTACACTGCATTGGAAACAAAAGTTCATTTTTTTTTAAGATTTATTTATTTATTTATAAAAGCACTGGCTACAGTAAGAAGCGCAGGAGGCTGAGAGAATTCACCAGAGCTAGGGGGTAGAGCAGAGTAGGCAGAAGGACCGAAGTACACTGCTGAGGGGAGCAGCAGGCGGCAGGAGAGGTCCGCACGCCATGTGGGACCCTTGCCTGGTGGCTGGGGATAGAACTAGCGCTGTAGAGGCTGCGGGCAGCTTCACAACCCAGTGCTCAACCGCTGCGCCACCAGGGAGACCCCAAAAGTTCATTCTTGAGTACACACACATTTGGGGATGATTACATGGATCAACCATCCTGCTTTGGTTGTAGGCTTGGCTTTAGCTCTAAAGTTTCACATCTAGGAAAACCTCAATCTCTAAAAGTAAGAACAGCACTCTAATACACAGAAACGTGCCCGCATGTACACATGCACACACACAAACACACATGCACACACACAAGCACACATGTACACACACACATACATTTTCAAGTAACCCTCAGTGTGTTATAACAAAGTGCAGATTAATAGTACCCCTCTCATGAACCATTTCCATGAACACTTTGTTATTAGTCACATAATGCCATCAGGAACATATATGGCCACACTGACAGACCTCTGATACCAGCAGGATTCATAAATACACAATGACATGGCTGCCCCATCCATACTACACCTAAGATTGATAACCAAAGTTTAAAAAAAAGGAAAATATCATACTTTGAAACCCCTGTCCCCCAATTACTATTTGTCTGCTTTTATAAAAATTCAGGTAACTTTTGAGGAATAACATCTTTAAAATTTGACATTTTTTTTGTAATCTGATGGCTCTGTAATTGCTGCATCTTTCCTATAGTGATGCCATGTGAAATTAAATAAAAAATAATACATAATAAAGTTAAACAATGGCCCTGGTTTATGTAAATTAAAGACTTGAATATCATTTCTTTTAAAGGAAATATATGATACAAAACAAATTAATTTGGAATGGCATGTGTACACCGGAATATAACTTCGTTGTGTTTTTCAAAATTGAATTCATCATAGAAATCTTTTCTAGAATGGCATTATACATTGTCATCAGTTGCCTGATGGAGACATTAGACTTTAAGATCAAGTCTTGATCATACAACTAACGAAGAACAGTATCAATCTGTGTAACACTTGCTTGGTAGGTTCATATGTCTCCTTACTGTGACATCAACAGTCATCAACGGACAGACCAGCTTGAGCTACAGCTGGCAGTACTGTGGGAGCACTGGGGAAATACTCCCCTGACACCAGTTCTACACACTATAGAACTAGTGTCATGGAGATCTACTTGTGAGTTAGAAGAAAAGGCCATCTAAATCCTTTCCATTGGGGAAATGAGAATCTTAGAACGACTGCCACCAACCTGGTGTATTCTTTGCTCTACATAGAGCTTAGCAAAATAACGAAAACCCTGTAGACTTCGGTTACCATCCTTGAAATGAACAGCAGGCATGCTGGTGATATACATTCTTCTATTACACTTTTGACAGCCAATCATATACATACTATCTAAATCCATTTAGAATAAAATCTAATAAAGGAGCTATGTAAATAATTTAGATGGTCTAAAATACTTAGCATAATTTCAACGTCCTAGTCTTTCTATTACTGGCTTTGCAAGCAGAGAATCAAGGGAGGCTTCAAAATGTAGTATGCTTGGCAGAAATTTACAATGGCCTACTTTATGGTCTTCTAAGAGAAAGAAAAAGTCAACTAAAATATTTAACAAAAATTCTCTTTTTACAATATATTCCTTTTAGGATGACTCTGAGCAGTCTTACCACAACATTTTTCAGCAAACTTGAAAATAAATTAAAACTTACTGATTGTTCATTTAAATCCTGGGAGTCTTCCATGTGGTTTTCTGACGTCTCCTGCCACTCCCAAGTAGAAGCAGCTCCCTTCAATTGGAAATGAACTATCTAGAACAAGAGAGTGGAAATAAAAAGGAAAAAAGAAAAAGTTATTTTAATGCATTTCCAGAATGTTCAAACATACTATGGTTCACATGGGAGTTGGTAATCTTTAGAAGATTTATTTTTACAGAACAAAATTCATTAATATTGTTCCCATATTTGATATAAATACTGATGTTAAAACTCACATCATGGGAAAATTGGAATATGTAAACATATTCCATGTAGGACTCCTACAGATAAAGACATCTGTGGGGAACACTGAGACACAGTCTGCAGCAAACAGTTAGAATATTATTTTGTTGAAAGAAGACTGCCATTAAGCAGCTCACAGATTAAACACTGAGTCTGCATGAACTATTCACTTTCTAAAGCACATTAAGTAATTTGAGGAAGTACAAGGTTTATTTTAATGTGACACTTTCTATTACAGGAAAATTTGACTGAATTATCAGATGATGATTTTTTCAGTTTTTTTTTAAAAAGATTTATTTATTTATGCATACAAGAACTGGGATACAGGACAGAGGAGTGTGGGGGGGTGGGGTGGGGGAATGAGAGGATTCACCAGAGACAGAGTGGGGAAACAGAATAGGCTGACTGACTGCAATACACTCCTGAGGGGAGCAGCAGGCAAGGTAGGAGAGATCTGCGCCATGTGGATCACCTCCCTGGCCAGGGATCAGGTGCTGCAGTGACTGCAGAGAGCTTCATAGTGCTTCAACTTAACCCCCTGCACCACCAGGGTGGTAGCATTTTTCAGTTTTTAAGAATACAAGATAGAAGACCAATTTTAAAAAGAGAATGAAAATAAGACTAATATGATAAAGAAGATATTCCAAATAAATAAGTGAAGGACAACTGTCAACAAACTATGTGAGACAATCAATTGACTATTTAGAAAGTTTATCTTTATACTACACAATTTTTACAAGAAAATTAAAGTTTTAAAAAGCTCTAAGAAATACCAGCAATTTTTTTAATTCAAACATAAGGAAGTATTGTATAATAGAAGCAATAGAACACAAAAAAGCAAAACAGTTTGCTGAATCTCCTCACAGACACCAAAAAAAAAAAAAAAATGTTTTCTGTTTTATAGTCTTTTCTACAATAAACCTGTTATTTTTATGATCAGAATAGAAGACATTTTTAAAAATTACAAAGGAGACTTAAAATGTGAAATGTAAGATGTTTTATGCATATGTAAACATAGGAAACAGGCCAAGATTTTTTTTAATCTTAAAGGCAGGTCATAAACTAGTAATGGTAATGTATATGTATGTGATGTGACAGTCTCAGTGAGATCCTGATGAAAAATATTCCCACACTAGAATGTGTCATCTGGAAAAGAAGCACCATTTTAAAGTACATATGAAGTGGAGAGCAGGAAGAGTGAATTCTTAAGCACACTAAAATGTGCTGACTGAATCCAGGAAGGTAAGTATGCAGAGGTTCTAGATTTCAAAATGCCACTTTTTGCTGGGGAGTGCTCCCAAGAAATGGTGACCATAAACGGCCCAACATTTTGCCTTTCAGTTCACACCTCCATCTTTCTTATCTACTTTCTTCTCCCATCTCCTTACCTTCTTTTTTTTTTTTTAAGATTTTTTTTTTTAAGAGGCATGTATTTATTTATTTGTTTGTTTGTTTGTTTGTTTGTTTGTTTGTACATGCACTGGGTATAGTCAGAAACGCAGGAGGGTGAGAGAATTCACCAGAGCCAGAGCGGGGAACAGAGCAGGCAGAAGGACCAAAGTACACTGCTGAGGGGAGCAGCGGGCGGCAGGAGAGGTCTGCGTGCCATGTGGGACCCTCCTCTGGTGGCCGGGGAGCAGCCGGGGATCGAACCGGCACCGCAGAGGCCGCAGGCAGCCTCGCAACCCAGTGCTCAACCGCTGCGCCACCAGGGAGGCCCTCCCATCTCCTTACCTTCTTACAGACTGGTTCCTCCTGGTCTTTCACCCAGACGCTGATTTTTGCTGCTCCCTTACATGTTCCTGCTGTCCTAGCTGACTTCCAGCTCCTAGGCCTTGGGGAAGGCTCCCTTCCCCAATGCCCTGGGGCAACTTTGGCTCTGGGTTGCCTCCGATACTGTGCAAGGATAAATGCAGCCACTTACTACTGAGGTCCACCTGCCAAGACTCTGCAGTCGCCTCAGATCTCCCACCACCCATTCCATCACTTCCTTTACAGCCAATTTCTCCTCAGTACCTGACTAACACACTAGCTCTTTTTTTGAAAGAGACAATCCGATTTCCTTTTCATTCTAACAGATAAATGATAAAAACACTGTCTGAGATGACAAAGACAGGGGACCATAGAATCAGCCACAAAAATAAAACTAAACTTTTCATTTCTAAATAGAATAAAGCACCTCCAAAAGTAAAAGGATGCAACTAATTACTGAGTATTATATATGTAATTATGTTCACTGCAAACAGAAATTGGTAAAATTTAAGGATGTAATAAATGACTAAGAAAGTATATAAAAATAAATCATGTAAGAAAATGTAAATAATAACACAGGAAAAAGTGTTCACTCACAGTTGCCAGAATATGTAAATTTAAGCAAGTATTTATTTTGAATTATTGCATACATATTCAATAATCAAACCATTTTAAATATTGACAATGCCCAATGAATAGAAAGAAAGAGTAAAAATGATGTCCTTACTCCATTGCTAGGAGTAATGTCAAGTTTTCTAATACTTTAAGAAAGCAATCTGCTACTGCATTTTAAAAGTTTTTAAAATTTAACTCCTTTACCCAATAGTAACTTTCATAAGGAATAAACTTCCCTCAAGAGTCACAAGGTATTCACTACAGTGTTATTCATGATAATAGAAGACAGAAAGAGCCTCAACTTTGTTGAGAATTGATTAGGCAAATTATGGTCAATCACTTTAATATAATATATTTTAATGATCAAAAGAGTCATAGTGAAAAATGACATGCAAGACTGAAAATCACTGATTACAATTAAGTGAAATAATAATTAGAACACAGAATTCTAGCCATACTAACACTAATATACAACTAAGTAGCACTAAGTATTTATTGGGATAGTGATAAGAAGGAAACATTTAAAAATGAAAATAATTTGATAAGGACTTATATACTTTGTCTCACAAGCTTTGATTATGGTCTGTGTAAGAAATAACATTTTATTTTTTCTACCAAGTACAGGGGTACAGTGTAAGTAAAACCAAAAGTTTCTAAAGGTTTTTTTGCAAGAATTAAAGCTATAGCAGAGATTAATTTTTTTATATTAGATTATTTTTTATTGTGCTAACACTGGTTCACAACACTTTATGACCTAGGTTTATCAGTTCATACCTTTTCCAATGGGTATGACATCACACCTACCACAAAAGCACCAGTAATTCCCCTCTTCTGGTAATTTCAATTCTGCAGTCATATTTCTAAGATTTGTTTTGCTTTAGTTTTGTCTGTTCCATTGTTCTATTTATATTTCACATATGAGTGAAATCATCCTGTATTTGTTTCTCCTCCTGACTTTTATCAATTAGCATAATCTCCTCCAGTTCCATCCATATTGCTGAAAATGGCAAAATTTCATGAAAAAATGAATTTTCTAAGTGGAAAGTTTCTTCAAGAGACCTGTGGTTTCTTCCACATGGATTAAATTTCAGAACCAGAGTAATCTCTTTGTCACATTTGCTTATCTTTCTTACAGCACCTACAGCAATGCCTGGAAAGTATTAAGTAATTAATAAATAGCAACTGAATTCATGACACAACTAATGGTGGATGAAATTATTCATAATGTATCTGAAAATGGGAATAAAAAATGTAAATAGCCATATAGAGTTTTTTTTTAATTTTTTTCAGTAGATATATATTTTAAGTTCAACTTGATAAATTTCATTCATGACCACAACTATAAAAAATTAAGACAACTAGTTTAGAATATTTACAGAAAGATTTCTGTCTGGAATCTCAATCATAATTTTTGAATAATTTGATTTTGGAAAATTCTGTGTCAAAATGTAGTTATTTTAAGAAAAATTCTGTGTTGTTCCACAATTTGGGGGTATAGAATTGACTTTATTTTACTTTTCACTTCATGTGAGGAGAACAAGAATAGAAACTGGGGGAAATATTATTGGCTAAATTATTGTAACTTTTAGAAAATTGACTAATGAGAATTAGTCCCCCAGGTAGTTCCCTACTTGCCTGATCTAATTATAAAATATGCTTAAAATGAAACTACCAATTAATGCCAATTTAACCTATTATTTATTTATAACATAGCTTTAGTTTCTTAGGGCTGCTGTAAAAATACCACTGCAGATTGGGTGGCTTAGTGCAACAGAAATTTATCCTCTCACAGTTCTGACGGCAAAAGTCCTACAGTAAGGTGCTGGCAGGTCCATGATCCCTCTAGAGACTCTAGAAAAAATGTGTCTTTATCTCTTCCTAGTTTCCGTTGTGAGCCGACAACCCCTGGCATCCTTTGGCTTGTAGATGCATGACTCCAACCTCTACTTCCTTCATCACACACTACTGTGGTGTATCTCCTCACAAGGACTTTCTTTGTGTGTGAGTTCCTGGGTCTAAATTTCCCTGCTCTCATGGTACATCAGTTGTTGGCACAGGGCTCACCCTAAGTCAGTAAGACCTTAGCCTAACTTAATTGCATCCGCAAAGCCCTCTTTCCAAATAAGATCATATTGGCAGGTAAGGTTAGTTAGACTTTGTATCTGATAGGGAAACAATTCAACCTACAACGGTATAGTTATCACACTGAAAAGATGTTTAAGATGTGATCAAGGTTTAAATGTAACTTCTGGAAAGAATACATAAAAAATGAAGGATGTTGATCACTAAGAAAGAAACAGGAATCTTCCACAAGGACCACCATCCCATGGCACTTGCTGATACCTCAAGTAAAATTAAAATTGAGATGTCAGAAAAGATGTTGGAGCAAAAGAGAATGGAGTCAAAAGGAACCTTTTTTGTTAACCACCATTCAGAATATATTTAATGTTCCAGTTGGGGAGCTATTCGCATCAGTGCTCCTTGTTAACATAATACTTTGCTTTATATTTCCTTAAAATTGAGATTAATTGTTACTTAGTTTAACTTTTTTATGGTAACATGAATTTCTTTCTTTGCCAAACACACTAAGGCACTAAAATATTATGAGCCCAGTGATTTTTATATTATCGAACTGAGTAAAACTACCTAGGCTAATTGCAAACACAATATTATTTTACATCATAATTTAAAAACAGTTGTTATGGTAAATCCTTTAACATTCAGTTTTCACAAATACATGAAAAAAAGATGAGAAAATGCTTCGAATCGAGTAAGAGAAGTATTACCTCATAATAAAGACATAAAATTAAGGAATAACAGTAACCTCATGCTGTTTTATGAGGCAATAATCTAGTTCCCAGCTAGATTTCAAGGCCATTGCCTCAGAAAAGGTGAGTTTAAAATGGGAATAAAAGCAACCTTACCCATTCCAAATTAGATTATTTCTCCTGGAGTTAGATTTTCAATATATAAACAATAGATTATATACTTCTCTTTAACTCTGCTCTGGAAGTGAGCTGTAAACTCCTGTGTCTTGGAAAATTAGACTGCAAAGTCAACAATTTTTCTAATCTTAAACATACAAGGAGGCTTGTACATCAAGTTTTAAAAACAATTCTTGGGCCTCCCCGGTGGCGCAGCGGGTTGAACATAGCACTGAGAAGCTGTCTGCAGCCTCCGCAGTGCAGGTTCAGTCCCCGGCCGGCCAGGGAGATACCTACATGGTGCAGCAGACCTCTCCTGTCTCACCTGCTGCTCCCCTCAGCAGTGTCTTCAGTCCATCTGCTTATTCTGTTGCCTGCCCTGTCTCTGGTGAATTCTCTCACCCTCACACGTCTCTGGCCTGTACCCCAGTTCTTGTATAAATAAATCAATCTTAATAAAAACAATTCTTAGCAACAGAGCAAGGTGCTTAAGCTCAGTCCAGTTGTTAGAGACAGCAAAGAAGCCTGAATCTTAAAGAAAGCGAAGATGCTGAAGGAAGTCTGAAGATTTTGTGCAACATAATCCTCTATTTTTCTAATAAAATCTTTAAAAAATCTACATTGTCCTGGCATGCTTTACTCTGGATAAGTAAATGTGAACATGAAGGGGGTTCTCTGTGCCTGGCTGGCGTGGGACGAGGCACCAGCTTCATTCCATCCACAAGTGGCACAGCGTTGCAAGGACCAGTCATCCAGACTCCTGGGCCTTGTCACCGCCCCCTTGCCTGCTCTTCTCCACATTCAGTAAATGACAAAATTCCCATCACACTTCAGAGAGTTCTCTAAAACCCCTCCTTTCTCTTCTCACCGCTGCTACTGTAGTCCAAGCCAGTACTCTCTCTTGCCGAGACTGGAGCTGTGGTTGTGTCCTTTCCTCCAGTCCTGCTCCATGGATCTCTCATTCACAGTGTATCCAGTGATAACTTAAAATATGGATCTAATGGTAGTCTCCTAAAATAATTCCGAGCGTTACCCTATCATTATGATAAACCAGAAATTGTTTATTTGGCCCCAAATGCAGCCGTGCTGGAGTCTAGCAGAGTGTTCCTGTGCTAAAATGTCCTGTGAAGGTGGGCTGTGCTTTTGCTCCCTGGAGCCACTGTCTGGTCAAGTGAGAGCTCAGAGGGAGAGTTCTACCTTCCATCTTTCTCAGTCTGTGTTCCACCGTCCTGGCCATTTCCTTTGCCTATCACTACCATCAAAGTGCCCTGCAGCAAAGGCCGGGAACTGCACCAGAACTCGGCTCTGAGAGTGCACGCGCAGTAGAGGTTATGCTTGCTTCTTGCTACAGAGCAAAGAAAAAAGGAGGGTGACTAAGACTACATCTCCCCACCCACATCCCAAATGTCTTATTGATCCCTAGGGAAATATCTAAAGATTGCAAGCTGTTGTCCAAACTTTTGTTCTGGTAGCCGTGCAGACACTGGGATGGGAACAGAGGCACATGGGGGACATGGACAGTCCTACCCATCACATCTGTGACAGTCTCCTTTTAAACTAGGTGGGGTCTCTGAAGAATTGATGGTTTCCTGAGCCACTCCCTTTCATTCTATCATTCAGAACAGCTAACTGATGTTTTCGACCTTTGGACTTTCAAACTGGAAGTATATTTTCAGAAACATATCATGTAAAAAATTAAGCTTTGAGTGTCTGTGACAATGATCCATATTTACTTTATAACCTATTAGATTCCCCAGGTGGTTTGTAGTTGCTTCAAATTATTTCTAACAATCATTACAATCTTTCCTATTGCTTAGGATGTGGGGAAGAATCAAGCTAGTCCTCCTTCGGTGGCAAATCGCAAGGATATAAAACTTGGGAGCTCTTTACAGTCATGCAGAGAAAACTGGTCTGCTAGCCAGAGAGGGAGCTGACCCAGAAAGAGGAGCAAAAATGAAAGATGGCAAGAAAGTCCTAACAGAAATTAAGTACCCGGGTCCTGTTACTCCTGAAGTCTCATTATTTTTCTGCCCTTCTTACTGCGTGGTGGTTCAATTCTTCCTTAGGCTCCATAAGCTAGCCTCATAGCCTTCAATTAAATTTTCTCATTTGTAAAGCATAATGCTTAAAAAGCTGCAGGTATAGAAGAAGGCCAACAATGTCTCATTACATTATTATGATAATATAGCTGAGATCAACTGTCCAGGGCACTGCTCTCACCTCCTGTGCACCAAGTTAGCTGCACTGCCCTTCAAATTTCATTAATGGCTCTGTGAAGCTGGGTCAGGCACGGGCGGGTTCCAACTGCTCAGGCAGCATGCCAGAGAGGAAAGCCAACAGCACAAAGAACACCTAGCTCCAATTCTATGGCCAACTATTCAGAGAGGTGGAGATGGGCTTTCTTTGACCATGCACGTGACTCTCTTCCCTGCTTGTACAAAAGGAAAACAGTAAAGGTGTCCAAGAAACAGATCTGGGTGAACAGTAACGAGCATTTTGCTAGACTTCAATCTCCTTAAACGGAGCCAAGCCCTAAACTAAATGCTGGGTTATTTTTGAACTGTTTATAAAGATGAAGCATTGCAATTTGAACATTGCAAAATGTTCAATAATGAGGTTAATGTTTCTCAAGCTAAAAAATTTATAAGAAGCTCAATTTCATGATAATCATTTAGCTCATATGTGATAAGTTCCCAGGAAGGCAATAAACTTCCTGGAATTGTAAATTATAGTCACTTAATTTTTCACAAGTAGGACTATCCAAGATTTTCTGAATTGCTTAGTTGTTAATTGTTGATAGTTGTCTAGTTATCCTAGGAAACACAGACACATTTATATTTCAATGGTCCCATAAGGACATCTGACATAATTCTGACTTTGAGCAACTTTTATTATCCCTAGAAATACTCAAGAAGACTCTGCAGTCTGACTTCCTTCCTCTTGTGCTACAGTGCTGCTCCTCCCAAACCATCCTTCTTAATGATTCTGCTAAGTTTTTGGTGCACATCAAAGGGTCCATCTGGCTAGCTCTTCAGTAGTCATGCAATAGACCACCACTGGAGCCTTTTCTTAGAAGCAGTGTGCTTTTTCTCTCAGTCCCAAACCTCTCCTCTATACCTAGGACCTTTTCAAATGAAGAAATGACTGTAAAACAGTACTGAGCACACATCAAATGACTTGCCTTTCACTGAGTAACAATACAGCCTTGGGATAGTTAATTACTGTCTCTAAATATCATGTTATTCATTCATAAAACAGCGACAACTACAAAATTCTTGTATCATAATTTGTTAGGGTTAAATGAAATCATGCAGCTCAAATATATAAGCCATTTGATTACTAAAGATGGAGTGGAAGAAAATCTTTTCTTTATATTTTGCTCTTCAAATATTGACTTGAAAACACTTTAACACTGTGTTATATAGTAGAGTACTCGCTATGCAACATCTTGTGAAAATGTAATGATTTTTTTAACTCTGCTCAACAAAGAATATTTTACTAACCAATAATTTCCAGGAGTTGCATTAACCTTCTATATTCAGTAGTCAAAAATCACCATCTTCGTCAATGAAAGTTTATAAAAATGAGTAATACCTTTATTAAATCATTAACATTTACCTTTTTAATTTGCCATTCTATGTAACATAAAAATTGTGATTAGTTTCTCTGATGTTGAGAAAATGATGTTGCCAATAGCACAATTATAGATGGGTTTGTGAAACAGAAGGGAACACATTTTCAGAAGAGAAAGTGTGAGAGAGGAATGACCATTCATTGTTCATGGGATGCTACGAAGTTATGAATTAGTGAAAGATAACAATGGTTATTACTATACTTTGATAGCCTTAAATGCATATAAAAGAGAATATTTGTGATAAAATTGTAAAAACACATCTACCTCAGATTTTTGAAAAACCAGGTGAACAACACCTTAGTTAAGGGGCAACTTGAAAGTCATTGTGATGATCCAGGTAAAAAGTCAACAGAACCTGGACCAATATGGTAGCTGAAAGAAGCCCAAAGAAGAAATGTATATGAGAGAGAACAGATTAAAAAATCAACAGGATGCAGAAAATATATGACTATAATTGTGTGGTATGATTTTCTAGCATCACAACTTATTCTTGAGAAACTGAAGATATGGAAAACTTGAGCAGTAAAAATATATTTGGGTTTGTGTGTTACTGTTTCTATTGTCATTATCTTCATTTACAGGGATGAGAAGAAAACAAAAGTAAGAGGCAATGCATAAAAGAAAGAACCTGAGTAGTCTGCCATTTTAGTAAAAGGGGCTAGAAAAACTCAGCCTGCCATCACACTCAGCAAGGAAATTTGTCATATGATAGAGCCCTGGGGCAAGAATAAAACCAATTAGTTACATGAGATAAAGCAAAAAAACCTCAGCCTCACACAAACATAAACTTTGGACTTTTGCTGTATCTGTGGCATGGAAACCTCCATTCAAAGAATTAAAATCAAGACTGATCCAGAGGTTAGAAATCTACAGATTTCATGGGAAGCAAACGCAAAACGGTTCCACAAGGCACAAAAGATTCCAAAAGGGAAATTCATCAAAAACGATGAGCTGGGGCCTCCCCTGGTAGTGTAGGGGTTAAGACTCAGTCCTATCACCCATCACTGCGGCCTGAGTTCGATCACGGCCAGGGAGCTAACCCACAATTGGCACAGCAGACCTTTCCTGTCTTACCTGCTGCTCCCCTTAGTAGTTTATTGCAGTATTATCTGCCTGTTTTGCTCCCCACTATGTGTCTAGTGAATCCTCTCACCCTCAGCACCTCTGGTCTACAACCTGTTCTTCTATGCATAAATAAATAAGCCTAAAAAAAATAAGATGAGCTACACAAGGAATCAAAACACTGTAAAGACAACAGATGCAACAAAAGGGAAATAAATTAAAAAATTCAAGATTACAGAGCAATCTGAAAAATACCATGTAAGTATGCTTAAAATAAAGAGATAGAAGGAAATGAAACAAAACTGAAGGAACCACCCATTATAAAAAAATAAATACACAAATTTGGAAAACAACCAATTTTTTTAATGTATACACTGATACAGTAAAAAAAGAAATAAATTAGTTAATAAATTAATTAGATTTAGTGAAAGAAACAATTTGAAGATAAAGCTGAGGAAACAGATATGTACATCTACATAAACGAAACTAGCAACAGCAATGACAGTAACACCAGAAATGCAAAAACCAGCATATCTTTTCCTCTCAACTCTCCCATATCACCAGTTTCTCAGGATTCAAGGTGTGACATGTAAAAATTAGGTATTTTTATTATTGGACAGAGGTGGTTCCTGATGTACAATGAAATAAACATGATGGATATAAAATAGCAACAGTAAATTTTACTTACCTAACATCAAGTTACTTGCTTGAATAGCTATAGTAAACATTAGCTGGGGATTTCCTTAAATATGGTGCTATGACCTAATTCATACCTACTTTCCATTTAATGTACTTCCTAGACAATTGTGCTTTGTGTCTAGACTGAATTCCCCAAAATAGACTGTTTTTCCCTTTAGGGAAGCAAAGACGTTTTATTAAAAATAGTTTTTTTTTTAAAGATTTATTTATTTATACAAGCACTTGGTACAGTCAGAAGCATGGGAGGGTGAGAGAATTCACCAGAGCCAGAGCGGGGAGCAGAACAGGCAGACTGACCAAATACACTGCTGAGGGGAGCAGCAGGCGCTGCAGGAGAGGTCTGAGCACCATGTGGGACCCTCACTGGCGGCCGGGGACTGAACCGGCGCTGCAGAGGCTGCGGACACTTCGCAGCCCAGCGCTCAACCACTGTGCCACTGAGGAGGCCCTAAAAATATAGTCTTATTAAAAGTAAGGTTATTTAACTTGAAAAAATATTTAGGGGTGACATGAATAATGGAACCCTCTTAACATCTAACAAAATTTTCAAAATCTCAGGACATCTGAGGAAAATGATTGGCCTCAATTTTTAATTGATATGTCCAGGAAAACTTGAACATCTTTTTTTTCCCACTCAATAAATTTCCTGTAGCATCAGAATATAAAAGTATTCCATTAACTCTGTAACAGCATTCAAAGTAGGAATCACATGTACAAAAGCTGCAATTATAACTTCTAAAAACCCAAAGACCTTTCTAAGGGCTAATATTGTAAGATTTCAAAAAAATAATGTCTCAAATAAATTTGAACTCCATGAGTGACTAACTGCAGGATGTTTTATTTATTTATTTATTTTGAGTCTTATTTCTCTAGTTTGGGATTATGAGGAACATTGAAAAATGTGGGGTTTACTTATAGGTTGATCATATGAATCTCTAGATATAATACTTACATATATGAAGGATCTTAGGTCCAATGAACAGAACTCCTTCCTTCTGCCAACTCTTCATTATTTTAAAATCCAGCTTCCAGAACTTTCACACTGGTCTTCCCATCAGAGTCACAAAACATTAACTGAATCCTGCTCTTAGATGTGTGGCAGGTTGTTAGATATTAATAGAGTACTATCATTCATGTCACCCCTAAATATTTTTTCCTCAAATTAAGTACCCCCTAATTTTAATAAGACCACAACTTTAAATAACTACTTTGTTCCTCAAGAGGGATTGTGGGGAATTCAGTCAGCCACAAAAGCATAATTGTCCAGGAAATGCATTAAGAAAATATGAACTAGGTCATACTACATCATTATTTTAAAACCATTCAGTTTTAAATTAACATGAAATTCATATAGATCAGTATTAATGTATATAAAATATCTCCAGACAAAAAATGTAAGGGAAACCCAGTTCACTGAAATGGAAATTAATGACAATAAAATTTCAAAACCTTAAGAATGTTCCTTTGAGAAAGACCATAGGGTTTTGTCTGTATGCTGGTTAATACTGAACTATACTTTAGGAAAATTAATGCAGAGAAAGTAGACTAATTTTAAGTTACAGGAAGGTTTGGTTTATTTGAACTTATTTGTAGAATCTAGGGGTTCAGTTCCCAGGACTTCAAGTGCTCTTGGGCCTGAGGAGCCTCTTGGGAAAGAACTCTTCCAGGGGAAGAGCTGATGAGCCATAAAGTCAAAATCAACTTTGAGTATGGTCTCATGACTGCAAAAAAAGAAAATAACAAGAAAATAAGCCAACATGAAATTGTTGACTCTACTCTGTATAAACGGTTTAGTGCAGAAAGCATTCCTACAGTCTTTGGTTCTCTGCTACAGGGTACTATGCTAGAGGGAGGTTCTAGATATTGTTCTCATTTGAAGTCACTGTGGCACCAGCTGTAAAATCAAGAAGGCATGTATGACCCAAAGAAATACTATTCATTTTAAATATAACCTTCAAGCTTGCAGAAAGACATGAGGCGAGTAATAAAAGCTTGGAAAGGTACCGGTTAAATAAGTCAGAAAAATCACAGTAAGTAAAATGAAAAATGTAAGACTTGAAAACTCAGAAAGATGATAGAGAAACAGAATAAGCTGCCCCTCTTGGTTAAACCAATATAAAGACATCCATTTAGTTATAAAGGGGAGGTTGCTGGTGAGTAATGTAGTTGCTCCTAGTCACCATCCTCTGCTCCAGGCCTCTTTAAGGCTTCTGTTGTGTTCTTGTTCAAGCGCTTGAATGAAACTTAAAAGCATCTGAAGAAGTTCAGGTGCTTCTCATAGACATTACTTTGGCCCTATCTGGGCTTAATTTCTTTTTGCCTTAATTTTTTTCTAAAGGTCATTAAAAAAATACAGTGAATTAATTCAAAATAATATTAATAGTCCTTGCATCAATCTTTCAATTCAAAGAACAAGGATTGTTTTTGAATGAATGAGTAAATAAGGAAACCCTCCTAAGTCACATGTCAGGAAATAGATAGCTTCTATTTTACGAAGTTTCATGTTGAATCAGGCAAACATTTCTGTATGTATCCATGATTCAAGGTACAGCTTTGGGAAAACCTTGTAATTTCTCCTTGCTTCAGATTCTCACCCTGTAAAAGGAGTATATTGCTTGAAATTTAATTCCCTCATAGCAGTGAGAATTTTGATTCAACACATATAAAACATTTTTTAGTTTCCCTGATTAATAGCAAAATACGGTGGTGGTAGTAGCATAATACACTTTCCAAAAGTATAAAAGTAAATGGTCATATCTAATGTAACATAATACTTTACTTGAGAAATAAATACCAGTCATATTTATTACTTCTCCACTGCATTTGCTATAATAAAAATTACTTCTAACAAAAGGAATCAAATTAATATTCAAGCCAGTTGAAGTGTTATCATCATAGGCTCACCTACATTTGGAAGAAAGGGAGCTGTTTTGTTTTTCCAGGCTGCCGCACGTGTTTATATGGCAAAGGGAGGAATGCAGGCATGGTTTTGAAGGCCTCTAGCGTATTCCTTGGTTTCTGGCATTCTAATGCACTCCACTCTTCTAACCATAAAAGTACTCTTGAGTGCTTCTGGAAATATATAACAATCCTTAATCAATTTAAGAGTGTTTTAACTGCATACATGAAATTTCTTGGGAGGAAAATGTTAGCTATTCTACACACATGTAGTACTTAAGTTAGCAAGAGAATTCCCTCTCAAAGGCACAAAGCAGTTTCCCTATAGTAATATAATTTTCAGTTTTATGTGCATAAGTCCTATTGAATCCCTTAGAATAACAGGAAATTCTTCAGGGGAAAAAAAAAACCCACAAAACTGATAGCCATATTTATTCAGTGCTAGAGGAATAAGTTAGCTCTTTGGACTTCAAGACAGTAGGTTAAAATAAAAGTTACAGAATCTTAATTAACCAGAAACTGTAACAAATAACTTATTCTGGAGACAAAATTTTCTACATATAAAAATCTAACAGTGAAGTAACTGATTAATACACTTGTTTTAAATTTTATGCAGGGCCTCCCCTGGTGGCGCAGTGGGTTGAGCGCAAGGCTGTGAAGCTGTCCGCAGCCTCTGCAGCGTGGGTTCAATCCCAGCCAGCCAGGGAGATCCCCACATGGCGTGGCAGACCTCTCCTCTTGCGTCCTCTGCTCCCCTCAATAGTGTACTTCAGTCAGTCTGCCTGTTCTGCTCTCCGTTCTGTCTCTGGTGAATCCTCTCACCCTCCCAGGCCTCTGGTCTGTACCCCAGCTCTTGTATAAAAATAAATAAATCTTTAAAAAAAATAATAAAATAAATTATAATCATCACATTACATGAAGCAGGACTGGAGTAGCAATTTTCTGGATTTTAATACATTAACTTTAACTTTCTCATTAAACAAATTACAGTTCACAGTTACACAAATTGGCACACTGACAAGTTAGTATTTTCACATGTAGTAATCTTTATCCATCATTCAAAATAAAGTAGTCTCATTTTTAACAATCAATGTCTGTATCTTTCAATTATATGTAAAAAAGCCATAATAATATGTGTGAGGTGTTCAGAACTGTTTCTGAAAGATTTAATTCTTAAGACATAATTTTATATGTATACATATATATCATGAATAATATCAAATGTAGAGCCATTTCTCTTGATATTTTATCATGTTAAGTGAACAAATTTCATGAACATGTCATGCATTGATTTCCTTTTCCTAACTGTTTAATAACTATGAGTATACCTATATACACACATATATAATGATCACTCATATCAATGAGTAATAATAACTCTTAAGTGAGATATTAATTTTATATAACAGATTTTTTTATATTTGTAGTTAATTGAATTGTTTACGTTTATCAGTGAACTATTACAGTTAGTGTATAAATCTAGCAGAATTTAGTGCTATAAATCTCTTTTATGTTTTATTGAGGTATAACTAACAGTATAAGGCTTCCTAACAAGAGCACAATAATTACAATATTCTTTTAGGCAGAAGATTTTGCCCTTGGTTTTTATGAGGCAGAAACACACATCATCCCAGTGACAAAAGGTGTTACAACCTTTTTTGAAAAGTATTCTGACACCATCTACGTAATATACACATGCTTTATTGCTTACTCATGCCACGCGGACTCAACCAGAGTCTTATCTTCAGGAATTTTTGGCAGACGTACAAAGAAATTATAAGTGTCATCATTACAATATTCTGTGTGATGGTCAAAACATGAAAGTGACGTAAATAAACACCAAGAAGGGAACAGTTAAATTATCAACCATATATGAATATTAAATAAAATTACTCAAGACTAAATGTACTGATTTTGAAAGTATGCAAGATCCGAAAAAAAAAAGCAAATCTGAGAGTGATGATCTGTTAGCATTAAAAATGTAAAACAAAATAAATTACATCTTTACTTGGTTCTTACATTTACACATGTATAGGAAGTCAAGGGATCCACACAGACATACATTTTGCCCAGATTTGTAGAACATGGAGGACATGAACCAAGAAACATCAACTCTGTACTTTAAATATACCTGTGTCTTTTTAAATTTTTAGTGGAACATACACACCATCAAATGCACAAATCAAAAGTAAACAGCTGATTTTTATTAGACAAACAACTGCATGTCACCAGCCATCAGATCAATATAAAGGGCATTAACCATGATCCAGAAGAGCTTTTTCTTTTCTTCCAGTTATTTCTCTTAAATATAATGCCTATCCATCTTTGCAGACACATCACCCAAAGCAGTGATAGTGAAGGCAAAGATAAACAGCTGGTACTACATCAAATTAAAGAGCTTCTGCATAGCAAAAGAGACAATAACAAAAACAAAGAGAAACCCCACCAACTGGGAGAACATTTTTGCACACAATACTAATGATAAAGGACTGATCACAAAAATCTGCAAAGAGCTGATGAGACTCAGCAACAACAAAAAAATAATCCAGTCAAAAAATGGGCAGAAGAGCTAAAAAGAAACTTCTTCAAAGAGGAAATGCAAATGGCCAACATGCATATGAAAAAATGTTCAACATCACTTGTCATCAGGGAAATGCAAATCAAAACTACAATGAGATACCATCTTACACCAGTGAGAATGGCATATATTAAAAAAACTAGCTGGCCCTCCCCGGTGGTGCAGCGGTTGAGCGCTGGGTTGCGAAGCTGCCCGCAGCCTCTGCAGCGCCTGTTCGATTCCCGGCTGCTCCAGCGACCGGAGGAGGGTCCCACATGGCGCACAGACCTCTCCTGCCGCCCGCTGCTCCCCTCAGCAGTGTACTTTGGTCCTTCTGCCTGCTCTGCTCCCCGCTCTGGCTCTGGTGAATTCTACCACCCTCCTGCGCTTCTGAGCGTACCCAGTGCTTGTATAAATAAATAAATAAATAAATAAATAAATAAAATCTAAAAAAAAAAAACTAGCAACAACAAATGTTGGTGAGGTTGTGGAGAAAAAGGAACTCTCCTGCATTGCTGGTGGGAGAGCAAACTGGTCCAACCACTATGGAGAGCTGTGTGGAGATTTCTTGACCTACTAAACATAGAGCTCCCATATGATCCAGCAATTCCACTCCTAGGAATTTACCCAAAGGACACAGAAACATCCATTCCAAAGGGCACCTGCACCCCTATGTTTATAGCAGCACTATTTACAATAGCTAAGCTATGGAAACAACCCAAATGCCCAAAAATAGATGACTGGATCAAGAAGATGTGGTACATATACACAATGGAATATTACTTAGCATTCAAAAAAGATAACCACATGCAATTTGCAGCAACATGGATGGAGCTGGAAGGGCTCATGCTCAGCGAAATAAGTCAGAAAGAAAAAGAAAAATACCGGATGGTCTCACTCATAGCAGGAATTTAGAAAACCTAAATAAGGGACCAGAAAAAAAGACTAATTAATACAAAGTAAAAAATCAAAATCAACAAGCAACTATAAACCAGAGCCACACAAGGGGGGGGGAAGGGGCGGGAAGAGGAAGGACTAGGGTCAAAATAGGCGGGGTGGAGGGGTGGGGGGATGGGGGGGTGGAAGGGTGGGGAGGGAATACAACCAAAATGAAAATGCATACATTGTGCAAAAATGAAAAATGATGTAAGAATTATATAAAAATGGGCCTCCCCGGTGGTGCAGCAGTTGAGCGCTGGGTTGTGAAGCTGCCCGCAGCCTCTGCAGCGCCGGTTTGATACTCAGCTGCCGGCGAGGGTCCCACATGGCGCACAGACCTCTCCTGCCGTCCTTGTATAAATAAATAAATAAATCTTTAAAAAAAAAAGTTAAAAAAAATTATATAAAATAAAATATTAAAAAAATAAAAAATAATGTAAAAAAAATATAATGCCTATCATTCCTGTTTAAATATATTATGCAAGTATAGATTACTTTGGCTTAAAAAAAAGAGTAACTTAAAAAAATGAAAGCCTTCAGCAGCATGAACAACTCTTATTTTACATGCACTCAACAGCTTATTTAAAGTAATCAATTCAAGCTATGTAGACTTTTCAGTATCTTGCCTTGTGAACTCAACTATTCCTTACAACAACTCCATGAGGCAGGTACTACTATTATTACCTGTTCATGTAGGCTAGAACTGTGATGTACAGGACTCAGTAAATAACTTCCCCAAGACTACATACAGCTGATGAATAGTCACAGGGCCTGGATACACACAAAGGTGGTTTCATTCCACTATTTGTAAGTCTTCATCAACTACAAGAAAAAAGGGCCTCTTGGTGGCGCAGCGGTTGAGTGCTGGGCTGTGACGCTGCCCACAGCCTCTGCAGTGCCTGTTCAATCCCTGGCAGCAGATAAGGGTCCCACATGACAACACAGACCTCTCCTGCCGCCCCCGCTGCTCCCTTCAGCAGTATATTTCGTTAGTCTGCCTGCTCTGCTCCCCGCTCTGGCGTTGGTGAATTCTCTCACCCTCCCACGCTTCTGACTGTACCCAGTGCTTGTATAAATAAATAAATAAATCTTTTTAGAAAGAAAGAAAGAAAGAAAGAAAGAAAGAAAGAAAGAAAGAAAGAAAGAAAGAAAGAAAGAAAGAAAGAAAGAAAGAAAGAAAGAAAGAAAGAAAGAAAGAAAGAAAGAAAGAAAGAAAGAAAGAAAGAAAGAAAGAAAGAAGACAGCAAGAGCTGTAGAGTGGGGAGTATTAGCTGGGATGTCCCCAGCATAAGGTCCTCTTGTTAGCTTCTTTTGTAATAATTCATATATTGTGTCTGATCTAGAATCTAGCTGCAAAATGGAGCATTCAGCTAGATTCTTTTTCTGATCTGATTCTCAGCTACATAATGTGACCTACCAAAATAGAGAGCAAATATGCCTCATCAGAATATAATGCCATCATGTATGACATTCAGAAATGACTCACACAAGGAAATAAAACCACAAATTTTGAAACTATTGGAAACAATCATTTTAATGTAATATTATTTTTGGACATAGGAAGGTTTTGTTTTCTTCCCTAAATAAACAAGTTAGTGGTTTTTCAAGAGTTTTGTTCATCTTTTTGTGGAAAATGCCTAAAAACAAACCACTAGAAACTAAACAAAAAATTTCCCTTCCTTAATTGTGTCTGAGAAAGACCTAATTTCTCTCACCAAAAGGCCAGATATACTTTGAAAAGATGTAATTTTTGTTCCCCGCATCTTGAAACACTGACATGAACAAATACAGAAAAACAAGCTTCTTCTCAGATAAAATTCATAATTCCATGGATTAAAAATTCTTCAAAATATCATAACTATATCCTAGCACAAAACAAAAAGGGCCAAACTTTGTTTCTGGAGAATACTGGAAGTAATAAGACCATACACAAACCTTAAGTAAGCATGTCCTTTTAATTTCAGTACATTCCAAACACTCAATACTGAATACATTCAAGTTGAACATATCTTTTATTCCGTCAGAAAGTCAACAATATTTTAGTACAAACGAAGTTATTAACAAGCTACAATAGAAAATAAACAATAAACTTACTTCCATGACAATAAACAAAAGAGAATCATTATCATTCTCTGTAATAATGTGGTTTGGGATGTATGTCTTCTGAAGACAGGCACGGAATAGTATAGTTAGTGAATTCCCATCAACATACCCATCAGTAACACCCCCCCCATTATGCCTTGGGGCTGCAAAGGGAGAAAGATATGATCTGTTCTCTCAGTGAGTTTAGAATCTCTCTAGAAGACACTCACATATAATTAGCCCAAACACAGTGTACTGTTATATTAACAGCCCAAATAGGTGCTATGTTTTTACAGAAAGGAAAGAACGAATTCTGCCGAAACCTGAGGGAAGGCTTCCCAGAGGAGGTGATACTTGAGCTGCCCTTGAAAAGTGAGAAGATTTTTTTTTTTGTCCAGGTAGGCAGCAAAAGAGTAAGAGGCAAGTAGGTTAAGGATGTTGGAGCAGTGGAGGACAAGGGAAGTGAGACTATCCCAGGGAGAGAAAAAAAAAAAAAAAGTGCCTAATTGTGTTTCATGCTACAAAGCAGTCATAAAAAATAGGTAAGTCTTGCCACATTAGAATCTGCTATGTAAAGAATCAACCTGAGAAAGTAGAATTGAGTTTTCTGGGGAGTTTGCTGATTTATGAACCCAAGAAGGCTTCATTTGGAAAAACAGAATCCCTAGTTTGCTGGCTAATATCCAGTGACTAAGGGGCTAGAAGGCTTCCTGTTCAATGTCAGGCATAAAGTGCCTGAAGGAATTGAGGCTTGCTGTGCCTTCTTTGGGCTTCTGTCAATGTATGGGGGGCAGAACCCTCCTCCACTGTCTGAAAATTTCATGACTTAAACCCCTGATTTAGAGCCCCAGCTCAAGTCCCTTGGAATGGTCCCCATCTGTCATTGGGCTGCCCAGCTGAGAAGGGTCCTGCTCTTCTTAGAAAACAGAAACCCATTTTGGTCATATAGCTTATGCTATATGTGTAGTCACTTTCTCCCTGATAAGAGCACATTTCTGAAATGAAAGCATAAATCAAAGGACAGGTAAGGGAGAGAAAGACAGATGGATGACAGACAGACCAGGTTTGTTTTCAAGTACCTCCGCCCTACCTGCTTGAGCATGAATTAGTAAGTGATGTGGCATCCCTAGGTCAGTCTGACTGCTTCCAGGTAACCTGACTACCTGCCTCATACAATAAAGTAAAACCACTAAATTAGATATGTGTGGAATTTCAAGCATCTTTACAATTACTAGTGAGGGAAAAAAAGTCCTCTACTATTGAGGCTCATGTAGACATGATTTTAATCATATGTTTATAATAGTAATTGCTTCATATTTCAAAATAATTGGCACACTCAACCTAAAGTGCATGTAGGCCAAGTTATCTCTGTCATTTTACATGAGCATTATATGTGCCTGTTTTGTTCCTTTCGGTCATTTTTTAAATATCTTTCATGAGTACTAAATTGCACAGAGGTCAGAGAGTTAGTGCTCAAACCACAGTCACATTTACACAAAACTGCACGTCAATTTATAGATTAAATATTTATGTTGCTTAAACCTATAGAAATATCAATAGAACACAGTGTGGATTGATAGTTCAAGAAAGGAGCTCTTACAAGCATTATTTTCATTTTTACTTTCTTCAGACTGCACCAATTAAACTCAAGATCCTGAAATTGTGGCACAAACTGAAACCTAAGACATACTTCACTTGAAAATTCCTCATTACAAATGAACAAATGATTTCATCCACTAAGTATTTTCATCTGGGCAGTTGTAAGTATAGGCAACTTTACCTTTTCTAATACTACAGACTATAGTAAAAGTCTCTTATTACTGAATAGTCACAGAAAAGGACAAATAATTTTCATTACTTAAAATCAATCAAAAGTACCTACTAGCAAGTAACAGTAAAAATAATAGAAAGAGCAGGTATAGAGGTGATTCAAATAAATGTCTACTTTCTGCATACTTCTCAAGGTATTCTGCACTTCCCTCCCTCAGATCTTATTTCCAGAAAAAGAAACTATGTCGAAGATAGTCAAGTTGTGTAAAGTTTATCTGTGAATTCCCTCTATGTAAAGTCTGTCAATCAATGCAGACAAATAAGCATTGTTTGACTACCTGAATAAACTTGGGGGGAATGTATGAAGATTGTCCACACTTGCCTGAGAACAGTCCTCCCATACATAATGCTTGAGCACATTTTGGCTCTATCAAATGATCTTAAGATCTACTCTGGTTATGGGTTCTCAACTAGGGGTAATTTTGGTCCCATAGGACATCAGGCAAAGTCTGGAAATACTGTCTTCTGGAAGGAGGGTGCTACTGGCATCTAGTGGGTAGAAATGCTACTGAACACTTTACAACACATAAGACAGTCACACACACACCCCCCTCCAACAAACAATTAGCCAGCCCTGAATGTCTACAGTCATATCCTGAGAAGTACTGGGCTAAATATATTGAAATATTCAGGAACAACAATATTAACAATATATTTTTCATACATCTGTTATGGCAGCAGTTCCAGGTAAGCAGTAAAAAAAAAAGGAGACCTTGACAAATAACATTTTATTTTTAACTTTCCTTCCTCCCTCAGCTGCAATCTGTCATATACAAGTAGTCCCCCTCCTTATCCGCGGTTTCACTTTCCCTAGTTTCAGTACCTACTGCCAACTACAGTCTGAAAATACTACATACAATAAAATATTGTTCAAGAAAGTGAGCAGTTTCATATAAAGTTTATTATAGTATATTGTTATAATTGTTCATTTTGTTATTGCTATTATGAATCTGTGCCTAATCTATAGATTACACTTTATCATAGGTATATATATATATATATATATATATATATATATATATATGTGTGTGTGTAAGGATGGAGGATCCTGGGTTTCAGGCATCCACTTGGGTCTTTGAATTTATCCCTCCTGTGGGTCAGGAGGGACTAGTGTAATCACTACAAAGAAACAAAGGAGCAAGTGATAAAATCCAGAATTAGAAATGCTAGTAACTTCCCATTGTCTTTGTAAAGACAATATTGACAGTGTTATTCAAAGCTATCTTTTAAAAAGTTTCCACTGAGTTCATTAGGCCCACTATCAACTTAAAATTAAATAAATTCTTTATAATAAGTGGCTTCAAATTGGGGAAAGGCAAATGAGGAATCTTAAATATTGGTTTTAAAACAGGAGTATCATTATAGAATTGTTTATAATTGCTGAGGGTAGTTGAGGAACCCCATAGATTAAAGCCCTTAAAAAAAATCTAGATTACTGTAAGTGGAAGTCTTTGTTAAAAGAAACGCTGTATAACGCAAATGGCCAACGCTGACATCTGAGTACCTGTAGTGTTTCTCTTGAGGCTCTAAATACAGTCTCAGATTTGTAAGATAAGCCCAGAGTACTAAATTTATGGCACGCCATTTATTGGCCCAAAAAAGAACTTATAGCTCTATAAGTCTCTGAAACATTTGAGATAATCTAATGCAGGTTACACAACCATAATTATAATAGCCAATACTCATATCAACACTATTCTGAATGATTTATGTATATTCACTCTTTGAATTCTCATAAACAACATTAAGTATATTCTGTTACACATGAGAAAACTGAAGTAGAACCAGATTAAGTGACACACTGATCATTAGAGTCTTCACAAAAGTCAGGGCTCCCTAATTCTTTGTACTTAACCACTACGCTAAGAATTGGGTCCCTCAGATTTCAAGTTTTATGAAATACCCACATAGCCAGAGATTTTCAGAATCCCTGACTTATCTACTAGATCATTGACTTCCCATTGTATGAAGAAACTAAATACATTTCTACATATATACATGCATACTCACTTGCAAGGCCTGAATTGAGAACTGTAATTACACTGGGCTAATACCAAAAGTCCCTGAAGTTGTTCTTAAGGTCACTCTGCCTTGTAATGGTCTTAGTTGCGCCCACTCTTACCAGATCTCATGACAGAGGATGTCCAGACCCACCAGCACTGCTCTCACTTTCTTTTCCCTCACTCATTCATTCAACAGGTATTCTCTGACTGCTGCTTATCAGAGATCTAAGGAGACAAATATTGGCCATCAATTCAGTAAATTCTCCATCTAGAGTAGAAATTAAACTCACGTAACCTCTTACATTTCTATGTGGCAAATATACACAAAAGTTTGAAGCTGGATGCTTCAGGAGTAAAGAGAAAAGAAATGACTAAACCTCTGGAGATAAGAGAGGCTTACCAGAGTTAGTAAGATTTTTGCATCTTGAGTCTTGAAAAAGAAGTTGAAAAGAAGTTTCACAGGCAGAGAAGAGGTATCTTCCAAACAGAATCACATACACAAAGACTGAAATGGAAATGACCAGGATATATATAAGAACTGCAGTTTTCCATATAGCTGAGGAAGTGATTTCTTTTGAGTGGGTGGTAAGAGATGAGAATGGCAATCTGAGCAAGGTTCTCAGCAAGTCTGTATGTCCTGCTAAGACATTTGGAATTTGTGCTATATAGGCAATAAGGAATTTTTTTAAGAATTTAAGTCAAAGAGACACCTGATAGAAACAAGTCAAAGTGAAATGTGAACAAATGGAGATGGAGAGGTGAGTGTTGGAGACAGGTCCGACAATATCCAAAATGGTTCCAAAGAAGAAGCAAGAAAAACAATGAAGAAACTTCAATTATGCTTTTTATTAAAAGGACAGTATGATAAAAAGTGTGTGTAGGACAAGTGTCCCCCTAACACTAAGGTGGTAATCTGAGGATTAAACCTGTGACCTTGGTTTCCATGGTTAGCTCACTCAATATGCTGGCCATTCATTTTGAATTGTGAATGGCATATGTCCAGAAAAAGAAAAATGTATTACAGAGACTTTAAGGCCTCACAGTTACCAAAATCATACAGTGAAAAAAAAGCCTACCCAATCTTTCTCTAATTTTTAAATGTCTTCAATGACAGTGATAATGCAAATGAAAATAAACCTTTAAAAAACATTTTACGTATACCCAGAAATGCTAGATATCTTCCTGAGTGAAGCCTTTAAAATCTAAAAGTCAACAATTCTGGAGACAAAACAGACTAACTTAAAATTCTTCATGGGTCAACTAAGAAAATAAAACAGAATATTATAGTAACACCTAAAAGTTCCTATAAAAAATCTTGGTACTATTGCTGTTCTTGACAGTCTTACTGAGGTTTGCATTCTTAAGTTACCTACTGGAAACACAGTTGGAGATTACTGAAAACCTGCAAAAGGAAATTTGAACGTGACTCACCCACCTTGTGATTAAATGTGGTGAGAATTACTTGAGTCATAACCATACATGGACACATATTTGCATTTTAAGTGTGTAAAATTTTAAGTGAAAAGAATGAACTAACTCAGAGGCTTGTTGACTTTCCAAGTCATCATCACTTTCAACACACTAGACAGGTTAAGTTAGAAATATTCAGTCTCTTAGAACATTCAGGTTTTTTGCAAATCCTTTAACATTTGGGAGTTGAGAGTCTAAGGTGAAATGCAATGAATAGATCCCTCTGCTGGGCACAGGCCGAGGTCGGTGAATTGTGTATATGACCTTGTGGAGAATAAGCCTTCCCAATATGTGGTACACCTACGATTAAGACTAGAATTTCAAAGTTAACCCAACTGCTTTTGTGAGTAGAATTAAACTTAATGGCATATGAGTGTAAATTTTTATGATTTAACTGGAGAATTTCAAAGGAAATGTCCCTTGCACTTGAAAAAGAAAGAAGAAAGGGTAACAGAAACAGTAGCCATAATTGACATGAAAATTTAAGGTCATGTGAATTTATGCCACTGCTGATGTTTCTTTACAATCTTTAAAGGAGAAAAACAAATGCTCTAATAAAGCAAACCTTTGCACATACAAATGCTCAGTGCCTCATTCAGACATGTGTTTCTATCTGGAAAATATTTTGACTAAACACTAAACTGAAATAACATTGCAGAGAGCTTAAAAAGAAGACTCCACTTATACGAGAGTGAACAGACATGCCTTTAGTCGACATATTTTCAAAGGGAGAAAGAGTATGGTATTTGAGTGTTGCCTCTTGTTTAGTTTTGTTTTTTAGTGGATGATATACCAGCATACCACAGCAGGTACTCTAGAATGAAGCCTCTGGTCAGAGAAGCCATTAAGTTCACACACTTGAAGACCCTTACAGAGCCTGTGGGACGTCTCAGTGATACAAGTGGATGTTGGCAAGTGACTCATAGGCCACCCATGTCCTATCCTGCTTCACTCAGAGTAGTGACATTCTCCAGTGGGCATATTGTCAGCTTTTACTTGAATAAAGAGATCTGTGACTAAATACATAAATAAATAACAAAGGAAAGCCATTGCTTTAGTGGAAAAAGACGCTGAAGTTCTAAAACAGACGTGTTCACCTAGATAGATAGCCTAAAAAGGTAAATTCCATTATCTGTGTAAATTGAAAGTATTTCGAAAATACAGGTGATCCCATTAGAAATGTACACATGCCTCTAGAGATACAAAGGCAGTCCTCACTAGTTGATTCCACAAATATGTGTGGATTTGGGATTCATAACCAGCATTCAGGATTCAAACAACAAAAAACTATAGAATTGATGACATCTAATCAATGGATAAGGCTTGAAAAGAAAAGGGATGTTCTACCTATAAATTACATATCCAAAAGTATTCTTTCTAAGTTCTTCACTTCAAGAAGCTTTCTAAAATAAAAATTTCTCCAAATTCTGTCATTTGTTACCAACCTTCTTGATTTGGGCTATTTAGCCTAGGACCTGATTCTTTACCTAGATACTTTTACATTTTTCCCCCTTTCAGACTTATCTTAAATAATATCCATGAAATTACAGATTTAGTAAGAAATTTAAAATATTTTTCTAATATGGTAAAAAAGAAATACATGCCAATATGTATTTCTAATATAAGAACTAAGTATCTGTTGGTTACCACTGAACATGACCTCATATACCCCCAATGGAAGCAACTGCCTAACTCACTGCTTATAGGTAGGGGATCTGTAGTCACAGTGCAGAGCTGGGATCATGACTTCACCCCCTGCAAGGCTGGGCCTCAATGTCATCATCTGTAAAATGGGAATAATAAAAGTACCTAATTTATAGCACAGTTAAGAAGATAAAGATGATCTAATCCAGATAAACACTTTAAAGTGTCCGGCATAAACTCCTCAGTAAATATTGGCTACAATGTTATGACGGTAACAGTGATATCAATGACAGTGACTTACCCAGAAAGACTGTAAGTATACAAATACTAAACTGACCATTTAACTCTTAAAATACACTTTAAGATACTTTTGAAAGTATATTTCAGGCATGCAATTTTAAGATGGTTATTCTAGTTAATGCTACATCATTTTCAAAGTATTCAAATGTGATCACAGCTGTCAGATTGCCTAAAAAAATTAAATCTTAAAAACAATATACCTGTGGAAAAATTGATACCTAAAAATTCTAGCATGATAATATAAGCAATTTATCCCATGGCCTAAAAAGTATACTAAAGTAATTTTAATTACTATAAATAATGAAAGCTTTAACATATGAGTATGTTGTATTAAAATGTTTTTGCATTAGAATTTCTGACATTTTAATAGGTCACTATTCTTCATCAGTCATGCACTGAAATCTCAGGGTGAGAAAAGGGCCAGACCAATGTTGAAAGGTTTCAAATATCAAACTATACCGTTATGTCAGTGCACCAAGATCAATTAGCACCTTTCAATGACAGAAAAGGTTACAGGGAGACTCAGATGTGTATGCTCTGAAACTGCTTTAAGTCGCCATATGAATGTGGTTTTGATAATCCAAAATGGTTTCTATTTTTTTAATTAATCTGTTTCATCTCTTTTTCTGGAAGCGCGAAAAGGAACTAGGGGAAACAGGGCAGTGGTGTTCATTTTCAGTACCTTTCTACTAGTGAAAACATGGATGGGAACACTGTAAGAACCACAAACTTCAAGAGTCGAATGGCATATCCCCAAAGGCACGCACTAAAGTGCAGTGCCACAAGCAAAGTTAGGTGACAGTAATGTTTACAAAGTCTTCAGACCTCTTAAAAGCAATCAAGTTTGCTTGTACTGCTTTTGAATATGGGATTCTTGTTTATTTTCTTCCACTCAAATTCAAGTTAAATGACACCAAATTCGGCTCCCTGTATAATTTAATGAATATTCGGTGTAGCCCCACATTAAAATATCTCCAGCTGCAAAACACAGTATCATACATACTGCAAGGAAATACACCACTGCATCTCACCCACCTCTAGAAGAAATGCCTAAAAGAGCAGGTCATTTTGTAGTTTACTGGGAAAAATTCATGAGAGAAGCAGGTAGACTGCAAAGCCATCCCCATTCCTCATGGTGTTGATTTCATTCACCTAGTAACCATTGTAATAAAATCCCCCAACTGCACTTCTAAATACAATTAGTTTAAGATACTCTACAGGGAGACATCTTATAAGAGTTTATAATATGTGAGAATAATATCCATTTGAGAAAGAAACGGTCATGATTATACTCTCACTGAAAAAATAACAAGGTGATGGAGGTTTGTTCAGCTCTTCAATGAGAGGATTTAAATGTCTTCTGCTTTTGATAGGCACGCTTTTCTATTTGGTTAAATGAGTGATCTGAAATATTTACAACCAGACAGTACCTAATTTTAGGTTTTAAGTGCTTTAACAGCTCCATGAAATATGATCAGCAGCTGCGATACAGAACTATGGTGAATAAACTCCTTATGAAGGGGGGCCTGTTTTCACTGAATGCTCACTGTTCCTGCATTTACCTAATAGAAAAACAAAAGATAATGAAAAATATAATAAATACCTGCACTCTTAAATTACCTAACACTTCACTAAGTCTTGAAAAAGATTATCTCCCCTCTTTTTAAGTTCTGTGTAAAGTGTGGATGTCACTGGGGGAAATAAATTTAATTTTATAATTAGAAAATTAAAATGTGAGCTTTCTAACAGCCTATCTTTTATAACAATAGTAGTGGGTTTTGTATTATTCTACTTTGCTGAAAATTCTGGGATAATTTAATTGCAGTGCATCAAATTTTTTAAAATGAAATGCCAAGCCAAATAAATATATTTTTAGACATGACACCAGTCATTTAGAGCTTGCAACAGAGATTGAAAACATGAAACAAGACACTCTATTTCCCGTGGCTATGTAAAATTTATTTACACTCCAAATCACAATATAAATAAAAAGGAAACTCTTAGAAATAGAGAACTTGGTTTTCTTTTTTTAACTCAAAAAAGTGGCCTTTTTAAAAGAAAAAATATATTACAGTAAAAGGACAAATTACTCATCTGCCAGTCTCCCCTCAAGAAAAAAAACTTTTATAGTAAGACATTTTTTCGGCTAGCTTTTACAAATCTTTTATAAGACAACAACCATATTTCTTAATAAGCATAATGACTATTCTTGAACCAATTTCTTTTTATACAAATCTTAGCGTTATTTTTAAATTTGAATATAATACTTAAGTAGATATTGCCTATGAATATATACATATACACAAAACTATTCATTTTGGAAAGGAGAAAATGGATTTGTAACACCCAATAAGATAAACACTTATTAATAAAAAGAATAATCAAATTTTTAAAATTTCAGTTATAACCGTGAGGCTTTCTCTAGTTATGATGGCCTCAAAATGTTGAAGCCTACTACTTGCAGGTCACTGACAAAGGAAAATAGCCTTTTAAAAACCACAGATTTTAGACCTTCATTTATTCTTAAAGTGATAGATATAACCCTAATAATCAGGGAAAAGGAAGTTAACAGAAAAATCTAATTATGTTACTTCCAAAGCTATAACTGTCAAAGGTTTTACCTTGCTTGTATTGCCATTTGTAAAAATTGGTTTGACTCTATATGACATAACTTTAATCAGCTGGAACAAACTATTTTATGGCTTATAATAACAATACAAATGGATGCAGTCATATCTGCTTTTAGCACTGTTGCCATAAAAATAAGATTCTGGCAGCCCCAGACAACACTGTTTGTCTCTTGATACTACTGTTATTTCTTGGGATATCCCATTTTAGAAAATACACCAATGCCTTTGCATATAGTCTCATAAAACGCATCCTACCACCTATCATATGTTTTGTTTTAGGATCCTCTTTGGCCCCATATACTAGTTTTCGGTTTTTCAGCTATAAACTGACAAGAGATGCTTAAAAAGAGGTGTGGAAGAGCAGATAGGCAGTTGCTGCTTAAAACCAAGTTGTACCCAGAAATGTTTATCAAATACAATCCTTGTGCTGAAGCAGTTTCAAAACTAAAAACAAAAACAACCCAACAAACAAAATCCCGCGGACTTTCAATCCCGTTGGTCACCTAGGTGTAAATGAAACTTCAGAAGCTGTTGAAGGGGAGCCAGCCTTGGTTACATGCTCCTGGGACTCCCACCTAAGTCCCTTAGAAGCCGGCACTGGAACCCACAAAAGCCTGAGGGTGCAAAAGAGTGGCCACGGAGAAGAGGAACAAAATGCCATATTCTAGAAGATATGTTTTGCTCCATCAATTACGTTGATCCCAGGGTGCCAAGCCAAAAGTGGTAAGGGAGAAAGAAAACTGTTAAGTATGAGCTCTTAATGTGAAACCTAACCTGTTGGTTCTCTTAGGTATCAGATTTTGGAAGTGTCTGTAATGACAGCCAGGAAAGCAAATTAATGGCCAAGGGCCCACTGGGTTTGAACAGGAGACTCCTGTTACCTCTTCACAGATCAAGTACACAAGGCTCAGGCACACGGAGGTGCTCCACGTGGAAGCGCTCTGAAACCAAAACACACGCGGGTCCCCATTCTGCACCTCCGCTGCCCTCAGATCAGGATTCATGAATGACTCTGCCCGCTTGGTAACGCAGGGGAGAGGCGCAGGAGGCGAGAGCAGGGAAGACCCGCTCCGAATAATCACCCCCCAACCCCCAAACACACCGCCGCTTAAGTTCAAATCCCATCTGCCTTCAAGGGAGGGGGTAAAAGAGGTGTTGGTAAGGGGAGAGACCGCCACCCCCAGCGAGGGAAGAAATGACAAAAAATTAAACCGCGCTCCTCGGTTCGCCACCGCTCTGCCACCGCACACGGTCCGCACATACTCTGTTGCCGCCAAGCTGCTCCGAATGATGTATACAAAGCCAAAAGCATCTTCCAAGTGCTACTAAACGAAAGTTCTGGCTGTCGTGTGGGGCAGAATAAAACAAGGACGCACACGGTCTATTTCTAAAACTCGCTGAACGACGCTGAAACAGCGAACGGTTCTCCGTCCCAGCACCACCCCGGACCCTGCAGGCTTTGAAACGCGAGAAAACCTGCTCTGCCCCGCCAGGTCCCTAGGTTTGGAGAAGTTCTAACCCGGCCGTGGCATCCGCGTCCCGAGCCAATGAACGCGACTCCTCTCTGACAAGGCGCCTCTAATTTCACGGACCCTGGCAAACTGCAGCAGACATTCGGTCCACGCCACATAAAAACGATTCGAGTGGGATGGCCGCAGTTTAAAAGCCCGCTTGACGCCTCGAGATCAGCGCACAAGGCGTTGAACGCACACACGCCCCCAGAATCCTGAAAACTCGAGGCGCCGGGGGTCCTCCAGGGACCTGGGTCAGCATCCTAGCGCCCGGGTTACCTAGGGATCACCAAAAGTAATAAATGTCACAAGAGGGATGTCGGGGAGACTCTGGAACGCGCTCCTTGGAGAGACGCGGACCGGTGCAGGTAGCCAGGGGCGCACCCGGCTCCGCACGGCGCGGGGAGAAGGCAGACGCGACCCGGACCCCCGGGGTCCTCGGGGGCATCCTCCGGAGCAGGGCGCACCGCCGCAGTCCCAGCGGCCGCGCTCCTCCCGCGCGCGGCACCCAGCCTCGGGGCGCCCGCGGGGATCTCCGGCTTCCCCGCCGGTCCCGGGGCGCTTCCACCGTCTCCAGCGCTCGGCGCCCGGGGCCAAGAGGCGCGCGCTTCCCCAAAGAGTCTGCGGCGCCCTCCGACGCGGACCCCGCGGACTCCCGGACTGGGATCGAAAGCTGGGGGCACTCACCTCCCTCCCTGCGCCCGGACTGCCTCGGGATCCCGAAGCTCAAGAGTCGGTCCCGGTCAAGGATCCGTCCGTGCGTCGCTCTTTAGGTCCTTATTCTCGCTCCTTCCAGTGTCGAAGTTTCCCCTTTGCGTCGTGTCTCTGGTGGAAACAGGACATTCCCTTCGGCCACCCCGCAACAAATAGCGAACGCAAGTGGGGGTGAAACGGGGCGGGGGGAGAGACCGGCTCCGAGGGGGAGGAGGAAAGGAAAGAAGCCAAAACTCTGGAAGGGAAAAAAAAAAAAAAAAAAAAAAGTAGAAGAAAAGAAAAAGACAGCGCGCGCCCGGCCACGGCAGTCGCCACTCCTCGGCGCGTCCCAAAGCTCCTTCCCCGGCTGAGAGCCGAGCGGCAACTTCACGTGGACTGGCTGGAAGTTGTGCGCCGAGGCCGGGAGCGGCGCAGCGTGCGCCCCGCGGCGGGCAGCGCGGCACAGGCGCGCGGGGTGGGGGGCGGGGGACGCCGCCGCCGGCGCCCGCGGCCACTGGAGGCCGCCGAGGGCCTCGGGGCCGGCCTCCGGGGGGCGCGGGGGGCGGCGGCGCGAGGGGGGGGGTGCCTCCTTTTTATTCGACCTTTTATGCTGCGGCCCGTGGTCATCGTTTGCGGCCTCGCGTGGGGACCGCGCGGGGGCCCTGGGCGTCCCCGGTGGCGCCGCGGTAATCTCCGCGCCCTCCGCGCCGCCCCACCCCGCCCCCACCGGCCTGGCGCCGGCCGCGGCCACCTCCCGGAGGAGGGGAGGGACCCGCGGCTTCCCTTGGTTCTCTGAAGGAGGGGGGTAGCCGCCGTCTGTCCCCACCTGCTCCAGCGGGGCAGCCCCCGAGTGGTCTGTTACTGAGCCACTGCGGGGTGGAGGCCACTGCGGGCCCCCTGCTGGACTCCCTTCCACTTACCCCACGGGAGAAGACAGAAGGGACTTCGCCTACTTGCCACCACGTAAAAATAAAACCCGACCCCACCAGACTGGGGGCATTTCTCAGAAAGGAGAAAAGGCCCCTTTCCGTGGAGATGTGTGCTAGGAAGAAGTAAGCAGCCTGGGGTTAGGCTGTACTGGGAAGGGCCTGGGCCCCTTCCAGTGCTGGGCACAGGTATAGGCATCCCTCCCAGACGCCCAAAGGTCAGGCAGCAAAGACTGACTTCCAAGGCAGCGTCAGAACTTCCCCAGGCACATTGCTGAAGTGACATTTTGTGCCTAAGCCTTGAACATGCATTAAGCACCCACACAGCATTTCATACTTCATCTCTATCACAGCCAGAGGCCACGGCGAAGTAGGCACTAACCAATAAATTTCGCATCCATTTAGTCACCTTTTCCTAAAATCTATTTCTATTTTGGAGCATCTTCTGTAACTGTGACACCCATGGTGAGTGTTTTCATTTATTAAGAATTTCCTGAGTGCCGATCATTATTCTGGTCACTTACAGTACCTGAGAGTTCATTTTGGCTTTCGCAACCTCTCTATGGTGGTTATTTGAGCCTGTGCAAGAGACAAGGAAACTGAGAACCAAAGAATCCTAGGTAACTTTCCCAAAGACAAACCCAGTGGTCTCTAACCACAAAGCCTATGATTCAACAAGCAGCCTTCCACACTGCCTTATGTGGCCTGAGAGATTGCAAATTAATTAATATAAGTGGCTCCCATCCAAAGAAAATTTCGTTTTATTATATTGTGAACTAAATTATATTCCCCCAAAAGTTTTTTTTTTTTTTTTAAAGATTTATTTATTTATTATTTATACAAGCACTGGATACAATCAGAAGTGCGGGAGGGTGAGAGAATTCACCAGAGCCAGAGCAGGGAGCAGAATTGGCAGAAGGACAGAAGTACACTGCTGAGGGGAGCAGTGGGCGGCAGGAGAGGTCTGCGCGCCATGTGGGACCCTCCTCTGGTGGCCGGGGAGCAGCCGGGGATCGAACCGGTGCTGCAGAGGCTCCGGACAGCTTCGCAAGCCAGTGCTCAACCGCTGCGCCACCGGGGAGGCCCTCCCCCAAAAGTTTAAATAGCATTTCACCTCTGCTTCAGCATGGTCTTCTGCTACTAACCTAAGCACCATCAAGTTCAAAAGCAGAAACAAATACTGAACACTTGTGGTTACAACTTATTTTTTAATTAATAGGGCATTCCCTGCAATTATTAGCAGCAATGGAAAAGGCGAGGTTATAAATTTAAACTGTAAATGGTGCTCATTGCTGCTCTCATCACTCACGGGGTGTTCTTTCTTGTGGATTTATTTTTGAGGGCTTGGGCACTGCCAGGCATAATGTTTCCTTTCCTGGTTCTCAAGGTAGAAAGGGTTCTGGCAGTAAGTTTGGAGAAGGGAATTTGGAGCTTGGTCTAGAGCACATCCTGGCTTGAAGAGGATACCAGTTACATACACTTACAAGGAAATGGGTCGATTGGATTAACTTTTTCCCGCATTTTACAGGTGAGAAAACTAAGGGCTCAGTATTTTTAAGCAAGGTGTTTTTACAGGGCGAACCTAGGAATCAAACCAGCTTCTGTAAAAACCCAAAGACCACTGCTACCCACTGTGATGCTATTATTAATGGTAGTACTTAGAAATAGTGTTGCTTTTTAGTACAGAGCATTTGTTACAAACATTATGCAATTTAGGCATTTTTAAAGCACTCAGTGTCTACAAATCCTCTGTGGGTATAGCAGATATCATGTCAAAATTCAATGCAATGCTGAATTTAATATTTTCCTCTTAAGGTCACAATTTTTTTAATTTCATTTTGATGTAAAAATTATATTAGTTTGACTCAAAATAAAGGCTAAGGTGAAAAGATGCATAATTTCAATAAAACCGAAATTCATACTTTAATACAGCACAATATGTATTTAGCACAATACAAATATAGTTTGTAAGCATGTTTCTGTGCTCCCTTCAAAACCAGATTGTCAGCAGTACTGATCTTGCTTTCAACTTATTTTGCTCCTACATAATTTTTACACATCTACGTAAGAAATTATTGTGAAAATTATCAAAAACAACCATAGCTCAATATGATTCAACTTTTTATTACTACCTTTGAATC